>NW_026061075.1:0-343000 GCF_929443795.1 Astur gentilis | reverse complement strand
CGGCTCCTTATCTCACACGGAAGGTGGCAGCCGTGAAAGCTGTTGCTGGTCTTCACCGTCCCCCTGCAGCCTATTCACAGGTACAACAGCATCTGGCACCCGGGCTTGCTGAGAGGAGGAACATCTCATGGCTCTCGTCCTCGGCAGAGCCTGATTCCGAAAAGGCACACGTCCGGATCCTTGTCCCACACGGAAGGTGACAGCCCTGAAAGCTGTTGCTGGTCTTCACCGTCCCCCTGCAGCCTATTCAGTGGTACAACAGGATCTGGGACCCGGGCTTGCCCAGAGGAGGAACATCTCATGGCTCTCGTCCTCGGCAGAGCCTGATTCCGAAAAGGCACACGTCCGGCTCCTTGTCCCACACGGAAGGTGGCAGCCCTGAAAGCTGTTGCTGGTCTTCACCATCCCCCTGCAGCCTATTCACAGGCACAACAGGATCTGGGACCCGGGCTTGCCCAGAGGAGGAACATCTCATGGCTTTCGTCCTCGGCAGAGCCTGATTCCGAAAAGGCACACGTCCGGCTCCTTGTCCCACACGGAAGGTGGCAGCCCTGAAAGCTGTTGCTGGTCTTCACCGTCCCCCTGCAGCCTATTCAGAGGCACAACAGAATTCAGGACCCGGGCATGCCCAGAGGAGGAACATCTCATGGCTCTCGTCCTCGGCAGAGCCTGATTCCGAAAAGGCACACGTCCGGCTCCTTCTCCCACACGGAAGGTGGCAGCCCTGAAAGCTGTTGCTGGTCTTCACCGTCCCCATGCAGCCTAGTCACAGGCACAACAGGATCTGGGACCCGGGCTTGCCCAGAGGAGGAACATCTCATGGCTCTCGTCCTCGGCAGAGCCTGATTCCGAAAAGGCACACGTCCGGCTCCTTGTCCCACACGGAAGGTGGCAGCCCTGAAAGCTGTTGCTGGTCTTCACCGTCCCCCTGCAGCCTATTCACAGGCACAACATGATCTGGGACCCAGGCTTGCCCAGAGAAGGAACATCTCATGGCTCTCGTCCTCGGCAGAGCCTGATTCCGAAAAGGCACACGTCCGGCTCCTTGTCCCACACGGAAGGTGGCAGCCGTGAAAGCTGTTGCTGGTCTTCACCGTCCCCCTGCAGCCTATTCACAGGTACAACAGGATCTGGGACCCGGGCTTGCTGAGAGGAGGAACATCTCATGGCTCTCGTCCTTGGCAGAGCCTGATTCCGAAAAGGCACACGTCCGGCTCCTTGTCCCACACGGAAGGTGGCAGCCCTGAAAGCTGTTGCTGGTCTTCACCGTCCACCTGCAGCCTATTCACAGGCACAACAGGATTCGGGACCCGGGCATGCCCAGAGGAGGAACATCTCCTGGATCTCTTCCTCGGCAGAGCCTGATTCCGAAAAGGCACACGTCCGGCTCCTTGTCCCACACGGAAGGTGGCAGCCCTGAAAGCTGTTGCTGGTCTTCACCGTCCCCCTGCAGCCTATTCACAGGCACAACAGGATCTGGGACCCGGGCATGCCCAGAGGAGGAACATGTCATGGTTCTAGTCCTCGGCAGAGCCTGATTCCGAAAAGGCACAAGTCCGGCTCCTTGTCCCACACGGAAGGTGGCAGCCCTGAAAGCTGTTGCTGGTCTTCACCGTCCCCCTGCAGCCTATTCACAGGTACAACAGCATCTGGGACCCGGGTTTGCTGAGAGGAGGAACATCTCATGGCTCTCGTCCTCGGCAGAGCCTGATTCCGAAAAGGCACACGTCCGGTTCCTTGTCCCACACGGAAGGTGGCAGCCCTGAAAGCTGTTGCTGGTCTTCACCGTCCCCCTGCAGCCTATTACAGGTACAACAGGATCTGGGACCCGGGTTTGCCCAGAGGAGGAACATCTCATGGCTCTCGTCCTCGGCAGAGCCTGATTCCGAAAAAGCACACGTCCGGCTCCTTATCTCACACGGAAGGTGGCAGCCGTGAAAGCTGTTGCTGGTCTTCACCGTCCCCCTGCAGCCTATTCACAGGTACAACAGCATCTGGCACCCGGGCTTGCTGAGAGGAGGAACATCTCATGGCTCTCGTCCTCGGCAGAGCCTGATTCCTAAAAGGCACACGTCCGGATCCTTGTCCCACACGGAAGGTGGCAGCCCTGAAAGCTGTTGCTGGTCTTCACCGTCCCCCTGCAGCCTATTCACAGGTACAAAAGGATCTGGGACCCGGGCTTGCCCTCAGCAGGAACATCTCATGGCTCTCGTCCTCGGCAGAGCCTGATTCCGAAAAGGCACACGTCCGGCTCTATGTCCCACACGGAAGGTGGCAGCCCTAAAAGCTGTTGCTGGTCTTCACCGTCCCCATGCAGCCTATTCACAGGCACAACAGGATCTGGGACCCGGGCTTGCCCAGAGGAGGAACATCTCACGGCTCTCGTCCTCGGCAGAGCCTGATTCCGAAAAGGCACACGTCCGGCTCCTTGTCCCACACGGAAGGTGGCAGCCCTAAAAGCTGTTGCTGGTCTTCACCGTCCCCATGCAGCCTATTCACAGGCACAACAGGATCTGGGACCCGGGCTTGCCCAGAGGAGGAACATCTCATGGCTCTCGCCCTCGGCAGAGCCTGATTCCTAAAAGGCACACGTCCGGCTCCTTGTCCCACACGGAAGGTGGCAGCCCTGAAAGCTGTTGCTGGTCTTCACCGTCCCCCTGCAGCCTATTCAGTGGTACAACAGGATCTGGGACCCGGGCTTGCCCAGAGGAGGAACATCTCATGGCTCTCGTCCTCGGCAGAGCCTGATTCCGAAAAGGCACACGTCCGGCTCCTTGTCCCACACGGAAGGTGGCAGCCCTGAAAGCTGTTGCTGGTCTTCACCGTCCCCCTGCAGCCTATTCACAGGCACAACAGGATCTGGGACCCGGGCTTGCCCAGAGGAGGAACATCTCATGGCTTTCGTCCTCGGCAGAGCCTGATTCCGAAAAGGCACACGTCCGGCTCCTTGTCCCACACGGAAGGTGGCAGCCCTGAAAGCTGTTGCTGGTCTTCACCGTCCCCCTGCAGCCTATTCACAGGCACAACAGAATTCAGGACCCGGGCATGCCCAGAGGAGGAACATCTCATGGCTCTCGTCCTCGGCAGAGCCTGATTCCGAAAAGGCACACGTCCGGCTCGTTTTCCCACACGGAAGGTGGCAGCCCTGAAAGCTGTTGCTGGTCTTCACCGTCCCCCTGCAGCCTATTACAGGTACAACAGGATCTGGGACCCGGGTTTGCCCAGAGGAGGAACATCTCATGGCTCTCGTCCTCGGCAGAGCCTGATTCCGAAAAAGCACACGTCCGGCTCCTTATCTCACACGGAAGGTGGCAGCCGTGAAAGCTGTTGCTGGTCTTCACCGTCCCCCTGCAGCCTATTCACAGGTACAACAGCATCTGGCACCCGGGCTTGCTGAGAGGAGGAACATCTCATGGCTCTCGTCCTCGGCAGAGCCTGATTCCTAAAAGGCACACGTCCGGATCCTTGTCCCACACGGAAGGTGGCAGCCCTGAAAGCTGTTGCTGGTCTTCACCGTCCCCCTGCAGCCTATTCACAGGTACAAAAGGATCTGGGACCCGGGCTTGCCCTCAGCAGGAACATCTCATGGCTCTCGTCCTCGGCAGAGCCTGATTCCGAAAAGGCACACGTCCGGCTCTATGTCCCACACGGAAGGTGGCAGCCCTAAAAGCTGTTGCTGGTCTTCACCGTCCCCATGCAGCCTATTCACAGGCACAACAGGATCTGGGACCCGGGCTTGCCCAGAGGAGGAACATCTCACGGCTCTCGTCCTCGGCAGAGCCTGATTCCGAAAAGGCACACGTCCGGCTCCTTGTCCCACACGGAAGGTGGCAGCCCTAAAAGCTGTTGCTGGTCTTCACCGTCCCCATGCAGCCTATTCACAGGCACAACAGGATCTGGGACCCGGGCTTGCCCAGAGGAGGAACATCTCATGGCTCTCGCCCTCGGCAGAGCCTGATTCCTAAAAGGCACACGTCCGGCTCCTTGTCCCACACGGAAGGTGGCAGCCCTGAAAGCTGTTGCTGGTCTTCACCGTCCCCCTGCAGCCTATTCAGTGGTACAACAGGATCTGGGACCCGGGCTTGCCCAGAGGAGGAACATCTCATGGCTCTCGTCCTCGGCAGAGCCTGATTCCGAAAAGGCACACGTCCGGCTCCTTGTCCCACACGGAAGGTGGCAGCCCTGAAAGCTGTTGCTGGTCTTCACCGTCCCCCTGCAGCCTATTCACAGGCACAACAGGATCTGGGACCAGGGCTTGCCCAGAGGAGGAACATCTCATGGCTTTCGTCCTCGGCAGAGCCTGATTCCGAAAAGGCACACGTCCGGCTCCTTGTCCCACACGGAAGGTGGCAGCCCTGAAAGCTGTTGCTGGTCTTCACCGTCCCCCTGCAGCCTATTCACAGGCACAACAGAATTCAGGACCCGGGCATGCCCAGAGGAGGAACATCTCATGGCTCTCGTCCTCGGCAGAGCCTGATTCCGAAAAGGCACACGTCCGGCTCGTTTTCCCACACGGAAGGTGGCAGCCCTGAAAGCTGTTGCTGGTCTTCACCGTCCCCATGCAGCCTATTCACAGGTACAAAAGGATCTGGGACCTGGGCTTGCCCTCAGCAGGAACATCTCATGGCTCTCGTCCTCGGCAGAGCCTGATTCCGAAAAGGCACACGTCCGGCTCCTTGTCCCACACGGAAGGTGGCAGCCCTAAAAGCTGTTGCTGGTCTTCACCGTCCCCATGCAGCCTATTCACAGGAACAACAGGATCTGGGACCCGGGCTTGCCCAGAGGAGGAACATCTCACGGCTCTCGTCCTCGGCAGAGCCTGATTCCGAAAAGGCACACGTCCGGCTCCTTGTCCCACACGGAAGGTGGCAGCCCTAAAAGCTGTTGCTGGTCTTCACCGTCCCCATGCAGCCTATTCACAGGCACAACAGGATCTGGGACCCGGGCTTGCCCAGAGGAGGAACATCTCATGGCTCTCGCCCTCGGCAGAGCCTGATTCCTAAAAGGCACACGTCCGTCTCCTTGTCCCACACGGAAGGTGGCAGCCCTGAAAGCTGTTGCTGGTCTTCACCGTCCCCCTGCAGCCTATTCAGTGGTACAACAGGATCTGGGACCCGGGCTTGCCCAGAGGAGGAACATCTCATGGCTCTCGTCCTCGGCAGAGCCTGATTCCGAAAAGGCACACGTCCGGCTCCTTGTCCCACACGGAAGGTGGCAGCCCTGAAAGCTGTTGCTGGTCTTCACCGTCCCCCTGCAGCCTATTCACAGGCACAACAGGATCTGGGACCCGGGCTTGCCCAGAGGAGGAACATCTCATGGCTTTCGTCCTCGGCAGAGCCTGATTCCGAAAAGGCACACGTCCGGCTCCTTGTCCCACACGGAAGGTGGCAGCCCTGAAAGCTGTTGCTGGTCTTCACCGTCCCCCTGCAGCCTATTCACAGGCACAACAGAATTCAGGACCCGGGCATGCCCAGAGGAGGAACATCTCATGGCTCTCGTCCTCGGCAGAGCCTGATTCCGAAAAGGCACACGTCCGGCTCCTTGTCCCACACGGAAGGTGGCAGCCCTGAAAGCTGTTGCTGGTCTTCACCGTCCCCCTGCAGCCTATTCACAGGTACAACAGCATCTGGGACCCTGGCTTGCTGAGAGGAGGAACATCTCATGGCTCTCGTCCTCGGCAGAGCCTGATTCCGAAAAGGCACACGTCCGGCTCCTTGTCCCACACGGAAGGTGGCAGCCCTGAAAGCTGTTGCTGGTCTTCACCGTCCCCCTGCAGCCTATTCACAGGTACAACAGGATCTGGGACCCGGGCTTGCCCAGAGGAGGAACATCTCATGGCTCTCGCCCTCGGCAGAGCCTGATTCCGAAAAGGCACACGTCCGGCTCCTTGTCCCACACGTAAGGTGGCAGCCCTGAAAGCTGTTGCTGGTCTTCAATGTCCCCCTGCAGCCTATTCAGAGGCACAACAGGATTCAGGACCTGGGCATGCCCAGAGGAGGAACATCTCATGGATCTCTTCCTCGGCAGAGCCTGATTCCGAAAAGGCACACGTCCGGCTCCTTGTCCCACACGGAAGGTGGCAGCCCTGAGAGCTGTTGCTGGTCTTCACCGTCCCCCTGCAGCCTATTCAGAGGTACAACAGGATCTGGGACCCGGGCTTGCCCAGAGGAGGAACATCTCATGGCTCTCGTCCTCGGCAGAGACTGATTCCGAAAAGGCACACGTCCGGCTCCTTGTCCCACACGGAAGGTGGCAGCCCTGAAAGCTGTTGCTGGTCTTCACCGTCCCCCTGCAGCCTATTCACAGGCACAACATGATCTGGGACCCAGGCTTGCCCAGAGAAGGAACATCTCATGGCTCTCGTCCTCGGCAGAGACTGATTCCGAAAAGGCACACGTCCGGCTCCTTGTCCCACACGGAAGGTGGCAGCCCTGAAAGCTGTTGCTGGTCTTCACCATCCCCCTGCAGCCTATTCACAGGTACAACAGGATCTGGGACCCGGGCTTGCTGAGAGGAGGAACATCTCATGGCTCTCGTCCTTGGCAGAGCCTGATTCGGAAAAGGCACACGTCCGGCTCCTTGTCCCACACGGAAGGTGGCAGCCCTGAAAGCTGTTGCTGGTCTTCACCGTCCCCCTGCAGCCTATTCACAGGCACAACAGGATCTGGGACCCGGGCTTGCCCCGAGGAGGAACATCTCATGGTTCTAGTCCTCGGCAGAGCCTGATTCCGAAAAGGCACAAGTCCGGCTCCATGTCCCACACGGAAGGTGGCAGCCCTGAAAGCTGTTGCTGGTCTTCACCGTCCCCCTGCAGCCTATTCAGAGGCACAACAGGATTCAGGACCCGGGCATGCCCAGAGGAGGAACATCTCATGGCTCTCGTCCTCGGCAGAGCCTGATTCCGAAAAGGCACACGTCCGGCTCCTTGTCCCACACGGAAGGTGGCAGCCCTGAAAGCTGTTGCTGGTCTTCACCGTCCCCCTGCAGCCTATTCACAGGTACAACAGCATCTGGGACCCGGGCTTGCTGAGAGGAGGAACATCTCATGGCTCTCGTCCTCGGCAGAGCCTGATTCCGAAAAGGCACACGTCCGGCTCCTTGTCCCACACGGAAGGTGGCAGCCCTGAAAGCTGTTGCTGGTCTTCACCGTCCCCCTGCAGCCTATTACAGGTACAACAGCATCTGGGACCCGGGCTTGCCCAGAGGAGGAACATCTCATGGATCTCTTCCTCAGCAGAGCCTGATTCCGAAAAGGCACACGTCCGGCTCCTTGTCCCACACGGAAGGTGGCAGCCCTGAAAGATGTTGCTGGTCTTCACCGTCCCCCTGCAGCCTATTCACAGGCACAACAGGATCTGGGACCCGGGCTTGCCCAGAGGAGGAACATCTCATGGCTCTCGCCCTCGGCAGAGCCTCTTTCCGAAAAGGCACACGTCCGGCTCCTTGTCCCACACGGAAGGTGGCAGCCCTGAAAGCTGTTGCTGGTCTTCAATGTCCCCCTGCAGCCTATTCAGAGGCACAACAGGATTCAGGACCCGGGCATGCCCAGAGGAGGAACATCTCATGGATCTCTTCCTCGGCAGAGCCTGATTCCGAAAAGGCACACGTCCGGCTCCTTGTCCCACACGGAAGGTGGCAGCCCTGAGAGCTGTTGCTGGTCTTCACCGTCCCCCTGCAGCCTATTCAGAGGTACAACAGGATCTGGGACCCGGGCTTGCCCAGAGGACGAACATCTCATGGCTCTCGTCCTCGGCAGAGCCTGATTCCGAAAAAGCACACGTCCGGCTCCTTGTCCCACACGGAAGGTGGCAGCCCTGAAAGCTGTTGCTGGTCTTCACCGTCCCCCTGCAGCCTATTCACAGGTACAACAGGATCTGGGACCCGGGCTTGCCCAGAGGAGGAACATCTCATGGCTCTCGTCCTCAGCAGAGCCTGATTCCGAAAAGGCACACGTCCGGCTCCTTGTCCCACACGGAAGGTGGCAGCCCTGAAAGCTGTTGCTGGTCTTCACCGTCCCCCTGCAGCCTATTCACAGGTACAACAGCATCTGGGACCCGGGCTTGCCCAGAGGAGGAACATCTCATGGCTCTCGTCCTCGGCAGAGCCTGATTCCGAAAAGGCACACGTCCGGCTCCTTATCCCACACGGAAGGTGGCAGCCCTGAAAGCTGTTGCTGGTCTTCACCGTCCCCCTGCAGCCTATTCACAGGCATAACAGGATCTGGGACCCGGGCATGCCCAGAGGAGGAACATCTCATGGCTCTCGTCCTCGGCAGAGCCTGATTCCGAAAAGGCACACGTCCGGCTCCTTGTCCCACACGGAAGGTGGCAGCCCTGAAAGCTGTTGCTGGTCTTCACCGTCCCCCTGCAGCCTATTCACAGGTACAACAGGATCTGGGACCCGGGCTTGCCCAGAGGAGGAACATCTCATGGCTCTCGTCCTCGGCAGAGCCTGATTCCGAAAAGGCACACGTCCGGCTCGTTTTCCCACACGGAAGGTGGCAGCCCTGAAAGCTGCTGCTGGTCTTCACCGTTCCCATGCAGCCTATTCACAGGCACAACAGGATCTGGGACCCGGGCTTGCCCAGAGGAGGAACATCTCATGGCTCTCGCCCTCGGCAGAGCCTGATTACGAAAAGGCACACGTCCGGCTCCTTGTCCCACACGGAAGGTGGCAGCCCTGAAAGCTGTTGCTGGTCTTCAACGTCCCCCTGCAGCCTATTCACAGGCACAACAGGATTCAGGACCCGGGCATGCCCAGAGGAGGAACATCTCATGGCTCTCGTCCTCGGCAGAGCCTGATTCCGAAAAGGCACACGTCTGGCTCCTTGTCCCACACGGAAGGTGGCAGCCCTGAAAGCTGTTGCTGGTCTTCACCGTCCCCCTGCAGCCTATTCAGTGGTACAACAGGATCTGGGACCCGGGCTTGCCCAGAGGAGGAACATCTCATCGATCTCGTCCTCGGCAGAGCCTGATTCCGAAAAGGCACACGTCCGGCTCCTTGTCCCACACGGAAGGTGGCAGCCCTGAAAGCTGTTGCTGGTCTTCACCGTCCCCCTGCAGCCTATTCACAGGCACAACAGGATCTGGGACCCGGGCTTGCCCAGAGGAGGAACATCTCATGGCTTTCGTCCTCGGCAGAGCCTGATTCCGAAAAGGCACACGTCCGGCTCCTTGTCCCACACGGAAGGTGGCAGCCCTGAAAGCTGTTGCTGGTCTTCACCGTCCCCCTGCAGCCTATTCACAGGCACAACAGAATTCAGGACCCGGGCATGCCCAGAGGAGGAACATCTCATGGCTCTCGTCCTCGGCAGAGCCTGATTCCAAAAAGGCACACGTCCGGCTCCTTGTCCCACACGGAAGGTGGCAGCCCTGAAAGCTGTTGCTGGTCTTCACCGTCCCCCTGCAGCCTATTCACAGGTACAACAGGATCTGGGACCCGGGCTTGCCCAGAGGAGGAACATCTCATGGCTCTCGTCCTCGGCAGAGCCTGATTCCGAAAAGGCACAAGTCCGGCTCGTTTTCCCACACGGAAGGTGGCAGCCCTGAAAGCTGTTGCTGGTCTTCACCGTCCCCATGCAGCCTATTCACAGGTACAAAAGGATCTGGGACCCGGGCTTGCCCTCAGCAGGAACATCTCATGGCTCTCGTCCTCGGCAGAGCCTGATTCCGAAAAGGCACACGTCCGGCTCCTTGTCCCACACGGAAGGTGGCAGCCCTAAAAGCTGTTGCTGGTCTTCACCGTCCCCATGCAGCCTATTCACAGGAACAACAGGATCTGGGACCCGGGCTTGCCCAGAGGAGGAACATCTCACGGCTCTCGTCCTCGGCAGAGCCTGATTCCGAAAAGGCACACGTCCGGCTCCTTGTCCCACACGGAAGGTGGCAGCCCTAAAAGCTGTTGCTGGTCTTCACCGTCCCCATGCAGCCTATTCACAGGCACAACAGGATCTGGGACCCGGGCTTGCCCAGAGGAGGAACATCTCATGGCTCTCGCCCTCGGCAGAACCTGATTCCTAAAAGGCACACGTCCGTCTCCTTGTCCCACACGGAAGGTGGCAGCCCTGAAAGCTGTTGCTGGTCTTCACCGTCCCCCTGCAGCCTATTCAGTGGTACAACAGGATCTGGGACCCGGGCTTGCCCAGAGGAGGAACATCTCATGGCTCTCGTCCTCGGCAGAGCCTGATTCCGAAAAGGCACACGTCCGGCTCCTTGTCCCACACGGAAGGTGGCAGCCCTGAAAGCTGTTGCTGGTCTTCACCGTCCCCCTGCAGCCTATTCACAGGCACAACAGGATCTGGGACCCGGGCTTGCCCAGAGGAGGAACATCTCATGGCTTTCGTCCTCGGCAGAGCCTGATTCCGAAAAGGCACACGACCGGCTCCTTGTCCCACACGGAAGGTGGCAGCCCTGAAAGCTGTTGCTGGTCTTCACCGTCCCCCTGCAGCCTATTCACAGGCACAACAGAATTCAGGACCCGGGCATGCCCAGAGGAGGAACATCTCATGGCTCTCGTCCTCGGCAGAGCCTGATTCCGAAAAGGCACACGTCCGGCTCCTTGTCCCACACGGAAGGTGGCAGCCCTGAAAGCTGTTGCTGGTCTTCACCGTCCCCCTGCAGCCTATTCACAGGTACAACAGGATCTGGGACCCGGGCTTGCCCAGAGGAGGAACATCTCATGGCTCTCGTCCTCGGCAGAGCCTGATTCCGAAAAGGCACACGTCCGGCTCCTTGTCCCACACGGAAGGTGGCAGCCCTGAAAGCTGTTGCTGGTCTTCACCGTCCCCCTGCAGCCTATTCACAGGTACAACAGGATCTGGGACCCGGGCTTGCCCAGAGGAGGAACATCTCATGGCTCTCGTCCTCGGCAGAGCCTGATTCCGAAAAGGCACACGTCCGGCTCGTTTTCCCACACGGAAGGTGGCAGCCCTGAAAGCTGTTGCTGGTCTTCACCGTCCCCCTGCAGCCTATTCACAGGCACAACAGGATCTGGGACCCGGGCTTGCCCAGAGGAGGAACATCTCATGGCTCTCGCCCTCGGCAGAGCCTGATTCCGAAAAGGCACACGTCCGGCTCCTTATCCCACACGGAAGGTGGCAGCCCTGAAAGCTGTTGCTGGTCTTCAATGTCCCCCTGCAGCCTATTCAGAGGCACAACAGGATTCAGGACCCGGGCATGCCCAGAGGAGGAACATCTCATGGATCTCTTCCTCGGCAGAGCCTGATTCCGAAAAGGCACACGTCCGGCTCCTTGTCCCACACGGAAGGTGGCAGCCCTGAGAGCTGTTGCTGGTCTTCACCGTCCCCCTGCAGCCTATTCAGAGGTACAACAGGATCTGGGACCCGGGCTTGCCCAGAGGAGGAACATCTCATGGCTCTCGTCCTCGGCAGAGCCTGATTCCGAAAAGGCACACGTCCGGCTCCTTGTCCCACACGGAAGGTGGCAGCCCTGAAAGCTGTTGCTGGTCTTCACCGTCCCCCTGCAGCCTATTCACAGGCACAACATGATCTGGGACCCAGGCTTGCCCAGAGAAGGAACATCTCATGGCTCTCGTCCTCGGCAGAGACTGATTCCGAAAAGGCACACGTCCGGCTCCTTGTCCCACACGGAAGGTGGCAGCCCTGAAAGCTGTTGCTGGTCTTCACCATCCCCCTGCAGCCTATTCACAGGTACAACAGGATCTGGGACCCGGGCTTGCTGAGAGGAGGAACATCTCATGGCTCTCGTCCTTGGCAGAGCCTGATTCGGAAAAGGCACACGTCCGGCTCCTTGTCCCACACGGAAGGTGGCAGCCCTGAAAGCTGTTGCTGGTCTTCACCGTCCCCCTGCAGCCTATTCACAGGCACAACAGGATCTGGGACCCGGGCTTGCCCCGAGGAGGAACATCTCATGGTTCTAGTCCTCGGCAGAGCCTGATTCCGAAAAGGCACACGTCCGGCTTCTTGTCCCAAACGGAAGGTGGCAAGCCTGAAAACTGTTGCTGGTCTTCACCGTCCCCCTGCAGCCTATTCACAGGTACAACAGCATCTGGGACCCGGGCTTGCTGAGAGGAGGAACATCTCATGGCTCTCGTCCTCGGCAGAGCCTGATTCCGAAAAGGCACACGTCCGGCTCCTTGTCCCACACGGAAGGTGGCAGCCCTGAAAGCTGTTGCTGGTCTTCACCGTCCCCCTGCAGCCTATTACAGGTACAACAGCATCTGGGACCCGGGCTTGCCCAGAGGAGGAACATCTCATGGATCTCTTCCTCGGCAGAGCCTGATTCCGAAAAAGCACACGTCCGGCTCCTTGTCCCACACGGAAGGTGGCAGCCCTGAAAGATGTTGCTGGTCTTCACCGTCCCCC
Source organism: Astur gentilis (assembly GCF_929443795.1). NCBI lineage: Eukaryota > Metazoa > Chordata > Aves > Accipitriformes > Accipitridae > Astur > Astur gentilis. The sequence continues at coordinate 330,657 of NW_026061075.1, read as the reverse complement.
TGCAGCCTATTCACAGGCACAACAGGATCTGGGACCCGGGCTTGCCCAGAGGAGGAACATCTCATGGCTCTCGCCCTCGGCAGAGCCTCTTTCCGAAAAGGCACACGTCCGGCTCCTTGTCCCACACGGAAGGTGGCAGCCCTGAAAGCTGTTGCTGGTCTTCACCGTCCCCCTGCAGCCTATTCACAGGCACAACAGGATTCAGGACCCGGGCATGCCCAGAGGAGGAACATCTCATCGATCTCTTCCTCGGCAGAGCCTGATTCCGAAAAGGCACACGTCCGGCTCCTTGTCCCACACGGAAGGTGGCAGCCCTGAGAGCTGTTGCTGGTCTTCACCGTCCCCCTGCAGCCTATTCAGAGGTACAACAGGATCTGGGACCCGGGCTTGCCCAGAGGAGGAACATCTCATGGCTCTCGTCCTCGGCAGAGCCTGATTCCGAAAAAGCACACGTCCGGCTCCTTGTCCCACACGGAAGGTGGCAGCCCTGAAAGCTGTTGCTGGTCTTCACCGTCCCCCTGCAGCCTATTCACAGGTACAACAGGATCTGGGACCCGGGCTTGCCCAGAGGAGGAACATCTCATGGCTCTCGTCCTCGGCAGAGCCTGATTCCGAAAAGGCACACGTCCGGCTCCTTGTCCCACACGGAAGGTGGCAGCCCTGAAAGCTGTTGCTGGTCTTCACCGTCCCCCTGCAGCCTATTCACAGGTACAACAGCATCTGGGACCCGGGCTTGCCCAGAGGAGGAACATCTCATGGCTCTCGTCCTCGGCAGAGCCTGATTCCGAAAAGGCACACGTCCGGCTCCTTATCCCACACGGAAGGTGGCAGCCCTGAAAGCTGTTGCTGGTCTTCACCGTCCCCCTGCAGCCTATTCACAGGCACAACAGGATCTGGGACCCGGGCTTGCCCAGAGGAGGAACATCTCATGGCTCTCGTCCTCGGCAGAGCCTGATTCCGAAAAGGCACACGTCCGGCTCCTTGTCCCACAAGGAAGGTGACAGCCCTGAAAGCTGTTGCTGGTCTTCACCGTCCCCCTGCAGCCTATTCACAGGTACGACAGGATCTGGGACCCGGGCTTGCCCAGAGGAGGAACATCTCATGGCTCTCGTCCTCGGCAGAGCCTGATTCCGAAAAGGCACACGTCCGGCTCCTTGTCCCACACGGAAGGTGACAGCCCTGAAAGCTGTTGCTGGTCTTCACCGTCCCCCTGCAGCCTATTCACAGGTACAACAGGATCTGGGACCCGGGCTTGCCCAGAGGAGGAACATCTCATGGCTCTCGTCCTCGGCAGAGCCTGATTCCGAAAAGGCACACGTCCGGCTCCTTGTCCCACACGGAAGGTGGCAGCCCTGAAAGCTGTTGCTGGTCTTCACCGTCCCCCTGCAGCCTATTCACAGGCACAACAGGATTCAGGACCCGGGCATGCCCAGAGGAGGAACATCTCATGGATCTCTTCCTCGGCAGAGCCTGATTCCGAAAAGGCACACGTCCGGTTCCTTGTCCCACACGGAAGGTGGCAGCCCTGAGAGCTGTTGCTGGTCTTCACCGTCCCCCTGCAGCCTATTCAGAGGTACAACAGGATCTGGGACCCGGGCTTGCCCAGAGGAGGAACATCTCATGGCTCTCGTCCTCGGCAGAGCCTGATTCCGAAAAGGCACACGTCCGGCTCCTTGTCCCACACGGAAGGTGGCAGCCCTGAAAGCTGTTGCTGGTCTTCACCGTCCCCCTGCAGCCTATTCACAGGCACAACATGATCTGGGACCCAGGCTTGCCCAGAGAAGGAACATCTCATGGCTCTCGTCCTCGGCAGAGACTGATTCCGAAAAGGCACACGTCCGGCTCCTTGTCCCACACGGAAGGTGGCAGCCCTGAAAGCTGTTGCTGGTCTTCACCATCCCCCTGCAGCCTATTCACAGGTACAACAGGATCTGGGACCCGGGCTTGCTGAGAGGAGGAACATCTCATGGCTCTCGTCCTTGGCAGAGCCTGATTCGGAAAAGGCACACGTCCGGCTCCTTGTCCCACACGGAAGGTGGCAGCCCTGAAAGCTGTTGCTGGTCTTCACCGTCCCCCTGCAGCCTATTCACAGGCACAACAGGATCTGGGACCCGGGCTTGCCCCGAGGAGGAACATCTCATGGTTCTAGTCCTCGGCAGAGCCTGATTCCGAAAAGGCACAAGTCCGGCTCCATGTCCCACACGGAAGGTGGCAGCCCTGAAAGCTGTTGCTGGTCTTCACCATCCCCCTGCAGCCTATTCAGAGGCACAACAGGATTCAGGACCCGGGCATGCCCAGAGGAGGAACATCTCATGGCTCTCGTCCTCGGCAGAGCCTGATTCCGAAAAGGCACACGTCCGGCTCCTTGTCCCACACGGAAGGTGGCATCCCTGAAAGCTGTTGCTGGTCTTCACCGTCCCCCTGCAGCCTATTCACAGGTACAACAGCATCTGGGACCCGGGCTTGCTGAGAGGAGGAACATCTCATGGCTCTCGTCCTCGGCAGAGCCTGATTCCGAAAAGGCACACGTCCGGCTCCTTGTCCCACACGGAAGGTGGCAGCCCTGAAAGCTGTTGCTGGTCTTCACCGTCCCCCTGCAGCCTATTCACAGGCACAACAGGATTCAGGACCCGGGCATGCCCAGAGGAGGAACATCTCATCGATCTCTTCCTCGGCAGAGCCTGATTCCGAAAAGGCACACGTCCGGCTCCTTGTCCCACACGGAAGGTGGCAGCCCTGAGAGCTGTTGCTGGTCTTCACCGTCCCCCTGCAGCCTATTCAGAGGTACAACAGGATCTGGGACCCGGGCTTGCCCAGAGGAGGAACATCTCATGGCTCTCGTCCTCGGCAGAGCCTGATTCCGAAAAAGCACACGTCCGGCTCCTTGTCCCACACGGAAGGTGGCAGCCCTGAAAGCTGTTGCTGGTCTTCACCGTCCCCCTGCAGCCTATTCACAGGTACAACAGGATCTGGGACCCGGGCTTGCCCAGAGGAGGAACATCTCATGGCTCTCGTCCTCGGCAGAGCCTGATTCCGAAAAGGCACACGTCCGGCTCCTTGTCCCACACGGAAGGTGGCAGCCCTGAAAGCTGTTGCTGGTCTTCACCGTCCCCCTGCAGCCTATTCACAGGTACAACAGCATCTGGGACCCGGGCTTGCCCAGAGGAGGAACATCTCATGGCTCTCGTCCTCGGCAGAGCCTGATTCCGAAAAGGCACACGTCCGGCTCCTTATCCCACACGGAAGGTGGCAGCCCTGAAAGCTGTTGCTGGTCTTCACCGTCCCCCTGCAGCCTATTCACAGGCACAACAGGATCTGGGACCCGGGCTTGCCCAGAGGAGGAACATCTCATGGCTCTCTTCCTCGGCAGAGCCTGATTCCGAAAAGGCACACGTCCGGCTCCTTGTCCCACAAGGAAGGTGACAGCCCTGAAAGCTGTTGCTGGTCTTCACCGTCCCCCTGCAGCCTATTCACAGGTACGACAGGATCTGGGACCCGGGCTTGCCCAGAGGAGGAACATCTCATGGCTCTCGTCCTCGGCAGAGCCTGATTCCGAAAAGGCACACGTCCGGCTCCTTGTCCCACACGGAAGGTGACAGCCCTGAAAGCTGTTGCTGGTCTTCACCGTCCCCCTGCAGCCTATTCACAGGTACAACAGGATCTGGGACCCGGGCTTGCCCAGAGGAGGAACATCTCATGGCTCTCGTCCTCGGCAGAGCCTGATTCCGAAAAGGCACACGTCCGGCTCCTTGTCCCACACGGAAGGTGGCAGCCCTGAAAGCTGTTGCTGGTCTTCACCGTCCCCCTGCAGCCTATTCACAGGCACAACAGGATTCAGGACCCGGGCATGCCCAGAGGAGGAACATCTCATGGATCTCTTCCTCGGCAGAGCCTGATTCCGAAAAGGCACACGTCCGGCTCCTTGTCCCACACGGAAGGTGGCAGCCCTGAGAGCTGTTGCTGGTCTTCACCGTCCCCCTGCAGCCTATTCAGAGGTACAACAGGATCTGGGACCCGGGCTTGCCCAGAGGAGGAACATCTCATGGCTCTCGTCCTCGGCAGAGCCTGATTCCGAAAAGGCACACGTCCGGCTCCTTGTCCCACACGGAAGGTGGCAGCCCTGAAAGCTGTTGCTGGTCTTCACCGTCCCCCTGCAGCCTATTCACAGGCACAACATGATCTGGGACCCAGGCTTGCCCAGAGAAGGAACATCTCATGGCTCTCGTCCTCGGCAGAGACTGATTCCGAAAAGGCACACGTCCGGCTCCTTGTCCCACACGGAAGGTGGCAGCCCTGAAAGCTGTTGCTGGTCTTCACCATCCCCCTGCAGCCTATTCACAGGTACAACAGGATCTGGGACCCGGGCTTGCTGAGAGGAGGAACATCTCATGGCTCTCGTCCTTGGCAGAGCCTGATTCGGAAAAGGCACACGTCCGGCTCCTTGTCCCACACGGAAGGTGGCAGCCCTGAAAGCTGTTGCTGGTCTTCACCGTCCCCCTGCAGCCTATTCACAGGCACAACAGGATCTGGGACCCGGGCTTGCCCCGAGGAGGAACATCTCATGGTTCTAGTCCTCGGCAGAGCCTGATTCCGAAAAGGCACAAGTCCGGCTCCATGTCCCACACGGAAGGTGGCAGCCCTGAAAGCTGTTGCTGGTCTTCACCATCCCCCTGCAGCCTATTCAGAGGCACAACAGGATTCAGGACCCGGGCATGCCCAGAGGAGGAACATCTCATGGCTCTCGTCCTCGGCAGAGCCTGATTCCGAAAAGGCACACGTCCGGCTCCTTGTCCCACACGGAAGGTGGCATCCCTGAAAGCTGTTGCTGGTCTTCACCGTCCCCCTGCAGCCTATTCACAGGTACAACAGCATCTGGGACCCGGGCTTGCTGAGAGGAGGAACATCTCATGGCTCTCGTCCTCGGCAGAGCCTGATTCCGAAAAGGCACACGTCCGGCTCCTTGTCCCACACGGAAGGTGGCAGCCCTGAAAGCTGTTGCTGGTCTTCACCGTCCCCCTGCAGCCTATTACAGGTACAACAGCATCTGGGACCCGGGCTTGCCCAGAGGAGGAACATCTCATGGATCTCTTCCTCAGCAGAGCCTGATTCCGAAAAGGCACACGTCCGGCTCCTTGTCCCACACGGAAGGTGGCAGCCCTGAAAGATGTTGCTGGTCTTCACCGTCCCCCTGCAGCCTATTCACAGGCACAACAGGATCTGGGACCCGGGCTTGCCCAGAGGAGGAACATCTCATGGCTCTCGCCCTCGGCAGAGCCTGATTCCAAAAAGGCACACGTCCGGCTCCTTGTCCCACACGGAAGGTGGCAGCCCTGAAAGCTGTTGCTGGTCTTCAATGTCCCCCTGCAGCCTATTCAGAGGCACAACAGGATTCAGGACCCGGGCATGCCCAGAGGAGGAACATCTCATGGATCTCTTCCTCGGCAGAGCCTGATTCCGAAAAGGCACACGTCCGGCTCCTTGTCCCACACGGAAGGTGGCAGCCCTGAGAGCTGTTGCTGGTCTTCACCGTCCCCCTGCAGCCTATTCACAGGTACAACAGGATCTGGGACCCGGGCTTGCCCAGAGGAGGAACATCTCATGGCTCTCGTCCTCGGCAGAGCCTGATTCCGAAAAAGCACACGTCCGGCTCCTTGTCCCACACGGAAGGTGGCAGCCCTGAAAGCTGTTGCTGGTCTTCACCGTCCCCCTGCAGCCTATTCACAGGTACAACAGGATCTGGGACCCGGGCTTGCCCAGAGGAGGAACATCTCATGACTCTCGTCCTCGGCAGAGCCTGATTCCGAAAAGGCACACGTCCGGCTCCTTGTCCCACACGGAAGGTGGCAGCCGTGAAAGCTGTTGCTGGTCTTCACCGTCCCCCTGCAGCCTATTCACAGGTACAACAGCATCTGGGACCCGGGCTTGCCCAGAGGAGGAACATCTCATGGCTCTCGTCCTCGGCAGAGCCTGATTCCGAAAAGGCACACGTCCGGCTCCTTATCCCACACGGAAGGTGGCAGCCCTGAAAGCTGTTGCTGGTCTTCACCGTCCCCCTGCAGCCTATTCACAGGCATAACAGGATCTGGGACCCGGGCATGCCCAGAGGAGGAACATCTCATGGCTCTCGTCCTCGGCAGAGCCTGATTCCGAAAAGGCACACGTCCGGCTCCTTGTCCCACACGGAAGGTGACAGCCCTGAAAGCTGTTGCTGGTCTTCACCGTCCCCCTGCAGCCTATTCACAGGTACGACAGGATCTGGGACCCGGGCTTGCCCAGAGGAGGAACATCTCATGGCTCTCGTCCTCGGCAGAGCCTGATTCCGAAAAGGCACACGTCCGGCTCCTTGTCCCACACGGAAGGTGGCAGCCCTGAAAGCTGTTGCTGGTCTTCACTGTCCCCCTGCAGCCTATTCACAGGTACAACAGGATCTGGGACCCGGGCTTGCCCAGAGGAGGAACATCTCATGGCTCTCGTCCTCGGCAGAGCCTGATTCCGAAAAGGCACACGTCCGGCTCCTTGTCCCACACGGAAGGTGGCAGCCCTGAAAGCTGTTGCTGGTCTTCAACGTCCCCCTGCAGCCTATTCACAGGCACAACAGGATCTGGGACCCGGGCTTGCCCAGAGGAGGAACATCTCATGGCTCTCGCCCTCGGCAGAGCCTGATTACGAAAAGGCACACGTCCGGCTCCTTGTCCCACACGGAAGGTGGCAGCCCTGAAAGCTGTTGCTGGTCTTCAACGTCCCCCTGCAGCCTATTCACAGGCACAACAGGATTCATGACCCGGGCATGCCCAGAGGAGGAACATCTCATGGCTCTCGTCCTCGGCAGAGCCTGATTCCGAAAAGGCACACGTCTGGCTCCTTGTCCCACACGGAAGGTGGCAGCCCTGAAAGCTGTTGCTGGTCTTCACCGTCCCCATGCAGCCTATTCACAGGCACAACAGGATCTGGGACCCGGGCTTGCCCAGAGGAGGAACATCTCATGGCTCTCGCCCTCGGCAGAGCCTGATTCCTAAAAGGCACACGTCCGGCTCCTTGTCCCACACGGAAGGTGGCAGCCCTGAAAGCTGTTGCTGGTCTTCACCGTCCCCCTGCAGCCTATTCAGTGGTACAACAGGATCTGGGACCCGGGCTTGCCCAGAGGAGGAACATCTCATGGCTCTCGTCCTCGGCAGAGCCTGATTCCGAAAAGGCACACGTCCGGCTCCTTGTCCCACACGGAAGGTGGCAGCCCTGAAAGCTGTTGCTGGTCTTCACCGTCCCCCTGCAGCCTATTCACAGGCACAACAGGATCTGGGACCCGGGCTTGCCCAGAGGAGGAACATCTCATGGCTTTCGTCCTCGGCAGAGCCTGATTCCGAAAAGGCACACGTCCGGCTCCTTGTCCCACACGGAAGGTGGCAGCCCTGAAAGCTGTTGCTGGTCTTCACCGTCCCCCTGCAGCCTATTCAGAGGCACAACAGAATTCAGGACCCGGGCATGCCCAGAGGAGGAACATCTCATGGCTCTCGTCCTCGGCAGAGCCTGATTCCGAAAAGGCACACGTCCGGCTCCTTGTCCCACACGGAAGGTGGCAGCCCTGAAAGCTGTTGCTGGTCTTCACCGTCCCCCTGCAGCCTATTCACAGGTACAACAGGATCTGGGACCCGGGCTTGCCCAGAGGAGGAACATCTCATGGCTCTCGTCCTCGGCAGAGCCTGATTCCGAAAAGGCACACGTCCGGCTCCTTATCCCACACGGAAGGTGGCAGCCCTGAAAGCTGTTGCTGGTCTTCACCGTCCCCCTGCAGCCTATTCACAGGCATAACAGGATCTGGGACCCGGGCATGCCCAGAGGAGGAACATCTCATGGATCTCGTCCTCGGCAGAGCCTGATTCCGAAAAGGCACACGTCCGGATCCTTGTCCCACACGGAAGGTGGCAGCCCTGAAAGCTGTTGCTGGTCTTCACCGTCCCCCTGCAGCCTATTCACAGGTACAACAGGATCTGGGACCCGGGCTTGCCCCGAGGAGGAACATCTCATGGCTCTCGTCCTCGGCAGAGCCTGATTCCGAAAAGGCACACGTCCGGCTCGTTTTCCCACAAGGAAGGTGGCAGCCCTGAAAGCTGCTGCTGGTCTTCACCGTTCCCATGCAGCCTATTCACAGGCACAACAGGATCTGGGACCCGGGCTTGCCCAGAGGAGGAACATCTCATGGCTCTCGCCCTCGGCAGAGCCTGATTACGAAAAGGCACACGTCCGGCTCCTTGTCCCACACGGAAGGTGGCAGCCCTGAAAGCTGTTGCTGGTCTTCAACGTCCCCCTGCAGCCTATTCACAGGCACAACAGGATTCAGGACCCGGGCATGCCCAGAGGAGGAACATCTCATGGCTCTCGTCCTCGGCAGAGCCTGATTCCGAAAAGGCACACGTCCGGCTCCTTGTCCCACACGGAAGGTGGCAGCCCTGAGAGCTGTTGCTGGTCTTCACCGTCCCCATGCAGCCTATTCACAGGCACAACAGGATCTGGGACCCGGGCTTGCCCAGAGGAGGAACATCTCATGGCTCTCGCCCTCGGCAGAGCCTGATTCCTAAAAGGCACACGTCCGGCTCCTTGTCCCACACGGAAGGTGGCAGCCCTGAAAGCTGTTGCTGGTCTTCACCGTCCCCCTGCAGCCTATTCAGTGGTACAACAGGATCTGGGACCCGGGCTTGCCCAGAGGAGGAACATCTCATGGCTCTCGTCCTCGGCAGAGCCTGATTCCGAAAAGGCACACGTCCGGCTCCTTGTCCCACACGGAAGGTGGCAGCCCTGAAAGCTGTTGCTGGTCTTCACCGTCCCCCTGCAGCCTATTCAGAGGCACAACAGGATCTGGGACCCGGGCTTGCCCAGAGGAGGAACATCTCATGGCTTTCGTCCTCGGCAGAGCCTGATTCCGAAAAGGCACACGTCCGGCTCCTTGTCCCACACGGAAGGTGGCAGCCCTGAAAGCTGTTGCTGGTCTTCACCGTCCCCCTGCAGCCTATTCACAGGTACAACAGGATCTGGGACCCGGGCTTGCCCAGAGGAGGAACATCTCATGGCTCTCGTCCTCGGCAGAGCCTGATTCCGAAAAGGCACACGTCCGGCTCCTTGTCCCACACGGAAGGTGGCAGCCCTGAAAGCTGTTGCTGGTCTTCACCGTCCCCCTGCAGCCTATTCACAGGTACAACAGGATCTGGGACCCGGGCTTGCTGAGAGGAGGAACATCTCATGGATCTCTTCCTCGGCAGAGCCTGATTCCGAAAAGGAACACGTCCGGCTCCTTGTCCCACACAGAAGGTGGCAGCCCTGAAAGCTGTTGCTGGTCTTCACCGTCCCCCTGCAGCCTATTCACAGGCATAACAGGATCTGGGACCCGGGCATGCCCAGAGGAGGAACATCTCATGGCTCTCGTCCTCGGCAGAGCCTGATTCCGAAAAGGCACACGTCCGGCTCCTTGTCCCACACGGAAGGTGGCAGCCCTGAAAGCTGTTGCTGGTCTTCACCGTCCCCCTGCAGCCTATTCACAGGTACAACAGGATCTGGGACCCGGGCTTGCCCAGAGGAGGAACATCTCATGGCTCTCGTCCTCGACAGAGCCTGGTTCCGAAAAGGCACACGTCCGGCTCCTTGTCCCACACGGAAGGTGGCAGCCCTGAAAGCTGTTGCTGGTCTTCACCGTCCCCCTGCAGCCTATTCACAGGTACAACAGCATCTGGGACCCGGGCTTGCCCAGAGGAGGAACATCTCATGGCTCTCGTCCTCGGCAGAGCCTGATTCCGAAAAGGCACACGTCCGGCTCCTTGTCCCACACGGAAGGTGGCAGCCCTGAAAGCTGTTGCTGGTCTTCACCGTCCCCCTGCAGCCTATTACAGGTACAACAGCATCTGGGACCCGGGCTTGCCCAGAGGAGGAACATCTCATGGATCTCTTCCTCGGCAGAGCCTGATTCCGAAAAGGCACACGTCCGGCTCCTTGTCCCACACGGAAGGTGGCAGCCCTGAGAGCTGTTGCTGGTCTTCACCGTCCCCCTGCAGCCTATTCAGAGGTACATCAGGATCTGGGACCCGGGCTTGCCCAGAGGAGGAACATCTCATGGCTCTCGTCCTCGGCAGAGCCTGATTCCGAAAAAGCACACGTCCGGCTCCTTGTCCCACACGGAAGGTGACAGCCCTGAAAGCTGTTGCTGGTCTTCACCGTCCCCCTGCAGCCTATTCACAGGTACGACAGGATCTGGGACCCGGGCTTGCCCAGAGGAGGAACATCTCATGGCTCTCGTCCTCGGCAGAGCCTGATTCCGAAAAGGCACACGTCCGGCTCCTTGTCCCACACGGAAGGTGGCAGCCCTGAAAGCTGTTGCTGGTCTTCACCGTCCCCCTGCAGCCTATTCACAGGTACAACAGGATCTGGGACCCGGGCTTGCCCAGAGGAGGAACATCTCATGGCTCTCGTCCTCGGCAGAGCCTGATTCCGAAAAGGCACACGTCTGGCTCCTTGTCCCACACGGAAGGTGGCAGCCCTGAAAGCTGTTGCTGGTCTTCACCGTCCCCATGCAGCCTATTCACAGGCACAACAGGATCTGGGACCCGGGCTTGCCCAGAGGAGGAACATCTCATGGCTCTCGCCCTCGGCAGAGCCTGATTCCTAAAAGGCACACGTCCGGCTCCTTGTCCCACACGGAAGGTGGCAGCCCTGAAAGCTGTTGCTGGTCTTCACCGTCCCCCTGCAGCCTATTCAGTGGTACAACAGGATCTGGGACCCGGGCTTGCCCAGAGGAGGAACATCTCATGGCTCTCGTCCTCGGCAGAGCCTGATTCCGAAAAGGCACACGTCCGGCTCCTTGTCCCACACGGAAGGTGGCAGCCCTGAAAGCTGTTGCTGGTCTTCACCGTCCCCCTGCAGCCTATTCACAGGCACAACAGGATCTGGGACCCGGGCTTGCCCAGAGGAGGAACATCTCATGGCTTTCGTCCTCGGCAGAGCCTGATTCCGAAAAGGCACACGTCCGGCTCCTTGTCCCACACGGAAGGTGGCAGCCCTGAAAGCTGTTGCTGGTCTTCACCGTCCCCCTGCAGCCTATTCAGAGGCACAACAGAATTCAGGACCCGGGCATGCCCAGAGGAGGAACATCTCATGGCTCTCGTCCTCGGCAGAGCCTGATTCCGAAAAGGCACACGTCCGGCTCCTTGTCCCACACGGAAGGTGGCAGCCCTGAAAGCTGTTGCTGGTCTTCACCGTCCCCCTGCAGCCTATTCACAGGTACAACAGGATCTGGGACCCGGGCATGCCCAGAGGAGGAACATCTCATGGCTCTCGTCCTCGGCAGAGCCTGATTCCGAAAAGGCACACGTCCGGCTCCTTATCCCACACGGAAGGTGGCAGCCCTGAAAGCTGTTGCTGGTCTTCACCGTCCCCCTGCAGCCTATTCACAGGCATAACAGGATCTGGGACCCGGGCATGCCCAGAGGAGGAACATCTCATGGCTCTCGTCCTCGGCAGAGCCTGATTCCGAAAAGGCACACGTCCGGATCCTTGTCCCACACGGAAGGTGGCAGCCCTGAAAGCTGTTGCTGGTCTTCACCGTCCCCCTGCAGCCTATTCACAGGTACAACAGGATCTGGGACCCGGGCTTGCCCCGAGGAGGAACATCTCATGGCTCTCGTCCTCGGCAGAGCCTGATTCCGAAAAGGCACACGTCCGGCTCGTTTTCCCACACGGAAGGTGGCAGCCCTGAAAGCTGCTGCTGGTCTTCACCGTTCCCATGCAGCCTATTCACAGGCACAACAGGATCTGGGACCCGGGCTTGCCCAGAGGAGGAACATCTCATGGCTCTCGCCCTCGGCAGAGCCTGATTACGAAAAGGCACACGTCCGGCTCCTTGTCCCACACGGAAGGTGGCAGCCCTGAAAGCTGTTGCTGGTCTTCAACGTCCCCCTGCAGCCTATTCACAGGCACAACAGGATTCAGGACCCGGGCATGCCCAGAGGAGGAACATCTCATGGCTCTCGTCCTCGGCAGAGCCTGATTCCGAAAAGGCACACGTCCGGCTCCTTGTCCCACACGGAAGGTGGCAGCCCTGAAAGCTGTTGCTGGTCTTCACCGTCCCCATGCAGCCTATTCACAGGCACAACAGGATCTGGGACCCGGGCTTGCCCAGAGGAGGAACATCTCATGGCTCTCGCCCTCGGCAGAGCCTGATTCCTAAAAGGCACACGTCCGGCTCCTTGTCCCACACGGAAGGTGGCAGCCCTGAAAGCTGTTGCTGGTCTTCACCGTCCCCTGCAGCCTATTCAGTGGTACAACAGGATCTGGGACCCGGGCTTGCCCAGAGGAGGAACATCTCATGGCTCTCGTCCTCGGCAGAGCCTGATTCCGAAAAGGCACACGTCCGGCTCCTTGTCCCACACGGAAGGTGGCAGCCCTGAAAGCTGTTGCTGGTCTTCACCGTCCCCCTGCAGCCTATTCAGAGGCACAACAGGATCTGGGACCCGGGCTTGCCCAGAGGAGGAACATCTCATGGCTTTCGTCCTCGGCAGAGCCTGATTCCGAAAAGGCACACGTCCGGCTCCTTGTCCCACACGGAAGGTGGCAGCCCTGAAAGCTGTTGCTGGTCTTCACCGTCCCCCTGCAGCCTATTCACAGGTACAAAAGGATCTGGGACCCGGGCTTGCCCAGAGGAGGAACATCTCATGGCTCTCGTCCTCGGCAGAGCCTGATTCCGAAAAGGCACACGTCCGGCTCCTTGTCCCACACGGAAGGTGGCAGCCCTGAAAGCTGTTGCTGGTCTTCACCGTCCCCCTGCAGCCTATTCACAGGTACAACAGGATCTGGGACCCGGGCTTGCTGAGAGGAGGAACATCTCATGGCTCTCTTCCTCGGCAGAGCCTGATTCCGAAAAGGCACACGTCCGGCTCCTTGTCCCACACGGAAGGTGGCAGCCCTGAAAGCTGTTGCTGGTCTTCACCGTCCCCATGCAGCCTAGTCACAGGCACAACAGGATCTGGGACCCGGGCTTGCCCAGAGGAGGAACATCTCATGGCTCTCGTCCTCGGCAGAGCCTGATTCCGAAAAGGAACACGTCCGGCTCCTTGTCCCACACAGAAGGTGGCAGCCCTGAAAGCTGTTGCTGGTCTTCACCGTCCCCCTGCAGCCTATTCACAGGCATAACAGGATCTGGGACCCGGGCTTGCCCAGAGGAGGAACATCTCATGGCTCTCGTCCTCGGCAGAGCCTGATTCCGAAAAGGCACACGTCCGGCTCCTTGTCCCACACGGAAGGTGGCAGCCCTGAAAGCTGTTGCTGGTCTTCACCGTCCCCCTGCAGCCTATTCACAGGTACAACAGGATCTGGGACCCGGGCTTGCCCAGAGGAGGAACATCTCATGGCTCTCGTCCTCGACAGAGCCTTGTTTCGAAAAGGCACACGTCCGGCTCCTTGTCCCACACGGAAGGTGGCAGCCCTGAAAGCTGTTGCTGGTCTTCACCGTCCCCCTGCAGCCTATTCACAGGTACAACAGCATCTGGGACCCGGGCTTGCCCAGAGGAGGAACATCTCATGGCTCTCGTCCTCGGCAGAGCCTGATTCCGAAAAGGCACACGTCCGGCTCCTTGTCCCACACGGAAGGTGGCAGCCCTGAAAGCTGTTGCTGGTCTTCACCGTCCCCCTGCAGCCTATTACAGGTACAACAGCATCTGGGACCCGGGCTTGCCCAGAGGAGGAACATCTCATGGATCTCTTCCTCGGCAGAGCCTGATTCCGAAAAGGCACACGTCCGGCTCCTTGTCCCACACGGAAGGTGGCAGCCCTGAGAGCTGTTGCTGGTCTTCACCGTCCCCCTGCAGCCTATTCAGAGGTACAACAGGATCTGGGACCCGGGCTTGCCCAGAGGAGGAACATCTCATGGCTCTCGTCCTCGGCAGAGCCTGATTCCGAAAAAGCACACGTCCGGCTCCTTGTCCCACACGGAAGGTGACAGCCCTGAAAGCTGTTGCTGGTCTTCACCGTCCCCCTGCAGCCTATTCACAGGTACGACAGGATCTGGGACCCGGGCTTGCCCAGAGGAGGAACATCTCATGGCTCTCGTCCTCGGCAGAGCCTGATTCCGAAAAGGCACACGTCCGGCTCCTTGTCCCACACGGAAGGTGGCAGCCCTGAAAGCTGTTGCTGGTCTTCACCGTCCCCCTGCAGCCTATTCACAGGTACAACAGGATCTGGGACCCGGGCTTGCCCAGAGGAGGAACATCTCATGGCTCTCGTCCTCGGCAGAGCCTGATTCCGAAAAGGCACACGTCCGGCTCCTTATCCCACACGGAAGGTGGCAGCCCTGAAAGCTGTTGCTGGTCTTCACCGTCCCCCTGCAGCCTATTCACAGGCATAACAGGATCTGGGACCCGGGCATGCCCAGAGGAGGAACATCTCATGGCTCTCGTCCTCGGCAGAGCCTGATTCCGAAAAGGCACACGTCCGGATCCTTGTCCCACACGGAAGGTGGCAGCCCTGAAAGCTGTTGCTGGTCTTCACCGTCCCCCTGCAGCCTATTCACAGGTACAACAGGATCTGGGACCCGGGCTTGCTGAGAGGAGGAACATCTCATGGCTCTCGTCCTCGGCAGAGCCTGATTCCGAAAAGGCACACGTCCGGCTCGTTTTCCCACACGGAAGGTGGCAGCCCTGAAAGCTGCTGCTGGTCTTCACCGTTCCCATGCAGCCTATTCACAGGCACAACAGGATCTGGGACCCGGGCTTGCCCAGAGGAGGAACATCTCATGGCTCTCGTCCTCGGCAGAGCCTGATTACGAAAAGGCACACGTCCGGCTCCTTGTCCCACACGCAAGGTGGCAGCCCTGAAAGCTGTTGCTGGTCTTCAACGTCCCCCTGCAGCCTATTCAGAGGCACAACAGAATTCAGGACCCGGGCATGCCCAGAGGAGGAACATCTCATGGCTCTCGTCCTCGGCAGAGCCTGATTACGAAAAGGCACACATCTGGCTCCTTGTCCCACACGGAAGGTGGCAGCCCTGAAAGCTGTTGCTGGTCTTCACCGTCCCCATGCAGCCTATTCACAGGCACAACAGGATCTGGGACCCGGGCTTGCCCAGAGGAGGAACATCTCATGGCTCTCGCCCTCGGCAGAGCCTGATTCCGAAAAGGCACACGTCCGGCTCCTTGTCCCACACGGAAGCTGGCAGCCCTGAAAGCTGTTGCTGGTCTTCACCGTCCCCCTGCAGCCTATTCACAGGTACAACAGGATCTGGGACCCGGGCTTGCCCAGAGGAGGAACATCTCATGGCTCTCGTCCTCGGCAGAGCCTGATTCCGAAAAGGCACACGTCCGGCTCCTTGTCCCACACGGAAGGTGGCAGCCCTGAAAGCTGTTGCTGGTCTTCACCGTCCCCCTGCAGCCTATTCACAGGCACAACAGGATCTGGGACCCGGGCTTGCCCAGAGGAGGAACATCTCATGGCTTTCGTCCTCGGCAGAGCCTGATTCCGAAAAGGCACACGTCCGGCTCCTTGTCCCACACGGAAGGTGGCAGCCCTGAAAGCTGTTGCTGGTCTTCACCGTCCCCCTGCAGCCTATTCAGAGGCACAACAGAATTCAGGACCCGGGCATGCCCAGAGGAGGAACATCTCATGGCTCTCGTCCTCGGCAGAGCCTGATTCCGAAAAGGCACACGTCCGGCTCCTTGTCCCACACGGAAGGTGGCAGCCCTGAAAGCTGTTGCTGGTCTTCACCGTCCCCCTGCAGCCTATTCACAGGTACAACAGGATCTGGGACCCGGGCTTGCCGAGAGGAGGAACATCTCATGGCTCTCGTCCTCGGCAGAGCCTGATTCCGAAAAGGCACACGTCCGGCTCCTTGTCCCACACGGAAGGTGGCAGCCCTGAAAGCTGTTGCTGGTCTTCACCGTCCCCCTGCAGCCTATTCACAGGTACAACAGGATCTGGGACCCGGGCTTGCTGAGAGGAGGAACATCTCATGGCTCTCTTCCTCGGCAGAGCCTGATTACGAAAAGGCACACGTCCGGCTCCTTGTCCCACACGGAAGGTGGCAGCCCTGAAAGCTGTTGCTGGTCTTCACCGTCCCCCTGCAGCCTATTCACAGGCACAACAGGATCTGGGACCCGGGCTTGCCCAGAGGAGGAACATCTCATGGATCTCGTCCTCGGCAGAGCCTGATTCCGAAAAGGAACACGTCCGGCTCCTTGTCCCACACAGAAGGTGGCAGCCCTGAAAGCTGTTGCTGGTCTTCACCGTCCCCCTGCAGCCTATTCACAGGCATAACAGGATCTGGGACCCGGGCATGCCCAGAGGAGGAACATCTCATGGCTCTCGTCCTCGGCAGAGCCTGATTCCGAAAAGGCACACGTCCGGCTCCTTGTCCCACACGGAAGGTGGCAGCCCTGAAAGCTGTTGCTGGTCTTCACCGTCCCCCTGCAGCCTATTCACAGGTACAACAGGATCTGGGACCCGGGCTTGCCCAGAGGAGGAACATCTCATGGCTCTCGTCCTCGACAGAGCCTGATTCCGAAAAGGCACACGTCCGGCTCGTTTTCCCACACGGAAGGTGGCAGCCCTGAAAGCTGTTGCTGGTCTTCACCGTCCCCCTGCAGCCTATTCACAGGCACAACAGGATCTGGGACCCGGGCTTGCCCAGAGGAGGAATATCTCATGGCTCTCGCCCTCGGCAGAGCCGGATTCCGAAAAGGCACACGTCCGGCTCCTTGTCCCACACGGAAGGTGGCAGCCCTGAAAGCTGTTGCTGGTCTTCAATGTCCCCCTGCAGCCTATTCAGAGGCACAACAGGATTCAGGACCCGGGCATGCCCAGAGGAGGAACATCTCATGGATCTCTTCCTCGGCAGAGCCTGATTCCGAAAAGGCACACGTCCGGCTCCTTGTCCCACACGGAAGGTGGCAGCCCTGAGAGCTGTTGCTGGTCTTCACCGTCCACCTGCAGCCTATTCAGAGGTACAACAGGATCTGGGACCCGGGCTTGCACATAGGAGGAACATCTCATGGCTCTCGTCCTCGGCAGAGCCTGATTCCGAAAAGGCACACGTCCGGCTCCTTGTCCCACACGGAAGGTGGCAGCCCTGAAAGCTGTTGCTGGTCTTCACCGTCCCCCTGCAGCCTATTCACAGGTACAACAGGATCTGGGACCCGGGCTTGCTGAGAGGAGGAACATCTCATGGCTCTCGTCCTTGGCAGAGCCTGATTCCGAAAAGGCACACGTCCGGCTCCTTGTCCCACACGGAAGGTGGCAGCCCTGAAAGCTGTTGCTGGTCTTCACCGTCCCCCTGCAGCCTATTCACAGGCACAACAGGATTCGGGACCCGGGCATGCCCAGAGGAGGAACATCTCCTGGATCTCTTCCTCGGCAGAGCCTGATTCCGAAAAGGCACACGTCCGGCTCCTTGTCCCACACAGAAGGTGGCAGCCCTGAAAGCTGTTGCTGGTCTTCACCGTCCCCCTGCAGCCTATTCACAGGCACAACAGGATCTGGGACCCGGGCATGCCCAGAGGAGGAACATCTCATGGTTCTAGTCCTCGGCAGAGCCTGATTCCGAAAAGGCACAAGTCCGGCTCCTTGTCCCACACGGAAGGTGGCAGCCCTGAAAGCTGTTGCTGGTCTTCACCGTCCCCCTGCAGCCTATTCAGAGGCACAACAGGATTCAGGACCCGGGCATGCCCAGAGGAGGAACATCTCATGGCTCTCGTCCTCGGCAGAGCCTGATTCCGAAAAGGCACACGTCCGGCTCCTTGTCCCACACGGAAGGTGGCAGCCCTGAAAGCTGTTGCTGGTCTTCACCGTCCCCCTGCAGCCTATTCACAGGTACAACAGCATCTGGGACCCGGGCTTGCTGAGAGGAGGAACATCTCATGGCTCTCGTCCTCGGCAGAGCCTGATTCCGAAAAGGCACACGTCCGGCTCCTTGTCCCACACGGAAGGTGGCAGCCCTGAAAGCTGTTGCTGGTCTTCACCGTCCCCCTGCAGCCTATTACAGGTACAACAGGATCTGGGACCCGGGTTTGCCCAGAGGAGGAACATCTCATGGCTCTCGTCCTCGGCAGACCCTGATTCCGAAAAAGCACACGTCCGGCTCCTTATCTCACACGGAAGGTGGCAGCCGTGAAAGCTGTTGCTGGTCTTCACCGTCCCCCTGCAGCCTATTCACAGGTACAACAGCATCTGGCACCCGGGCTTGCTGAGAGGAGGAACATCTCATGGCTCTCGTCCTTGGCAGAGCCTGATTCCGAAAAGGCACACGTCCGGCTCCTTGTCCCACACGGAAGGTGGCAGCCCTGAAAGCTGTTGCTGGTCTTCACCGTCCCCCTGCAGCCTATTCACAGGTACAAAAGGATCTGGGACCCGGGCTTGCCCTCAGCAGGAACATCCCATGGCTCTCGTCCTCGGCAGAGCCTGATTCCGAAAAGGCACACGTCCGGCTCTATGTCCCACACGGAAGGTGGCAGCCCTAAAAGCTGTTGCTGGTCTTCACCGTCCCCATGCAGCCTATTCACAGGCACAACAGGATCTGGGACCAGGGCTTGCCCAGAGGAGGAACATCTCACGGCTCTCGTCCTCGGCAGAGCCTGATTCCGAAAAGGCACACGTCCGGCTCCTTGTCCCACACGGAAGGTGGCAGCCCTGAAAGCTGTTGCTGGTCTTCACCGTCCCCATGCAGCCTATTCACAGGCACAACAGGATCTGGGACCCGGGCTTGCCCAGAGGAGGAACATCTCATGGCTCTCGTCCTCGGCAGAGCCTGATTCCGAAAAGGCACACGTCCGGCTCCTTGTCCCACACGGAAGGTGGCAGCCCTGAAAGCTGTTGCTGGTCTTCACCGTCCCCCTGCAGCCTATTCACAGGCACAACAGGATCTGGGACCCGGGCTTGCCCAGAGGAGGAACATCTCATGGCTTTCGTCCTCGGCAGAGCCTGATTCCGAAAAGGAACAAGTCCGGCTCCTTGTCCCACACGGAAGGTGGCAGCCCTGAAAGCTGTTGCTGGTCTTCACCGTCCCCCTGCAGCCTATTCACAGGCACAACAGAATTCAGGACCCGGGCATGCCCAGAGGAGGAACATCTCATGGCTCTCGTCCTCGGCAGAGCCTGATTCCGAAAAGGCACACGTCCGGCTCCTTGTCCCACACGGAAGGTGGCAGCCCTGAAAGCTGTTGCTGGTCTTCACCGTCCCCCTGCAGCCTATTCACAGGTACAACAGGATCTGGGACCCGGGCTTGCTGAGAGGAGGAACATCTCATGGCTCTCTTCCTCGGCAGAGCCTGATTCCGAAAAGGCACACGTCCGGCTCCTTGTCCCACACGGAAGGTGGCAGCCCTGAAAGCTGTTGCTGGTCTTCACCGTCCCCATGCAGCCTAGTCACAGGCACAACAGGATCTGGGACCCGGGCTTGCCCAGAGGAGGAACATCTCATGGATCTCGTCCTCGGCAGAGCCTGATTCCGAAAAGGAACACGTCCGGCTCCTTGTCCCACACAGAAGGTGGCAGCCCTGAAAGCTGTTGCTGGTCTTCACCGTCCCCCTGCAGCCTATTCACAGGCATAACAGGATCTGGGACCCGGGCATGCCCAGAGGAGGAACATCTCATGGCTCTCGTCCTCGGCAGAGCCTGATTCCGAAAAGGCACACGTCCGGCTCCTTGTCCCACACGGAAGGTGGCAGCCCTGAAAGCTGTTGCTGGTCTTCACCGTCCCCCTGCAGCCTATTCACAGGTACAACAGGATCTGGGACCCGGGCTTGCCCAGAGGAGGAACATCTCATGGCTCTCGTCCTCGACAGAGCCTTGTTTCGAAAAGGCACACGTCCGGCTCCTTGTCCCACACGGAAGGTGGCAGCCCTGAAAGCTGTTGCTGGTCTTCACCGTCCCCCTGCAGCCTATTCACAGGTACAACAGCATCTGGGACCCGGGCTTGCCCAGAGGAGGAACATCTCATGGCTCTCGTCCTCGGCAGAGCCTGATTCCGAAAAGGCACACGTCCGGCTCCTTGTCCCACACGGAAGGTGGCAGCCCTGAAAGCTGTTGCTGGTCTTCACCGTCCCCCTGCAGCCTATTACAGGTACAACAGCATCTGGGACCCGGGCTTGCCCAGAGGAGGAACATCTCATGGATCTCTTCCTCGGCAGAGCCTGATTCCGAAAAGGCACACGTCCGGCTCCTTGTCCCACACGGAAGGTGGCAGCCCTGAGAGCTGTTGCTGGTCTTCACCGTCCCCCTGCAGCCTATTCAGAGGTACAACAGGATCTGGGACCCGGGCTTGCCCAGAGGAGGAACATCTCATGGCTCTCGTCCTCGGCAGAGCCTGATTCCGAAAAAGCACACGTCCGGCTCCTTGTCCCACACGGAAGGTGACAGCCCTGAAAGCTGTTGCTGGTCTTCACCGTCCCCCTGCAGCCTATTCACAGGTACGACAGGATCTGGGACCCGGGCTTGCCCAGAGGAGGAACATCTCATGGCTCTCGTCCTCGGCAGAGCCTGATTCCGAAAAGGCACACGTCCGGCTCCTTGTCCCACACGGAAGGTGGCAGCCCTGAAAGCTGTTGCTGGTCTTCACCGTCCCCCTGCAGCCTATTCACAGGTACAACAGGATCTGGGACCCGGGCTTGCCCAGAGGAGGAACATCTCATGGCTCTCGTCCTCGGCAGAGCCTGATTCCGAAAAGGCACACGTCCGGCTCCTTATCCCACACGGAAGGTGGCAGCCCTGAAAGCTGTTGCTGGTCTTCACCGTCCCCCTGCAGCCTATTCACAGGCATAACAGGATCTGGGACCCGGGCATGCCCAGAGGAGGAACATCTCATGGCTCTCGTCCTCGGCAGAGCCTGATTCCGAAAAGGCACACGTCCGGATCCTTGTCCCACACGGAAGGTGGCAGCCCTGAAAGCTGTTGCTGGTCTTCACCGTCCCCCTGCAGCCTATTCACAGGTACAACAGGATCTGGGACCCGGGCTTGCTGAGAGGAGGAACATCTCATGGCTCTCGTCCTCGGCAGAGCCTGATTCCGAAAAGGCACACGTCCGGCTCGTTTTCCCACACGGAAGGTGGCAGCCCTGAAAGCTGCTGCTGGTCTTCACCGTTCCCATGCAGCCTATTCACAGGCACAACAGGATCTGGGACCCGGGCTTGCCCAGAGGAGGAACATCTCATGGCTCTCGCCCTCGGCAGAGCCTGATTACGAAAAGGCACACGTCCGGCTCCTTGTCCCACACGCAAGGTGGCAGCCCTGAAAGCTGTTGCTGGTCTTCAACGTCCCCCTGCAGCCTATTCAGAGGCACAACAGAATTCAGGACCCGGGCATGCCCAGAGGAGGAACATCTCATGGCTCTCGTCCTCGGCAGAGCCTGATTACGAAAAGGCACACATCTGGCTCCTTGTCCCACACGGAAGGTGGCAGCCCTGAAAGCTGTTGCTGGTCTTCACCGTCCCCATGCAGCCTATTCACAGGCACAACAGGATCTGGGACCCGGGCTTGCCCAGAGGAGGAACATCTCATGGCTCTCGCCCTCGGCAGAGCCTGATTCCGAAAAGGCACACGTCCGGCTCCTTGTCCCACACGGAAGCTGGCAGCCCTGAAAGCTGTTGCTGGTCTTCACCGTCCCCCTGCAGCCTATTCACAGGTACAACAGGATCTGGGACCCGGGCTTGCCCAGAGGAGGAACATCTCATGGCTCTCGTCCTCGGCAGAGCCTGATTCCGAAAAGGCACACGTCCGGCTCCTTGTCCCACACGGAAGGTGGCAGCCCTGAAAGCTGTTGCTGGTCTTCACCGTCCCCCTGCAGCCTATTCACAGGCACAACAGGATCTGGGACCCGGGCTTGCCCAGAGGAGGAACATCTCATGGCTTTCGTCCTCGGCAGAGCCTGATTCCGAAAAGGCACACGTCCGGCTCCTTGTCCCACACGGAAGGTGGCAGCCCTGAAAGCTGTTGCTGGTCTTCACCGTCCCCCTGCAGCCTATTCAGAGGCACAACAGAATTCAGGACCCGGGCATGCCCAGAGGAGGAACATCTCATGGCTCTCGTCCTCGGCAGAGCCTGATTCCGAAAAGGCACACGTCCGGCTCCTTGTCCCACACGGAAGGTGGCAGCCCTGAAAGCTGTTGCTGGTCTTCACCGTCCCCCTGCAGCCTATTCACAGGTACAACAGGATCTGGGACCCGGGCTTGCCGAGAGGAGGAACATCTCATGGCTCTCGTCCTCGGCAGAGCCTGATTCCGAAAAGGCACACGTCCGGCTCCTTGTCCCACACGGAAGGTGGCAGCCCTGAAAGCTGTTGCTGGTCTTCACCGTCCCCCTGCAGCCTATTCACAGGTACAACAGGATCTGGGACCCGGGCTTGCTGAGAGGAGGAACATCTCATGGCTCTCTTCCTCGGCAGAGCCTGATTACGAAAAGGCACACGTCCGGCTCCTTGTCCCACACGGAAGGTGGCAGCCCTGAAAGCTGTTGCTGGTCTTCACCGTCCCCCTGCAGCCTATTCACAGGCACAACAGGATCTGGGACCCGGGCTTGCCCAGAGGAGGAACATCTCATGGATCTCGTCCTCGGCAGAGCCTGATTCCGAAAAGGAACACGTCCGGCTCCTTGTCCCACACAGAAGGTGGCAGCCCTGAAAGCTGTTGCTGGTCTTCACCGTCCCCCTGCAGCCTATTCACAGGCATAACAGGATCTGGGACCCGGGCATGCCCAGAGGAGGAACATCTCATGGCTCTCGTCCTCGGCAGAGCCTGATTCCGAAAAGGCACACGTCCGGCTCCTTGTCCCACACGGAAGGTGGCAGCCCTGAAAGCTGTTGCTGGTCTTCACCGTCCCCCTGCAGCCTATTCACAGGTACAACAGGATCTGGGACCCGGGCTTGCCCAGAGGAGGAACATCTCATGGCTCTCGTCCTCGACAGAGCCTGATTCCGAAAAGGCACACGTCCGGCTCGTTTTCCCACACGGAAGGTGGCAGCCCTGAAAGCTGTTGCTGGTCTTCACCGTCCCCCTGCAGCCTATTCACAGGCACAACAGGATCTGGGACCCGGGCTTGCCCAGAGGAGGAATATCTCATGGCTCTCGCCCTCGGCAGAGCCGGATTCCGAAAAGGCACACGTCCGGCTCCTTGTCCCACACGGAAGGTGGCAGCCCTGAAAGCTGTTGCTGGTCTTCAATGTCCCCCTGCAGCCTATTCAGAGGCACAACAGGATTCAGGACCCGGGCATGCCCAGAGGAGGAACATCTCATGGATCTCTTCCTCGGCAGAGCCTGATTCCGAAAAGGCACACGTCCGGCTCCTTGTCCCACACGGAAGGTGGCAGCCCTGAGAGCTGTTGCTGGTCTTCACCGTCCACCTGCAGCCTATTCAGAGGTACAACAGGATCTGGGACCCGGGCTTGCACATAGGAGGAACATCTCATGGCTCTCGTCCTCGGCAGAGCCTGATTCCGAAAAGGCACACGTCCGGCTCCTTGTCCCACACGGAAGGTGGCAGCCCTGAAAGCTGTTGCTGGTCTTCACCGTCCCCCTGCAGCCTATTCACAGGTACAACAGGATCTGGGACCCGGGCTTGCTGAGAGGAGGAACATCTCATGGCTCTCGTCCTTGGCAGAGCCTGATTCCGAAAAGGCACACGTCCGGCTCCTTGTCCCACACGGAAGGTGGCAGCCCTGAAAGCTGTTGCTGGTCTTCACCGTCCACCTGCAGCCTATTCACAGGCACAACAGGATTCGGGACCCGGGCATGCCCAGAGGAGGAACATCTCCTGGATCTCTTCCTCGGCAGAGCCTGATTCCGAAAAGGCACACGTCCGGCTCCTTGTCCCACACAGAAGGTGGCAGCCCTGAAAGCTGTTGCTGGTCTTCACCGTCCCCCTGCAGCCTATTCACAGGCACAACAGGATCTGGGACCCGGGCATGCCCAGAGGAGGAACATCTCATGGTTCTAGTCCTCGGCAGAGCCTGATTCCGAAAAGGCACAAGTCCGGCTCCTTGTCCCACACGGAAGGTGGCAGCCCTGAAAGCTGTTGCTGGTCTTCACCGTCCCCCTGCAGCCTATTCAGAGGCACAACAGGATTCAGGACCCGGGCATGCCCAGAGGAGGAACATCTCATGGCTCTCGTCCTCGGCAGAGCCTGATTCCGAAAAGGCACACGTCCGGCTCCTTGTCCCACACGGAAGGTGGCAGCCCTGAAAGCTGTTGCTGGTCTTCACCGTCCCCCTGCAGCCTATTCACAGGTACAACAGCATCTGGGACCCGGGCTTGCTGAGAGGAGGAACATCTCATGGCTCTCGTCCTCGGCAGAGCCTGATTCCGAAAAGGCACACGTCCGGCTCCTTGTCCCACACGGAAGGTGGCAGCCCTGAAAGCTGTTGCTGGTCTTCACCGTCCCCCTGCAGCCTATTACAGGTACAACAGTATCTGGGACCCGGGTTTGCCCAGAGGAGGAACATCTCATGGCTCTCGTCCTCGGCAGACCCTGATTCCGAAAAAGCACACGTCCGGCTCCTTATCTCACACGGAAGGTGGCAGCCGTGAAAGCTGTTGCTGGTCTTCACCGTCCCCCTGCAGCCTATTCACAGGTACAACAGCATCTGGCACCCGGGCTTGCTGAGAGGAGGAACATCTCATGGCTCTCGTCCTTGGCAGAGCCTGATTCCGAAAAGGCACACGTCCGGCTCCTTGTCCCACACGGAAGGTGGCAGCCCTGAAAGCTGTTGCTGGTCTTCACCGTCCCCCTGCAGCCTATTCACAGGTACAAAAGGATCTGGGACCCGGGCTTGCCCTCAGCAGGAACATCCCATGGCTCTCGTCCTCGGCAGAGCCTGATTCCGAAAAGGCACACGTCCGGCTCTATGTCCCACACGGAAGGTGGCAGCCCTAAAAGCTGTTGCTGGTCTTCACCGTCCCCATGCAGCCTATTCACAGGCACAACAGGATCTGGGACCAGGGCTTGCCCAGAGGAGGAACATCTCACGGCTCTCGTCCTCGGCAGAGCCTGATTCCGAAAAGGCACACGTCCGGCTCCTTGTCCCACACGGAAGGTGGCAGCCCTGAAAGCTGTTGCTGGTCTTCACCGTCCCCATGCAGCCTATTCACAGGCACAACAGGATCTGGGACCCGGGCTTGCCCAGAGGAGGAACATCTCATGGCTCTCGTCCTCGGCAGAGCCTGATTCCGAAAAGGCACACGTCCGGCTCCTTGTCCCACACGGAAGGTGGCAGCCCTGAAAGCTGTTGCTGGTCTTCACCGTCCCCCTGCAGCCTATTCACAGGCACAACAGGATCTGGGACCCGGGCTTGCCCAGAGGAGGAACATCTCATGGCTTTCGTCCTCGGCAGAGCCTGATTCCGAAAAGGAACAAGTCCGGCTCCTTGTCCCACACGGAAGGTGGCAGCCCTGAAAGCTGTTGCTGGTCTTCACCGTCCCCCTGCAGCCTATTCACAGGCACAACAGAATTCAGGACCCGGGCATGCCCAGAGGAGGAACATCTCATGGCTCTCGTCCTCGGCAGAGCCTGATTCCGAAAAGGCACACGTCCGGCTCCTTGTCCCACACGGAAGGTGGCAGCCCTGAAAGCTGTTGCTGGTCTTCACCGTCCCCCTGCAGCCTATTCACAGGTACAACAGGATCTGGGACCCGGGCTTGCCCAGAGGAGGAACATCTCATGGCTCTCGTCCTCGGCAGAGCCTGATTCCGAAAAGGCACACGTCCGGCTCCTTTTCCCACACGGAATGTGGCAGCCCTGAAAGCTGTTGCTGGTCTTCACCGTCCCCCTGCAGCCTATTCACAGGTACAAAAGGATCTGGGACCCGGGCTTGCCCTCAGCAGGAACATCTCATGGCTCTCGTCCTCGGCAGAGCCTGATTCCGAAAAGGCACACGTCCAGCTCCTTGTCCCACACGGAAGGTGGCAGCCCTAAAAGCTGTTGCTGGTCTTCACCGTCCCCATGCAGCCTATTCACAGGAACAACAGGATCTGGGACCCGGGCTTGCCCAGAGGAGGAACATCTCACGGCTCTCGTCCTCGGCAGAGCCTGATTCCGAAAAGGCACACGTCCGGCTCCTTGTCCCACACGGAAGGTGGCAGCCCTAAAAGCTGTTGCTGGTCTTCACCGTCCCCATGCAGCCTATTCACAGGCACAACAGGATCTGGGACCCGGGCTTGCCCAGAGGAGGAACATCTCATGGCTCTCGCCCTCGGCAGAGCCTGATTCCGAAAAGGCACACGTCCGGCTCCTTGTCCCACACGGAAGGTGGCAGCCCTGAAAGCTGTTGCTGGTCTTCACCGTCCCCCTGCAGCCTATTCAGTGGTACAACAGGATCTGGGACCCGGGCTTGCCCAGAGGAGGAACATCTCATGGCTCTCGTCCTCGGCAGAGCCTGATTCCGAAAAGGCAGACGTCCGGCTCCTTGTCCCACACGGAAGGTGGCAGCCCTGAAAGCTGTTGCTGGTCTTCACCGTCCCCCTGCAGCCTATTCACAGGCACAACAGGATCTGGCACCCGGGCTTGCCGAGAGGAGGAACATCTCATGGCTTTCGTCCTCGGCAGAGCCTGATTCCGAAAAGGCACACGTCCGGCTCCTTGTCCCACACGGAAGGTGGCAGCCCTGAAAGCCTTTGCTGGTCTTCACCGTCCCCCTGCAGCCTATTCACAGGCACAACAGAATTCAGGACCCGGGCATGCCCAGAGGAGGAACATCTCATGGCTCTCGTCCTCGGCAGAGCCTGATTCCGAAAAGGCACACGTCCGGCTCCTTGTCCCACACGGAAGGTGGCAGCCCTGAAAGCTGTTGCTGGTCTTCACCGTCCCCCTGCAGCCTATTCACAGGTACAACAGGATCTGGGACCCGGGCTTGCCCAGAGGAGGAACATCTCATGGCTCTCGTCCTCGGCAGAGCCTGATTCCGAAAAGGCACACGTCCGGCTCGTTTTCCCACACGGAAGGTGGCAGCCCTGAATGCTGTTGCTGGTCTTCACCGTCCCCATGCAGCCTATTCACAGGCACAACAGGATCTGGGACCCGGGCTTGCCCAGAGGAGGAACATCTCATGGCTCTCGCCCTCGGCAGAGCCTGATTCCGAAAAGGCACACGTCCGGCTCCTTGTCCCACACGTAAGGTGGCAGCCCTGAAAGCTGTTGCTGGTCTTCAATGTCCCCCTGCAGCCTATTCAGAGGCACAACAGGATTCAGGACCCGGGCATGCCCAGAGGAGGAACATCTCATGGATCTCTTCCTCGGCAGAGCCTGATTCCGAAAAGGCACACGTCCGGCTCCTTGTCCCACACGGAAGGTGGCAGCCCTGAGAGCTGTTGCTGGTCTTCACCATCCCCCTGCAGCCTATTCAGAGGTACAACAGGATCTGGGACCCGGGCTTGCCCAGAGGAGGAACATCTCATGGCTCTCGTCCTCGGCAGAGCCTGATTCCGAAAAGGCACACGTCCGGCTCCTTGTCCCACACGGAAGGTGGCAGCCCTGAAAGCTGTTGCTGGTCTTCAACGTCCCCCTGCAGCCTATTCACAGGCACAACATGATCTGGGACCCAGGCTTGCCCAGAGAAGGAACATCTCATGGCTCTCGTCCTCGGCAGAGACTGATTCCGAAAAGGCACACGTCCGGCTCCTTGTCCCACACGGAAGGTGGCAGCCCTGAAAGCTGTTGCTGGTCTTCACCATCCCCCTGCAGCCTATTCACAGGTACAACAGGATCTGGGACCCGGGCTTGCTGAGAGGAGGAACATCTCATGGCTCTCGTCCTTGGCAGAGCCTGATTCGGAAAAGGCACACGTCCGGCTCCTTGTCCCACACGGAAGGTGGCAGCCCTGAAAGCTGTTGCTGGTCTTCACCGTCCACCTGCAGCCTATTCACAGGCACAACAGGATTCGGGACCCGGGCATGCCCAGAGGAGGAACATCTCCTGGATCTCGTCCTCGGCAGAGCCTGATTCCGAAAAGGCACACGTCCGGCTCCTTGTCCCACACGGAAGGTGGCAGCCCTGAAAGCTGTTGCTGGTCTTCACCGTCCCCCTGCAGCCTATTCACAGGCACAACAGGATCTGGGACCCGGGCTTGCCCAGAGGAGGAACATCTCATGGCTCTCGTCCTCGGCAGAGCCGGATTCCGAAAAGGCACACGTCCGGCTCCTTGTCCCACACGGAAGGTGGCAGCCCTGAAAGCTGTTGCTGGTCTTCAATGTCCCCCTGCAGCCTATTCAGAGGCACAACAGGATTCAGGACCCGGGCATGCCCAGAGGAGGAACATCTCATGGATCTCTTCCTCGGCAGAGCCTGATTCCGAAAAGGCACACGTCCGGCTCCTTGTCCCACACGGAAGGTGGCAGCCCTGAGAGCTGTTGCTGGTCTTCACCGTCCCCCTGCAGCCTATTCAGAGGTACAACAGGATCTGGGACCCGGGCTTGCACATAGGAGGAACATCTCATGGCTCTCGTCCTCGGCAGAGCCTGATTCCGAAAAGGCACACGTCCGGCTCCTTGTCCCACACGGAAGGTGGCAGCCCTGAAAGCTGTTGCTGGTCTTCACCGTCCCCCTGCAGCCTATTCACAGGTACAACAGGATCTGGGACCCGGGCTTGCTGAGAGGAGGAACATCTCATGGCTCTCGTCCTTGGCAGAGCCTGATTCCGAAAAGGCACACGTCCGGCTCCTTGTCCCACACGGAAGGTGGCAGCCCTGAAAGCTGTTGCTGGTCTTCACCGTCCACCTGCAGCCTATTCACAGGCACAACAGGATTCGGGACCCGGGCATGCCCAGAGGAGGAACATCTCCTGGATCTCTTCCTCGGCAGAGCCTGATTCCGAAAAGGCACACGTCCGGCTCCTTGTCCCACACAGAAGGTGGCAGCCCTGAAAGCTGTTGCTGGTCTTCACCGTCCCCCTGCAGCCTATTCACAGGCACAACAGGATCTGGGACCCGGGCATGCCCAGAGGAGGAACATCTCATGGTTCTAGTCCTCGGCAGAGCCTGATTCCGAAAAGGCACACGTCCGGCTCCTTGTCCCACACGGAAGGTGGCAGCCCTGAAAGCTGTTGCTGGTCTTCACCGTCCCCCTGCAGCCTATTCAGAGGCACAACAGGATTCAGGACCCGGGCATGCCCAGAGGAGGAACATCTCATGGCTCTCGTCCTCGGCAGAGCCTGATTCCGAAAAGGCACACGTCCGGCTCCTTGTCCCACACGGAAGGTGGCAGCCCTGAAAGCTGTTGCTGGTCTTCACCGTCCCCCTGCAGCCTATTCACAGGTACAACAGCATCTGGGACCCGGGCTTGCTGAGAGGAGGAACATCTCATGGCTCTCGTCCTCGGCAGAGCCTGATTCCGAAAAGGCACACGTCCGGCTCCTTGTCCCACACGGAAGGTGGCAGCCCTGAAAGCTGTTGCTGGTCTTCACCGTCCCCCTGCAGCCTATTACAGGTACAACAGGATCTGGGACCCGGGTTTGCCCAGAGGAGGAACATCTCATGGCTCTCGTCCTCGGCAGAGCCTGATTCCGAAAAAGCACACGTCCGGCTCCTTATCTCACACGGAAGGTGGCAGCCGTGAAAGCTGTTGCTGGTCTTCACCGTCCCCCTGCAGCCTATTCACAGGTACAACAGCATCTGGCACCCGGGCTTGCTGAGAGGAGGAACATCTCATGGCTCTCGTCCTCGGCAGAGCCTGATTCCGAAAAGACACACGTCCGGATCCTTGTCCCACACGGAAGGTGACAGCCCTGAAAGCTGTTGCTGGTCTTCACCGTCCCCCTGCAGCCTATTCACAGGTACAACAGGATCTGGGACCCGGGCTTGCCCAGAGGAGGAACATCTCATGGCTCTCGTCCTCGGCAGAGCCTGATTCCGAAAAGGCACACGTCCGGCTCGTTTTCCCACACGGAAGGTGGCAGCCCTGAAAGCTGCTGCTGGTCTTCACCGTTCCCATGCAGCCTATTCACAGGCACAACAGGATCTGGGACCCGGGCTTGCCCAGAGGAGGAACATCTCATGGCTCTCGCCCTCGGCAGAGCCTGATTCCGAAAAGGCACACGTCCGGCTCCTTGTCCCACACGGAAGGTGGCAGCCCTGAAAGCTGTTGCTGGTCTTCAACGTCCCCCTGCAGCCTATTCACAGGCACAACAGGATTCAGGACCCGGGCATGCCCAGAGGAGGAACATCTCATGGCTCTCGTCCTCGGCAGAGCCTGATTCCGAAAAGGCACACGTCCGGCTCCTTGTCGCACACAGAAGGTGGCAGCCCTGAAAGCTGTTGCTGGTCTTCACCGTCCCCCTGCAGCCTATTCACAGGTACAAAAGGATCTGGGACCCGGGCTTGCCCTCAGCAGGAACATCCCATGGCTCTCGTCCTCGGCAGAGCCTGATTCCGAAAAGGCACACGTCCGGCTCTATGTCCCACACGGAAGGTGGCAGCCCTAAAAGCTGTTGCTGGTCTTCACCGTCCCCATGCAGCCTATTCACAGGCACAACAGGATCTGGGACCAGGGCTTGCCCAGAGGAGGAACATCTCACGGCTCTCGTCCTCGGCAGAGCCTGATTCCGAAAAGGCACACGTCCGGCTCCTTGTCCCACACGGAATGTGGCAGCCCTGAAAGCTGTTGCTGGTCTTCACCGTCCCCATGCAGCCTATTCACAGGCACAACAGGATCTGGGACCCGGGCTTGCCCAGAGGAGGAACATCTCATGGCTCTCGTCCTCGGCAGAGCCTGATTCCGAAAAGGCACACGTCCGGCTCCTTGTCCCACACGGAAGGTGGCAGCCCTGAAAGCTGTTGCTGGTCTTCACCGTCCCCCTGCAGCCTATTCACAGGCACAACAGGATCTGGGACCCGGGCTTGCCCAGAGGAGGAACATCTCATGGCTTTCGTCCTCGGCAGAGCCTGATTCCGAAAAGGCACAAGTCCGGCTCCTTGTCCCACACGGAAGGTGGCAGCCCTGAAAGCTGTTGCTGGTCTTCACCGTCCCCCTGCAGCCTATTCACAGGCACAACAGAATTCAGGACCCGGGCATGCCCAGAGGAGGAACATCTCATGGCTCTCGTCCTCGGCAGAGCCTGATTCCGAAAAGGCACACGTCCGGCTCCTTGTCCCACACGGAAGGTGGCAGCCCTGAAAGCTGTTGCTGGTCTTCACCGTCCCCCTGCAGCCTATTCACAGGTACAACAGGATCTGGGACCCGGGCTTGCCCAGAGGAGGAACATCTCATGGCTCTCGTCCTCGGCAGAGCCTGATTCCGAAAAGGCACACGTCCGGCTCCTATTCCCACACGGAATGTGGCAGCCCTGAAAGCTGTTGCTGGTCTTCACCGTCCCCATGCAGCCTATTCACAGGTACAAAAGGATCTGGGACCCGGGCTTGCCCTCAGCAGGAACATCTCATGGCTCTCGTCCTCGGCAGAGCCTGATTCCGAAAAGGCACACGTCCAGCTCCTTGTCCCACACGGAAGGTGGCAGCCCTAAAAGCTGTTGCTGGTCTTCACCGTCCCCATGCAGCCTATTCACAGGAACAACAGGATCTGGGACCCGGGCTTGCCCAGAGGAGGAACATCTCACGGCTCTCGTCCTCGGCAGAGCCTGATTCCGAAAAGGCACACGTCCGGCTCCTTGTCCCACACGGAAGGTGGCAGCCCTAAAAGCTGTTGCTGGTCTTCACCGTCCCCATGCAGCCTATTCACAGGCACAACAGGATCTGGGACCCGGGCTTGCCCAGAGGAGGAACATCTCATGGCTCTCGCCCTCGGCAGAGCCTGATTCCTAAAAGGCACACGTCCGGCTCCTTGTCCCACACGGAAGGTGGCAGCCCTGAAAGCTGTTGCTGGTCTTCACCGTCCCCCTGCAGCCTATTCAGTGGTACAACAGGATCTGGGACCCGGGCTTGCCCAGAGGAGGAACATCTCATGGCTCTCGTCCTCGGCAGAGCCTGATTCCGAAAAGGCAGACGTCCGGCTCCTTGTCCCACACGGAAGGTGGCAGCCCTGAAAGCTGTTGCTGGTCTTCACCGTCCCCCTGCAGCCTATTCACAGGCACAACAGAATTCAGGACCCGGGCATGCCCAGAGGAGGAACATCTCATGGCTCTCGTCCTCGGCAGAGCCTGATTCCGAAAAGGCACACGTCCGGCTCCTTGTCCCACACGGAAGGTGGCAGCCCTGAAAGCTGTTGCTGGTCTTCACCGTCCCCCTGCAGCCTATTCACAGGTACAACAGGATCTGGGACCCGGGCTTGCCCAGAGGAGGAACATCTCATGGCTCTCGTCCTCGGCAGAGCCTGATTCCGAAAAGGCACACGTCCGGCTCCTTTTCCCACACGGAATGTGGCAGCCCTGAAAGCTGTTGCTGGTCTTCACCGTCCCCATGCAGCCTATTCACAGGTACAAAAGGATCTGGGACCCGGGCTTGCCCTAAGCAGGAACATCTCATGGCTCTCGTCCTCGGCAGAGCCTGATTCCGAAAAGGCACACGTCCAGCTCCTTGTCCCACACGGAAGGTGGCAGCCCTAAAAGCTGTTGCTGGTCTTCACCGTCCCCATGCAGCCTATTCACAGGAACAACAGGATCTGGGACCCGGGCTTGCCCAGAGGAGGAACATCTCACGGCTCTCGTCCTCGGCAGAGCCTGATTCCGAAAAGGCACACGTCCGGCTCCTTGTCCCACACGGAAGGTGGCAGCCCTAAAAGCTGTTGCTGGTCTTCACCGTCCCCATGCAGCCTATTCACAGGCACAACAGGATCTGGGACCCGGGCTTGCCCAGAGGAGGAACATCTCATGGCTCTCGCCCTCGGCAGAGCCTGATTCCTAAAAGGCACACGTCCGGCTCCTTGTCCCACACGGAAGGTGGCAGCCCTGAAAGCTGTTGCTGGTCTTCACCGTCCCCCTGCAGCCTATTCAGTGGTACAACAGGATCTGGGACCCGGGCTTGCCCAGAGGAGGAACATCTCATGGCTCTCGTCCTCGGCAGAGCCTGATTCCGAAAAGGCAGACGTCCGGCTCCTTGTCCCACACGGAAGGTGGCAGCCCTGAAAGCTGTTGCTGGTCTTCACCGTCCCCCTGCAGCCTATTCACAGGCACAACAGGATCTGGCACCCGGGCTTGCCGAGAGGAGGAACATCTCATGGCTTTCGTCCTCGGCAGAGCCTGATTCCGAAAAGGCACACGTCCGGCTCCTTGTCCCACACGGAAGGTGGCAGCCCTGAAAGCCTTTGCTGGTCTTCACCGTCCCCCTGCAGCCTATTCACAGGCACAACAGAATTCAGGACCCGGGCATGCCCAGAGGAGGAACATCTCATGGCTCTCGTCCTCGGCAGAGCCTGATTCCGAAAAGGCACACGTCCGGCTCCTTGTCCCACACGGAAGGTGGCAGCCCTGAAAGCTGTTGCTGGTCTTCACCGTCCCCCTGCAGCCTATTCACAGGTACAACAGGATCTGGGACCCGGGCTTGCCCAGAGGAGGAACATCTCATGGCTCTCGTCCTCGGCAGAGCCTGATTCCGAAAAGGCACACGTCCGGCTCCTTGTCCCACACGGAAGGTGGCAGCCCTGAAAGCTGTTGCTGGTCTTCACCGTCCCCCTGCAGCCTATTCACAGGTACAACAGGATCTGGGACCCGGGCTTGCCCAGAGGAGGAACATCTCATGGCTCTCGTCCTCGGCAGAGCCTGATTCCGAAAAGGCACACGTCCGGCTCGTTTTCCCACACGGAAGGTGGCAGCCCTGAATGCTGTTGCTGGTCTTCACCGTCCCCATGCAGCCTATTCACAGGCACAACAGGATCTGGGACCCGGGCTTGCCCAGAGGAGGAACATCTCATGGCTCTCGCCCTCGGCAGAGCCTGATTCCGAAAAGGCACACGTCCGGCTCCTTGTCCCACACGTAAGGTGGCAGCCCTGAAAGCTGTTGCTGGTCTTCAATGTCCCCCTGCAGCCTATTCAGAGGCACAACAGGATTCAGGACCCGGGCATGCCCAGAGGAGGAACATCTCATGGATCTCTTCCTCGGCAGAGCCTGATTCCGAAAAGGCACACGTCCGGCTCCTTGTCCCACACGGAAGGTGGCAGCCCTGAGAGCTGTTGCTGGTCTTCACCATCCCCCTGCAGCCTATTCAGAGGTACAACAGGATCTGGGACCCGGGCTTGCCCAGAGGAGGAACATCTCATGGCTCTCGTCCTCGGCAGAGCCTGATTCCGAAAAGGCACACGTCCGGCTCCTTGTCCCACACGGAAGGTGGCAGCCCTGAAAGCTGTTGCTGGTCTTCACCGTCCCCCTGCAGCCTATTCACAGGCACAACATGATCTGGGACCCAGGCTTGCCCAGAGAAGGAACATCTCATGGCTCTCGTCCTCGGCAGAGACTGATTCCGAAAAGGCACACGTCCGGCTCCTTGTCCCACACGGAAGGTGGCAGCCCTGAAAGCTGTTGCTGGTCTTCACCATCCCCCTGCAGCCTATTCACAGGTACAACAGGATCTGGGACCCGGGCTTGCTGAGAGGAGGAACATCTCATGGCTCTCGTCCTTGGCAGAGCCTGATTCGGAAAAGGCACACGTCCGGCTCCTTGTCCCACACGGAAGGTGGCAGCCCTGAAAGCTGTTGCTGGTCTTCACCGTCCACCTGCAGCCTATTCACAGGCACAACAGGATTCGGGACCCGGGCATGCCCAGAGGAGGAACATCTCCTGGATCTCGTCCTCGGCAGAGCCTGATTCCGAAAAGGCACACGTCCGGCTCCTTGTCCCACACGGAAGGTGGCAGCCCTGAAAGCTGTTGCTGGTCTTCACCGTCCCCCTGCAGCCTATTCACAGGCACAACAGGATCTGGGACCCGGGCTTGCCCAGAGGAGGAACATCTCATGGCTCTCGCCCTCGGCAGAGCCGGATTCCGAAAAGGCACACGTCCGGCTCCTTGTCCCACACGGAAGGTGGCAGCCCTGAAAGCTGTTGCTGGTCTTCAATGTCCCCCTGCAGCCTATTCAGAGGCACAACAGGATTCAGGACCCGGGCATGCCCAGAGGAGGAACATCTCATGGATCTCTTCCTCGGCAGAGCCTGATTCCGAAAAGGCACACGTCCGGCTCCTTGTCCCACACGGAAGGTGGCAGCCCTGAGAGCTGTTGCTGGTCTTCACCGTCCCCCTGCAGCCTATTCAGAGGTACAACAGGATCTGGGACCCGGGCTTGCCCAGAGGAGGAACATCTCATGGCTCTCGTCCTCGGCAGAGCCTGATTCCGAAAAGGCACACGTCCGGCTCCTTGTCCCACACGGAAGGTGGCAGCCCTGAAAGCTGTTGCTGGTCTTCACCGTCCCCCTGCAGCCTATTCACAGGCACAACAGGATCTGGGACCCGGGCTTGCCCAGAGGAGGAACATCTCATGGCTTTCGTCCTCGGCAGAGCCTGATTCCGAAAAGGCACAAGTCCGGCTCCTTGTCCCACACGGAAGGTGGCAGCCCTGAAAGCTGTTGCTGGTCTTCACCGTCCCCCTGCAGCCTATTCACAGGCACAACAGAATTCAGGACCCGGGCATGCCCAGAGGAGGAACATCTCATGGCTCTCGTCCTCGGCAGAGCCTGATTCCGAAAAGGCACACGTCCGGCTCCTTGTCCCACACGGAAGGTGGCAGCCCTGAAAGCTGTTGCTGGTCTTCACCGTCCCCCTGCAGCCTATTCACAGGTACAACAGGATCTGGGACCCGGGCTTGCCCAGAGGAGGAACATCTCATGGCTCTCGTCCTCGGCAGAGCCTGATTCCGAAAAGGCACACGTCCGGCTCCTTTTCCCACACGGAATGTGGCAGCCCTGAAAGCTGTTGCTGGTCTTCACCGTCCCCATGCAGCCTATTCACAGGTACAAAAGGATCTGGGACCCGGGCTTGCCCTCAGCAGGAACATCTCATGGCTCTCGTCCTCGGCAGAGCCTGATTCCGAAAAGGCACACGTCCAGCTCCTTGTCCCACACGGAAGGTGGCAGCCCTAAAAGCTGTTGCTGGTCTTCACCGTCCCCATGCAGCCTATTCACAGGAACAACAGGATCTGGGACCCGGGCTTGCCCAGAGGAGGAACATCTCACGGCTCTCGTCCTCGGCAGAGCCTGATTCCGAAAAGGCACACGTCCGGCTCCTTGTCCCACACGGAAGGTGGCAGCCCTAAAAGCTGTTGCTGGTCTTCACCGTCCCCATGCAGCCTATTCACAGGCACAACAGGATCTGGGACCCGGGCTTGCCCAGAGGAGGAACATCTCATGGCTCTCGCCCTCGGCAGAGCCTGATTCCTAAAAGGCACACGTCCGGCTCCTTGTCCCACACGGAAGGTGGCAGCCCTGAAAGCTGTTGCTGGTCTTCACCGTCCCCCTGCAGCCTATTCAGTGGTACAACAGGATCTGGGACCCGGGCTTGCCCAGAGGAGGAACATCTCATGGCTCTCGTCCTCGGCAGAGACTGATTCCGAAAAGGCAGACGTCCGGCTCCTTGTCCCACACGGAAGGTGGCAGCCCTGAAAGCTGTTGCTGGTCTTCACCGTCCCCCTGCAGCCTATTCACAGGCACAACAGGATCTGGGACCCGGGCTTGCCGAGAGGAGGAACATCTCATGGCTTTCGTCCTCGGCAGAGCCTGATTCCGAAAAGGCACACGTCCGGCTCCTTGTCCCACACGGAAGGTGGCAGCCCTGAAAGCCTTTGCTGGTCTTCACCGTCCCCCTGCAGCCTATTCACAGGCACAACAGAATTCAGGACCCGGGCATGCCCAGAGGAGGAACATCTCATGGCTCTCGTCCTCGGCAGAGCCTGATTCCGAAAAGGCACACGTCCGGCTCCTTGTCCCACACGGAAGGTGGCAGCCCTGAAAGCTGTTGCTGGTCTTCACCATCCCCCTGCAGCCTATTCACAGGTACAACAGGATCTGGGACCCGGGCTTGCTGAGAGGAGGAACATCTCATGGCTCTCGTCCTTGGCAGAGCCTGATTCGGAAAAGGCACACGTCCGGCTCCTTGTCCCACACGGAAGGTGGCAGCCCTGAAAGCTGTTGCTGGTCTTCACCGTCCACCTGCAGCCTATTCACAGGCACAACAGGATTCGGGACCCGGGCATGCCCAGAGGAGGAACATCTTCTGGATCTCGTCCTCGGCAGAGCCTGATTCCGAAAAGGCACACGTCCGGCTCCTTGTCCCACACGGAAGGTGGCAGCCCTGAAAGCTGTTGCTGGTCTTCACCGTCCCCCTGCAGCCTATTCACAGGCACAACAGGATCTGGGACCCGGGCTTGCCCCGAGGAGGAACATCTCATGGTTCTAGTCCTCGGCAGAGCCTGATTCCGAAAAGGCACAAGTCCGGCTCCTTGTCCCACACGGAAGGTGGCAGCCCTGAAAGCTGTTGCTGGTCTTCACCGTCCCCCTGCAGCCTATTCAGAGGCACAACAGGATTCAGGACCCGGGCATGCCCAGAGGAGGAACATCTCATGGCTCTCGTCCTCGGCAGAGCCTGATTCCGAAAAGGCACACGTCCGGCTCCTTGTCCCACACGGAAGGTGGCAGCCCTGAAAGCTGTTGCTGGTCTTCACCGTCCCCCTGCAGCCTATTCACAGGTACAACAGCATCTGGGACCCGGGCTTGCTGAGAGGAGGAACATCTCATGGCTCTCGTCCTCGGCAGAGCCTGATTCCGAAAAGGCACACGTCCGGCTCCTTGTCCCACACGGAAGGTGGCAGCCCTGAAAGCTGTTGCTGGTCTTCACCGTCCCCCTGCAGCCTATTACAGGTACAACAGGATCTGGGACCCGGGTTTGCCCAGAGGAGGAACATCTCATGGCTCTCGCCCTCGGCAGAGCCTGATTCCGAAAAAGCACACGTCCGGCTCCTTATCCCACACGGAAGGTGGCAGCCGTGAAAGCTGTTGCTGGTCTTCACCGTCCCCCTGCAGCCTATTCACAGGTACAACAGCATCTGGCACCCGGGCTTGCTGAGAGGAGGAACATCTCATGGCTCTTGTCCTCGGCAGAGCCTGATTCCGAAAAGGCACACGTCCGGCTCGTTTTCCCACACGGAAGGTGGCAGGCCTGAAAGCTGCTGCTGGTCTTCACCGTTCCCATGCAGCCTATTCACAGGCACAACAGGATCTGGGACCCGGGCTTGCCCAGAGGAGGAACATCTCATGGCTCTCGCCCTCGTCAGAGCCTGATTCCGAAAAGGCACATGTCCGGCTCCTTGTCCCACACGGAAGGTGGCAGCCCTGAAAGCTGTTGCTGGTCTTCAACGTCCCACTGCAGCCTATTCACAGGCACAACAGGATTCAGGACCCGGGCATGCCCAGAGGAGGAACATCTCATGGCTCTCGTCCTCGGCAGAGCCTGATTCCGAAAAGGCACACGTCCGGCTCCTTGTCCCACACGGAAGGTGGCAGCCCTGAAAGCTGTTGCTGGTCTTCACCGTCCCCCTGCAGCCTATTCACAGGTACAAAAGGATCTGGGACCCGGGCTTGCCCAGAGGAGGAACATCTCATGGCTCTCGCCCTCGGCAGAGCCTGATTCCGAAAAGGCACACGTCCGGCTCCTTATCCCACACGGAAGGTGGCAGCCCTGAAAGCTGTTGCTGGTCTTCACCGTCCCCCTGCAGCCTATTCACAGGCACAACAGGATCTGGGACCCGGGCTTGCCCAGAGGAGGAACATCTCACGGCTCTCGTCCTCGGCAGAGCCTGATTCGGAAAAGGCACACGTCCGGCTCCTTGTCCCACACGGAAGGTGGCAGCCCTAAAAGCTGTTGCTGGTCTTCACCGTCCCCATGCAGCCTATTCACAGGCACAACAGGATCTGGGACCCGGGCTTGCCCAGAGGAGGAACATCTCATGGCTCTCGCCCTCGGCAGAGCCTGATTCCTAAAAGGCACACGTCCGGCTCCTTGTCCCACACGGAAGGTGGCAGCCCTGAAAGCTGTTGCTGGTCTTCACCGTCCCCCTGCAGCCTATTCAGTGGTACAACAGGATCTGGGACCCGGGCTTGCCCAGAGGAGGAACATCTCATGGCTCTCGTCCTCGGCAGAGCCTGATTCCGAAAAGGCACACGTCCGGCTCCTTGTCCCACACGGAAGGTGGCAGCCCTGAAAGCTGTTGCTGGTCTTCACCGTCCCCCTGCAGCCTATTCACAGGCACAACAGGATCTGGGACCCGGGCTTGCCCAGAGGAGGAACATCTCATGGCTTTCGTCCTCGGCAGAGCCTGATTCCGAAAAGGCACACGTCCGGCTCCTTGTCCCACACGGAAGGTGGCAGCCCTGAAAGCTGTTGCTGGTCTTCACCGTCCCCCTGCAGCCTATTCAGAGGCACAACAGAATTCAGGACCCGGGCATGCCCAGAGGAGGAACATCTCATGGCTCTCGTCCTCGGCAGAGCCTGATTCCGAAAAGGCACACGTCCGGCTCCTTGTCCCACACGGAAGGTGGCAGCCCTGAAAGCTGTTGCTGGTCTTCACCGTCCCCCTGCAGCCTATTCACAGGTACAACAGGATCTGGGACCCGGGCTTGCCCAGAGGAGGAACATCTCATGGCTCTCGTCCTCGGCAGAGCCTGATTCCGAAAAGGCACACGTCCGGCTCCTTGTCCCACACGGAAGGTGGCAGCCCTGAAAGCTGTTGCTGGTCTTCACCGTCCCCCTGCAGCCTATTCACAGGCACAACAGAATTCAGGACCCGGGCATGCCCAGAGGAGGAACATCTCATGGCTCTCGTCCTCGGCAGAGCCTGATTCCGAAAAGGCACACGTCCGGCTCCTTGTCCCACACGGAAGGTGGCAGCCCTGAAAGCTGTTGCTGGTCTTCACCGTCCCCCTGCAGCCTATTCAGAGGTACAACAGGATCTGGGACCCGGGCTTGCCCAGAGGAGGAACATCTCATGGCTCTCGTCCTCGGCAGAGCCTGATTCCGAAAAGGCACACGTCCGGCTCCTTGTCCCACACGGAAGGTGGCAGCCCTGAAAGCTGTTGCTGGTCTTCACCGTCCCCCTGCAGCCTATTCACAGGTACAACAGGATCTGGGACCCGGGCTTGCCCAGAGGAGGAACATCTCATGGCTCTCGTCCTCGGCAGAGCCTGATTCCGAAAAGGCACACGTCCGGCTCGTTTTCCCACACGGAAGGTGGCAGCCCTGAAAGCTGTTGCTGATCTTCACCGTCCCCCTGCAGCCTATTCACAGGTACAAAAGGATCTGGGACCCGGGCTTGCCCTCAGCAGGAACATCTCATGGCTCTCGTCCTCGGCAGAGCCTGATTCCGAAAAGGCACACGTCCGGCTCCTTGTCCCACACGGAAGGTGGCAGCCCTGAAAGCTGTTGCTGGTCTTCACCGTCCCCCTGCAGCCTATTCACAGGTACAACAGGATCTGGGACCCGGGCTTGCCCAGAGGAGGAACATCTCATGGCTCTCGTCCTCGGCAGAGCCTCATTCCGAAAAGGCACACGTCCGGCTCCTTGTCCCACACGGAAGGTGGCAGCCCTGAAAGCTGTTGCTGGTCTTCAACGTCCCCCTGCAGCCTATTCACAGGTACAACAGGATCTGGGACCCGGGCTTGCCCAGAGGAGGAACATCTCATGGCTCTCGTCCTCGGCAGAGCCTGATTCCGAAAAGGCACACGTCCGGCTCGTTTTCCCACACGGAAGGTGGCAGCCCTGAAAGCTGTTGCTGGTCTTCACCGTCCCCCTGCAGCCTATTCACAGGTACAAAAGGATCTGGGACCCGGGCTTGCCCTCAGCAGGAACATCTCATGGCTCTCGTCCTCGGCAGAGCCTGATTCCGAAAAGGCACACGTCCGGCTCCTTGTCCCACACGGAAGGTGGCAGCCCTGAAAGCTGTTGCTGGTCTTCACCGTCCCCCTGCAGCCTATTCACAGGCACAACAGAATTCAGGGCCCGGGCATGCCCAGAGGAGGAACATCTCATGGCTCTCGTCCTTGGCAGAGCCTGATTCCGAAAAGGCACACGTCCGGCTCCTTGTCCCACACGGAAGGTGGCAGCCCTGAAAGCTGTTGCTGGTCTTCACCGTCCCCCTGCAGCCTATTCACAGGTACAACAGGATCTGGGACCCGGGCTTGCCCAGAGGAGGAACATCTCATGGCTCTCGTCCTCGGCAGAGCCTGATTCCGAAAAGGCACACGTCCGGCTCCTTGTCCCACACGGAAGGTGGCAGCCCTGAAAGCTGTTGCTGGTCTTCACCGTCCCCCTGCAGCCTATTCACAGGTACAACAGGATCTGGGACCCGGGCTTGCCCAGAGGAGGAACATCTCATGGCTCTCGTCCTCGGCAGAGCCTGATTCCGAAAAGGCACACGTCCGGCTCGTTTTCCCACACGGAAGGTGGCAGCCCTGAAAGCTGTTGCTGGTCTTCACCGTCCCCATGCAGCCTATTCACAGGCACAACAGGATCTGGGACCCGGGCTTGCCCAGAGGAGGAACATCTCATGGCTCTCGCCCTCGGCAGAGCCTGATTCCGAAAAGGCACACGTCCGGCTCCTTGTCCCACACGGAAGGTGGCAGCCCTGAAAGCTGTTGCTGGTCTTCAATGTCCCCCTGCAGCCTATTCAGAGGCACAACAGGATTCAGGACCCGGGCATGCCCAGAGGAGGAACATCTCATGGCTCTCGTCCTCGGCAGAGCCTGATTCCGAAAAGGCACACGTCCGGCTCCTTGTCCCACACGGAAGGTGGCAGCCCTGAGAGCTGTTGCTGGTCTTCACCGTCCCCCTGCAGCCTATTCAGAGGTACAACAGGATCTGGGACCCGGGCTTGCCCAGAGGAGGAACATCTCATGGCTCTCGTCCTCGGCAGAGCCTGATTCCGAAAAGGCACACGTCCGGCTCCTTGTCCCACACGGAAGGTGGCAGCCCTGAAAGCTGTTGCTGGTCTTCACCGTCCCCCTGCAGCCTATTCACAGGCACAACATGATCTGGGACCCAGGCTTGCCCAGAGAAGGAACATCTCATGGCTCTCGTCCTCGGCAGAGACTGATTCCGAAAAGGCACACGTCCGGCTCCTTGTCCCACACGGAAGGTGGCAGCCCTGAAAGCTGTTGCTGGTCTTCACCATCCCCCTGCAGCCTATTCACAGGTACAACAGGATCTGGGACCCGGGCTTGCTGAGAGGAGGAACATCTCATGGCTCTCGTCCTTGGCAGAGCCTGATTCGGAAAAGGCACACGTCCGGCTCCTTGTCCCACACGGAAGGTGGCAGCCCTGAAAGCTGTTGCTGGTCTTCACCGTCCACCTGCAGCCTATTCACAGGCACAACAGGATTCGGGACCCGGGCATGCCCAGAGGAGGAACATCTCCTGGATCTCGTCCTCGGCAGAGCCTGATTCCGAAAAGGCACACGTCCGGCTCCTTGTCCCACACAGAAGGTGGCAGCCCTGAAAGCTGTTGCTGGTCTTCACCGTCCCCCTGCAGCCTATTCACAGGCACAACAGGATCTGGGACCCGGGCTTGCCCCGAGGAGGAACATCTCATGGTTCTAGTACTCGGCAGAGCCTGATTCCGAAAAGGCACAAGTCCGGCTCCTTGTCCCACACGGAAGGTGGCAGCCCTGAAAGCTGTTGCTGGTCTTCACCGTCCCCCTGCAGCCTATTCAGAGGCACAACAGGATTCAGGACCCGGG
The DNA here is from genome assembly GCF_929443795.1 of Astur gentilis. Lineage (NCBI taxonomy): Eukaryota > Metazoa > Chordata > Aves > Accipitriformes > Accipitridae > Astur > Astur gentilis. The sequence goes on along the minus strand of NW_026061075.1, from coordinate 288,068 downwards.
CATGCCCAGAGGAGGAACATCTCATGGCTCTCGTCCTCGGCAGAGCCTGATTCCGAAAAGGCACACGTCCGGCTCCTTGTCCCACACGGAAGGTGGCAGCCCTGAAAGCTGTTGCTGGTCTTCACCGTCCCCCTGCAGCCTATTCACAGGTACAACAGCATCTGGGACCCGGGCTTGCTGAGAGGAGGAACATCTCATGGCTCTCGTCCTCGGCAGAGCCTGATTCCGAAAAGGCACACGTCCGGCTCCTTGTCCCACACGGAAGGTGGCAGCCCTGAAAGCTGTTGCTGGTCTTCACCGTCCCCCTGCAGCCTATCACAGGTACAACAGGATCTGGGACCCGGGTTTGCCCAGAGGAGGAACATCTCATGGCTCTCGTCCTCGGCAGAGCCTGATTCCGAAAAAGCACACGTCCGGCTCCTTATCCCACAAGGAAGGTGGCAGCCGTGAAAGCTGTTGCTGGTCTTCACCGTCCCCCTGCAGCCTATTCACAGGTACAACAGCATCTGGCACCCGGGCTTGCTGAGAGGAGGAACATCTCATGGCTCTCGTCCTCGGCAGAGCCTGATTCCGAAAAGGCACACGTCCGGCTCGTTTTCCCACACGGAAGGTGGCATCCCTGAAAGCTGTTGCTGGTCTTCACCGTTCCCATGCAGCCTATTCACAGGCACAACAGGATCTGGGACCCGGGCTTGCCCAGAGGAGGAACATCTCATGGCTCTCGCCCTCGGCAGAGCCTGATTCCGAAAAGGCACATGTCCGGCTCCTTGTCCCACACGGAAGGTGGCAGCCCTGAAAGCTGTTGCTGGTCTTCAACGTCCCCCTGCAGCCTATTCACAGGCACAACAGGATTCAGGACCCGGGCATGCCCAGAGGAGGAACATCTCATGGCTCTCGTCCTCGGCAGAGCCTGATTCCGAAAAGGCACACGTCCGGCTCCTTGTCCCACACGGAAGGTGGCAGCCCTGAAAGCTGTTGCTGGTCTTCACCGTCCCCCTGCAGCCTATTCACAGGTACAAAAGGATCTGGGACCCGGGCTTGCCCAGAGGAGGAACATCTCATGGCTCTCGTCCTCGGCAGAGCCTGATTCCGAAAAGGCACACGTCCGGCTCCTTATCCCACACGGAAGGTGGCAGCCCTGAAAGCTGTTGCTGGTCTTCACCGTCCCCCTGCAGCCTATTCACAGGCACAACAGGATCTGGGACCCGGGCTTGCCCAGAGGAGGAACATCTCACGGCTCTCGTCCTCGGCAGAGCCTGATTCCGAAAAGGCACACGTCCGGCTCCTTGTCCCACACGGAAGGTGGCAGCCCTAAAAGCTGTTGCTGGTCTTCACCGTCCCCATGCAGCCTATTCACACGCACAACAGGATCTGGGACCCGGGCTTGCCCAGAGGAGGAACATCTCATGGCTCTCGCCCTCGGCAGAGCCTGATTCCTAAAAGGCACACGTCCGGCTCCTTGTCCCACACGGAAGGTGGCAGCCCTGAAAGCTGTTGCTGGTCTTCACCGTCCCCCTGCAGCCTATTCAGTGGTACAACAGGATCTGGGACCCGGGCTTGCCCAGAGGAGGAACATCTCATGGCTCTCGTCCTCGGCAGAGCCTGATTCCGAAAAGGCACACGTCCGGCTCCTTGTCCCACACGGAAGGTGGCAGCCCTGAAAGCTGTTGCTGGTCTTCACCGTCCCCCTGCAGCCTATTCACAGGCACAACAGGATCTGGGACCCGGGCTTGCCCAGAGGAGGAACATCTCATGGCTTTCGTCCTCGGCAGAGCCTGATTCCGAAAAGGCACACGTCCGGCTCCTTGTCCCACACGGAAGGTGGCAGCCCTGAAAGCTGTTGCTGGTCTTCACCGTCCCCCTGCAGCCTATTCAGAGGCACAACAGAATTCAGGACCCGGGCATGCCCAGAGGAGGAACATCTCATGGCTCTCGTCCTCGGCAGAGCCTGATTCCGAAAAGGCACATGTCCGGCTCCTTGTCCCACACGGAAGGTGGCAGCCCTGAAAGCTGTTGCTGGTCTTCACCGTCCCCCTGCAGCCTATTCACAGGTACAACAGGATCTGGGACCCGGGCTTGCCCAGAGGAGGAACATCTCATGGCTCTCGTCCTCGGCAGAGCCTGATTCCGAAAAGGCACACGTCCGGCTCCTTGTCCCACACGGAAGGTGGCAGCCCTGAAAGCTGTTGCTGGCCTTCACCGTCCCCATGCAGCCTAGTCACAGGCACAACAGGATCTGGGACCCGGGCTTGCCCAGAGGAGGAACATCTCATGGATCTCGTCCTCGGCAGAGCCTGATTCCGAAAAGGAACACGTCCGGCTCCTTGTCCCACACAGAAGGTGGCAGCCCTGAAAGCTGTTCCTGGTCTTCACCGTCCCCCTGCAGCCTATTCAGAGGTACAACAGGATCTGGGACCCGGGCTTGCCCAGAGGAGGAACATCTCATGGCTCTCGCCCTCGGCAGAGCCTGATTCCGAAAAGGCACATGTCCGGCTCCTTGTCCCACACGGAAGGTGGCAGCCCTGAAAGCTGTTGCTGGTCTTCACCGTCCCCCTGCAGCCTATTCACAGGCACAACAGGATTCAGGACCCGGGCATGCCCAGAGGAGGAACATCTCATGGCTCTCGTCCTCGGCAGAGCCTGATTCCGAAAAGGCACACGTCCGGCTCCTTGTCCCACACGGAAGGTGGCAGCCCTGAAAGCTGTTGCTGGTCTTCACCGTCCCCCTGCAGCCTATTCACAGGTACAAAAGGATCTGGGACCCGGGCTTGCCCTCAGCAGGAACATCTCATGGCTCTCGTCCTCGGCAGAGCCTGATTCCGAAAAGGCACACGTCCGGCTCCTTATCCCACACGGAAGGTGGCAGCCCTGAAAGCTGTTGCTGGTCTTCACCGTCCCCCTGCAGCCTATTCACAGGCACAACAGGATCTGGGACCCGGGCTTGCCCAGAGGAGGAACATCTCACGGCTCTCGTCCTCGGCAGAGCCTGATTCCGAAAAGGAACACGTCCGGCTCCTTGTCCCACACGGAAGGTGGCAGCCCTAAAAGCTGTTGCTGGTCTTCACCGTCCCCATGCAGCCTATTCACAGGCACAACAGGATCTGGGACCCGGGCTTGCCCAGAGGAGGAACATCTCATGGCTCTCGCCCTCGGCAGAGCCTGATTCCTAAAAGGCACACGTCCGGCTCCTTGTCCCACACGGAAGGTGGCAGCCCTGAAAGCTGTTGCTGGTCTTCACCGTCCCCCTGCAGCCTATTCAGTGGTACAACAGGATCTGGGACCCGGGCTTGCCCAGAGGAGGAACATCTCATGGCTCTCGTCCTCAGCAGAGCCTGATTCCGAAAAGGCACACGTCCGGCTCCTTGTCCCACACGGAAGGTGGCAGCCCTGAAAGCTGTTGCTGGTCTTCACCGTCCCCCTGCAGCCTATTCACAGGCACAACAGGATCTGGGACCCGGGCTTGCCCAGAGGAGGAACATCTCATGGCTTTCGTCCTCGGCAGAGCCTGATTCCGAAAAGGCACACGTCCGGCTCCTTGTCCCACACGGAAGGTGGCAGCCCTGAAAGCTGTTGCTGGTCTTCACCGTCCCCCTGCAGCCTATTCAGAGGCACAACAGAATTCAGGACCCGGGCATGTCCAGAGGAGGAACATCTCATGGCTCTCGTCCTCGGCAGAGACTGATTCCGAAAAGGCACACGTCCGGCTCCTTGTCCCACACGGAAGGTGGCAGCCCTGAAAGCTGTTGCTGGTCTTCACCGTCCCCCTGCAGCCTATTCACAGGTACAACAGGATCTGGGACCCGGGCTTGCCCAGAGGAGGAACATCTCATGGCTCTCGTCCTCGGCAGAGCCTGATTCCGAAAAGGCACACGTCCGGCTCCTTGTCCCACACGGAAGGTGGCAGCCCTGAAAGCTGTTGCTGGTCTTCACCGTCCCCATGCAGCCTAGTCACAGGCACAACAGGATCTGGGACCCGGGCTTGCCCAGAGGAGGAACATCTCATGGATCTCGTCCTCGGCAGAGCCTGATTCCGAAAAGGAACACGTCCGGCTCCTTGTCCCACACAGAAGGTGGCAGCCCTGAAAGCTGTTGCTGGTCTTCACCGTCCCCCTGCAGCCTATTCACAGGCACAACAGGATTCGGGACCCGGGCATGCCCAGAGGAGGAACATCTCATGGCTCTCGTCCTCGGCAGAGCCTTATTCCGAAAAGGCACACGTGCGGCTCCTTGTCCCACACGGAAGGTGACAGCCCTGAAAGCTGTTGCTGGTCTTCACCGTCCCCCTGCAGCGTATTCACAGGCACAACAGGATCTGGGACCCGGGCTTGCCCAGAGGAGGGACATCTCATGGATCTCGTCCTCGGCAGAGCCTGATTCCGAAAAGGCACACGTCCGGCTCCTTGTCCCACACGGAAGGTGGCAGCCCTGAAAGCTGTTGCTGGTCTTCACCGTCCCCCTGCAGCCTATTCACAGGTACAACAGGATCTGGGACCCGAGCTTGCCCAGAGGAGGAACATCTCATGGCTCTCGTCCTCGGCAGAGCCTGATTCCGAAAAGGCACACGTCCGGCTCGTTTTCCCACACGGAAGGTGGCAGCCCTGAAAGCTGTTGCTGGTCTTCACTGTCCCCATGCAGCCTATTCACAGGCACAACAGGATTCAGGACCCGGGCATGCCCAGAGGAGGAACATCTCATGGATCTCTTCCTCGGCAGAGCCTGATTCCGAAAAGGCACACGTCCGGCTCCTTGTCCCACACGGAAGGTGGCAGCCCTGAAAGCTGTTGCTGGTCTTCACCGTCCCCCTGCAGCCTATTCACAGGCACAACATGATCTGGGACCCAGGCTTGCCCAGAGAAGGAACATCTCATGGCTCTCGTCCTCGGCAGAGCCTGATTCCGAAAAGGCACACGTCCGGCTCCTTGTCCCACACGGAAGGTGGCAGCCCTGAAAGCTGTTGCTGGTCTTCACCATCCCCCTGCAGCCTATTCACAGGTACAACAGGATCTGGGACCCGGGCTTGCTGAGAGGAGGAACATCTCATGGCTCTCGTCCTTGGCAGAGCCTGATTCGGAAAAGGCACACGTCCGGCTCCTTGTCCCACACGGAAGGTGGCAGCCCTGAAAGCTGTTGCTGGTCTTCACCGTCCACCTGCAGCCTATTCACAGGCACAACAGGATTCGGGACCCGGGCATGCCCAGAGGAGGAACATCTCCTGGATCTCGTCCTCGGCAGAGCCTGATTCCGAAAAGGCACACGTCCGGCTCCTTGTCCCACACGGAAGGTGGCAGCCCTGAAAGCTGTTGCTGGTCTTCACCGTCCCCCTGCAGCCTATTCACAGGCACAACAGGATCTGGGACCCGGGCTTGCCCCGAGGAGGAACATCTCATGGTTCTAGTCCTCGGCAGAGCCTGATTCCGAAAAGGCACAAGTCCGGCTCCTTGTCCCACACGGAAGGTGGCAGCCCTGAAAGCTGTTGCTGGTCTTCACCGTCCCCCTGCAGCCTATTCAGAGGCACAACAGGATTCAGGACCCGGGCATGCCCAGAGGAGGAACATCTCATGGCTCTCGTCCTCGGCAGAGCCTGATTCCGAAAAGGCACACGTCCGGCTCCTTGTCCCACACGGAAGGTGGCAGCCCTGAAAGCTGTTGCTGGTCTTCACCGTCCCCCTGCAGCCTATTCACAGGTACAACAGCATCTGGGACCCGGGCTTGCTGAGAGGAGGAACATCTCATGGCTCTCGTCCTCGGCAGAGCCTGATTCCGAAAAGGCACACGTCCGGCTCCTTGTCCCACACGGAAGGTGGCAGCCCTGAAAGCTGTTGCTGGTCTTCACCGTCCCCCTGCAGCCTATTACAGGTACAACAGGATCTGGGACCCGGGTTTGCCCAGAGGAGGAACATCTCATGGCTCTCGTCCTCGGCAGAGCCTGATTCCGAAAAAGCACACGTCCGGCTCCTTATCCCACACGGAAGGTGGCAGCCGTGAAAGCTGTTGCTGGTCTTCACCGTCCCCCTGCAGCCTATTCACAGGTACAACAGCATCTGGCACCCGGGCTTGCTGAGAGGAGGAACATCTCATGGCTCTCGTCCTCGGCAGAGCCTGATTCCGAAAAGGCACACGTCCGGCTCGTTTTCCCACACGGAAGGTGGCAGGCCTGAAAGCTGCTGCTGGTCTTCACCGTTCCCATGCAGCCTATTCACAGGCACAACAGGATCTGGGACCCGGGCTTGCCCAGAGGAGGAACATCTCATGGCTCTCGCCCTCGGCAGAGCCTGATTCCGAAAAGGCACATGTCCGGCTCCTTGTCCCACACGGAAGGTGGCAGCCCTGAAAGCTGTTGCTGGTCTTCAACGTCCCCCTGCAACCTATTCACAGGCACAACAGGATTCAGGACCCGGGCATGCCCAGAGGAGGAACATCTCATGGCTCTCGTCCTCGGCAGAGCCTGATTCCGAAAAGGCACACGTCCGGCTCCTTGTCCCACACGGAAGGTGGCAGCCCTGAAAGCTGTTGCTGGTCTTCACCGTCCCCCTGCAGCCTATTCACAGGTACAAAAGGATCTGGGACCCGGGCTTGCCCAGAGGAGGAACATCTCATGGCTCTCGTCCTCGGCAGAGCCTGATTCCGAAAAGGCACACGTCCGGCTCCTTGTCCCACACGGAAGGTGGCAGCCCTGAAAGCTGTTGCTGGTCTTCACCGTCCCCCTGCAGCCTATTCACAGGCACAACAGGATCTGGGACCCGGGCTTGCCCAGAGGAGGAACATCTCATGGCTTTCGTCCTCGGCAGAGCCTGATTCCGAAAAGGCACACGTCCGGCTCCTTGTCCCACACGGAAGGTGGCAGCCCTGAAAGCTGTTGCTGGTCTTCACCGTCCCCCTGCAGCCTATTCAGAGGCACAACAGAATTCAGGACCCGGGCATGCCCAGAGGAGGAACATCTCATGGCTCTCGTCCTCGGCAGAGCCTGATTCCGAAAAGGCACACGTCCGGCTCCTTGTCCCACACGGAAGGTGGCAGCCCTGAAAGCTGTTGCTGGTCTTCACCGTCCCCCTGCAGCCTATTCACAGGTACAACAGGATCTGGGACCCGGGCTTGCCCAGAGGAGGAACATCTCATGGCTCTCGTCCTCGGCAGAGCCTGATTCCGAAAAGGCACACGTCCGGCTCCTTGTCCCACACGGAAGGTGGCAGCCCTGAAAGCTGTTGCTGGTCTTCACCGTCCCCCTGCAGCCTATTCAGAGGTACAACAGGATCTGGGACCCGGGCTTGCCCAGAGGAGGAACATCTCATGGCTCTCTTCCTCGGCAGAGCCTGATTACGAAAAGGCACACGTCCGGCTCCTTGTCCCACACGGAAGGTGGCAGCCCTGAAAGCTGTTGCTGGTCTTCACCGTCCCCATGCAGCCTAGTCACAGGCACAACAGGATCTGGGACCCGGGCTTGCCCAGAGGAGGAACATCTCATGGCTCTCGTCCTCGGCAGAGCCTGATTCCGAAAAGGAACACGTCCGGCTCCTTGTCCCACACAGAAGGTGGCAGCCCTGAAAGCTGTTGCTGGTCTTCACCGTCCCCCTGCAGCCTATTCACAGGCATAACAGGATCTGGGACCCGGGCATGCCCAGAGGAGGAACATCTCATGGCTCTCGTCCTCGGCAGAGCCTGATTCCCAAAAGGCACACGTGCGGCTCCTTGTCCCACACGGAAGGTGACAGCCCTGAAAGCTGTTGCTGGTCTTCACCGTCCCCCTGCAGCGTATTCACAGGCACAACAGGATCTGGGACCCGGGCTTGCCCAGAGGAGGGACATCTCATGGCTCTCGTCCTCGGCAGAGCCTGATTCCGAAAAGGCACACGTCCGGCTCCTTGTCCCACACGGAAGGTGGCAGCCCTGAAAGCTGTTGCTGGTCTTCACCGTCCCCCTGCAGCCTATTCACAGGTACAACAGGATCTGGGACCCGGGCTTGCTGAGAGGAGGAACATCTCATGGCTCTCGTCCTCGGCAGAGCCTGATTACGAAAAGGCACACGTCCGGCTCCTTGTCCCACACGGAAGGTGGCAGCCCTGAAAGCTGTTGCTGGTCTTCACCATCCCCATGCAGCCTATTCACAGGCACAACAGGATCTGGGACCCGGGCTTGCCCAGAGGAGGAACATCTCATGGCTCTCGTCCTCGGCAGAGCCTGATTCCGAAAAGGCACACGTCCGGCTCCTTGTCCCACACGGAAGGTGACAGCCCTGAAAGCTGTTGCTGGTCTTCACCGTCCCCCTGCAGCCTATTCACAGGTACAACAGGATCTGGGACCCGGGCTTGCCCAGAGGAGGGACATCTCATGGCTCTCGTCCTCGGCAGAGCCTGATTCCGAAAAGGCACACGTCCGGCTCCTTGTCCCACACGGAAGGTGGCAGCCCTGAAAGCTGTTGCTGGTCTTCACCGTCCCCCTGCAGCCTATTCACAGGCACAACAGGATCTGGGACCCGGGCTTGCTGAGAGGAGGAACATCTCATGGCTCTCGTCCTCGGCAGAGCCTGATTACGAAAAGGCACACGTCCGGCTCCTTGTCCCACACGGAAGGTGGCAGCCCTGAAAGCTGTTGCTGGTCTTCACCATCCCCATGCAGCCTAGTCACAGGCACAACAGGATCTGGGACCCGGGCTTGCCCAGAGGAGGAACATCTCATGGCTCTCGTCCTCGGCAGAGCCTGATTCCGAAAAGGCACACGTCCGGCTCCTTGTCCCACACGGAAGGTGGCAGCCCTGAAAGCTGTTGCTGGTCTTCACCGTCCCCCTGCAGCCTATTCACAGGCATAACAGGATCTGGGACCCGGGCATGCCCAGAGGAGGAACATCTCATGGCTCTCGTCCTCGGCAGAGCCTGATTCCGAAAAGGCACACGTCCGGCTCCTTGTCCCACACGGAAGGTGACAGCCCTGAAAGCTGTTGCTGGTCTTCACCGTCCCCCTGCAGCCTATTCAGAGGTACAACAGGATCTGGGACCCGGGCTTGCCCAGAGGAGGAACATCTCATGGCTCTCGTCCTCGGCAGAGCCTGATTCCGAAAAGGCACACGTCCGGCTGGTTTTCCCACACGGAAGGTGGCAGCCCTGAGAGCTGTTGCTGGTCTTCACCGTCCCCCTGCAGCCTATTCACAGGCACAACAGGATCTGGGACCCGGGCTTGCCCAGAGGAGGAACATCTCATGGCTCTCGCCCTCGGCAGAGCCTGATTCCTAAAAGGCACACGTCCGGCTCCTTGTCCCACACGCAAGGTGGCAGCCCTGAAAGCTGTTGCTGGTCTTCACCGTCCCCCTGCAGCCTATTCAGTGGTACAACAGGATCTGGGACCCGGGCTTGCCCAGAGGAGGAACATCTCATGGCTCTCGCCCTCGGCAGAGCCTGATTCCTAAAAGGCACACGTCCGGCTCCTTGTCCCACACGCAAGGTGGCAGCCCTGAAAGCTGTTGCTGGTCTTCACCGTCCCCCTGCAGCCTATTCAGTGGTACAACAGGATCTGGGACCCGGGCTTGCCCAGAGGAGGAACATCTCACGGCTCTCGTCCTCGGCAGAGCCTGATTCCGAAAAGGCACACGTCCGGCTCCTTGTCCCACACGGAAGGTGGCAGCCCTGAAAGCTGTTGCTGGTCTTCACCGTCCCCCTGCAGCCTATTCACAGGCACAACAGTATCTGGGACCCGGGCTTGCCCAGAGGAGGAACATCTCATGGCTTTCGTCCTCGGCAGAGCCTGATTCCGAAAAGGCACACGTCCGGCTCCTTGTCCCACACGGAAGGTGGCAGCCCTGAAAGCTGTTGCTGGTCTTCACCGTCCCCCTGCAGCCTATTCACAGGCACAACAGAATTCAGGACCCGGGCATGCCCAGAGGAGGAACATCTCATGGCTCTCGTCCTCGGCAGAGCCTGATTCCGAAAAGGCACACGTCCGGCTCCTTGTCCCACACGGAAGGTGGCAGCCCTGAAAGCTGTTGCTGGTCTTCACAGTCCCCCTGCAGCCTATTCACAGGTACAACAGGATCTGGGACCCGGGCTTGCCCAGAGGAGGAACATCTCATGGCTCTCGTCCTCGGCAGAGCCTGATTCCGAAAAGGCACACGTCCGGCTCCTTGTCCCACACGGAAGGTGGCAGCCCTGAAAGCTGTTGCTGGTCTTCACCGTCCCCCTGCAGCCTATTCACAGGTACAACAGGATCTGGGACCCGGGCTTGCCCAGAGGAGGAACATCTCATGGCTCTCGTCCTCGGCAGAGCCTGATTCCGAAAAGGCACACGTCCGGCTCGTTTTCCCACACGGAAGGTGGCAGCCCTGAAAGCTGTTGCTGGTCTTCACCGTCCCCATGCAGCCTATTCACAGGCACAACAGGATCTGGGACCCGGGCTTGCCCAGAGGAGGAATATCTCATGGCTCTCGCCCTCGGCAGAGCCTGATTCCGAAAAGGCACACGTCCGGCTCCTTGTCCCACACGTAAGGTGGCAGCCCTGAAAGCTGTTGCTGGTCTTCAATGTCCCCCTGCAGCCTATTCAGAGGCACAACAGGATTCAGGACCCGGGCATGCCCAGAGGAGGAACATCTCATGGATCTCTTCCTCGGCAGAGCCTGATTCCGAAAAGGCACACGTCCGGCTCCTTGTCCCACACGGAAGGTGGCAGCCCTGAGAGCTGTTGCTGGTCTTCACCGTCCCCCTGCAGCCTATTCAGAGGTACAACAGGATCTGGGACCCGGGCTTGCCCAGAGGAGGAACATCTCATGGCTCTCGTCCTCGGCAGAGCCTGATTCCGAAAAGGCACACGTCCGGCTCCTTGTCCCACACGGAAGGTGGCAGCCCTGAAAGCTGTTGCTGGTCTTCACCGTCCCCCTGCAGCCTATTCACAGGCACAACATGATCTGGGACCCAGGCTTGCCCAGAGGAGGAACATCTCATGGCTCTCGTCCTCGGCAGAGACTGATTCCGAAAAGGCACACGTCCGGCTCCTTGTCCCACACGGAAGGTGGCAGCCCTGAAAGCTGTTGCTGGTCTTCACCGTCCCCCTGCAGCCTATTCACAGGTACAACAGGATCTGGGACCCGGGCTTGCCCAGAGGAGGAACATCTCATGGCTCTCGTCCTTGGCAGAGCCTGATTCGGAAAAGGCACACGTCCGGCTCCTTGTCCCACACGGAAGGTGGCAGCCCTGAAAGCTGTTGCTGGTCTTCACCGTCCACCTGCAGCCTATTCACAGGCACAACAGGATTCGGGACCCGGGCTTGCCCAGAGGAGGAACATCTCCTGGATCTCGTCCTCGGCAGAGCCTGATTCCGAAAAGGCACACGTCCGGCTCCTTGTCCCACACGGAAGGTGGCAGCCCTGAAAGCTGTTGCTGGTCTTCACCGTCCCCCTGCAGCCTATTCACAGGCACAACAGGATCTGGGACCCGGGCTTGCCCCGAGGAGGAACATCTCATGGTTCTAGTCCTCGGCAGAGCCTGATTCCGAAAAGGCACAAGTCCGGCTCCTTGTCCCACACGGAAGGTGGCAGCCCTGAAAGCTGTTGCTGGTCTTCACCGTCCCCCTGCAGCCTATTCAGAGGCACAACAGGATTCAGGACCCGGGCATGCCCAGAGGAGGAACATCTCATGGCTCTCGTCCTCGGCAGAGCCTGATTCCGAAAAGGCACACGTCCGGCTCCTTGTCCCACACGGAAGGTGGCAGCCCTGAAAGCTGTTGCTGGTCTTCACCGTCCCCCTGCAGCCTATTCACAGGCACAACAGGATTCAGGACCCGGGCATGCCCAGAGGAGGAACATCTCATGGCTCTCGTCCTCGGCAGAGCCTGATTCCGAAAAGGCACACGTCCGGCTCGTTTTCCCACACGGAAGGTGGCAGGCCTGAAAGCTGCTGCTGGTCTTCACCGTTCCCATGCAGCCTATTCACAGGCACAACAGGATCTGGGACCCGGGCTTGCCCAAAGGAGGAACATCTCATGGCTCTCGCCCTCGGCAGAGCCTGATTCCGAAAAGGCACATGTCCGGCTCCTTGTCCCACACGGAAGGTGGCAGCCCTGAAAGCTGTTGCTGGTCTTCAACGTCCCCCTGCAGCCTATTCACAGGCACAACAGGATTCAGGACCCGGGCATGCCCAGAGGAGGAACATCTCATGGCTCTCGTCCTCGGCAGAGCCTGATTCCGAAAAGGCACACGTCCGGCTCCTTGTCCCACACGGAAGGTGGCAGCCCTGAAAGCTGTTGCTGGTCTTCACCGTCCCCCTGCAGCCTATTCACAGGTACAAAAGGATCTGGGACCCGGGCTTGCCCTCAGCAGGAACATCTCATGGCTCTCGTCCTCGGCAGAGCCTGATTCCGAAAAGGCACACGTCCGGCTCCTTATCCCACACGGAAGGTGGCAGCCCTGAAAGCTGTTGCTGGTCTTCACCGTCCCCCTGCAGCCTATTCACAGGCACAACAGGATCTGGGACCCGGGCTTGCCCAGAGGAGGAACATCTCACGGCTCTCGTCCTCGGCAGAGCCTGATTCCGAAAAGGCACACGTCCGGCTCCTTGTCCCACACGGAAGGTGGCAGCCCTAAAAGCTGTTGCTGGTCTTCACCGTCCCCATGCAGCCTATTCACAGGCACAACAGGATCTGGGACCCGGGCTTGCCCAGAGGAGGAACATCTCATGGCTCTCGCCCTCGGCAGAGCCTGATTCCTAAAAGGCACACGTCCGGCTCCTTGTCCCACACGGAAGGTGGCAGCCCTGAAAGCTGTTGCTGGTCTTCACCGTCCCCCTGCAGCCTATTCAGAGGTACAACAGGATCTGGGACCCGGGCTTGCCCAGAGGAGGAACATCTCATGGCTCTCGTCCTCGGCAGAGCCTGATTCCGAAAAGGCACACGTCCGGCTCCTTGTCCCACACGGAAGGTGGCAGCCCTGAAAGCTGTTGCTGGTCTTCACCGTCCCCCTGCAGCCTATTCACAGGCACAACATGATCTGGGACCCAGGCTTGCCCAGAGAAGGAACATCTCATGGCTCTCGTCCTCGGCAGAGACTGATTCCGAAAAGGCACACGTCCGGCTCCTTGTCCCACACGGAAGGTGGCAGCCCTGAAAGCTGTTGCTGGTCTTCACCATCCCCCTGCAGCCTACTCACAGGTACAACAGGATCTGGGACCCGGGCTTGCCCAGAGGAGGAACATCTCATGGCTCTCGTCCTTGGCAGAGCCTGATTCGGAAAAGGCACACGTCCGGCTCCTTGTCCCACACGGAAGGTGGCAGCCCTGAAAGCTGTTGCTGGTCTTCGCCGTCCACCTGCAGCCTATTCAGAGGCACAACAGGATTCGGGACCCGGGCATGCCCAGAGGAGGAACATCTCCTGGATCTCGTCCTCGGCAGAGCCTGATTCCGAAAAGGCACACGTCCGGCTCCTTGTCCCACACGGAAGGTGGCAGCCCTGAAAGCTGTTGCTGGTCTTCACCGTCCCCCTGCAGCCTATTCACAGGCACAACAGGATCTGGGACCCGGGCTTGCCCCGAGGAGGAACATCTCATGGTTCTAGTCCTCGGCAGAGCCTGATTCCGAAAAGGCACAAGTCCGGCTCCTTGTCCCACACGGAAGGTGGCAGCCCTGAAAGCTGTTGCTGGTCTTCACCGTCCCCCTGCAGCCTATTCAGAGGCACAACAGGATTCAGGACCCGGGCATGCCCAGAGGAGGAACATCTCATGGCTCTCGTCCTCGGCAGAGCCTGATTCCGAAAAGGCACACGTCCGGCTCCTTGTCCCACACGGAAGGTGGCAGCCCTGAAAGCTGTTGCTGGTCTTCCCCGTCCCCCTGCAGCCTATTCACAGGCACAACAGGATTCAGGACCCGGGCATGCCCAGAGGAGGAACATCTCATGGCTCTCGTCCTCGGCAGAGCCTGATTCCGAAAAGGCACACGTCCGGCTCCTTGTCCCACACGGAAGGTGGCAGCCCTGAAAGCTGTTGCTGGTCTTCACCGTCCCCCTGCAGCCTATTCACAGGCACAACAGTATCTGGGACCCGGGCTTGCCCAGAGGAGGAACATCTCATGGCTTTCGTCCTCGGCAGAGCCTGATTCCGAAAAGGCACACGTCCGGCTCCTTGTCCCACACGGAAGGTGGCAGCCCTGAAAGCTGTTGCTGGTCTTCACCGTCCCCCTGCAGCCTATTCACAGGCACAACAGAATTCAGGACCCGGGCATGCCCAGAGGAGGAACATCTCATGGCTCTCGTCCTCGGCAGAGCCTGATTCCGAAAAGGCACACGTCCGGCTCCTTGTCCCACACGGAAGGTGGCAGCCCTGAAAGCTGTTGCTGGTCTTCACAGTCCCCCTGCAGCCTATTCACAGGTACAACAGGATCTGGGACCCGGGCTTGCCCAGAGGAGGAACATCTCATGGCTCTCGTCCTCGGCAGAGCCTGATTCCGAAAAGGCACACGTCCGGCTCCTTGTCCCACACGGAAGGTGGCAGCCCTGAAAGCTGTTGCTGGTCTTCACCGTCCCCCTACAGCCTATTCACAGGTACAACAGGATCTGGGACCCGGGCTTGCCCAGAGGAGGAACATCTCATGGCTCTCGTCCTCGGCAGAGCCTGATTCCGAAAAGGCACACGTCCGGCTCGTTTTCCCACACGGAAGGTGGCAGCCCTGAAAGCTGTTGCTGGTCTTCACCGTCCCCATGCAGCCTATTCACAGGCACAACAGGATCTGGGACCCGGGCTTGCCCAGAGGAGGAATATCTCATGGCTCTCGCCCTCGGCAGAGCCTGATTCCGAAAAGGCACACGTCCGGCTCCTTGTCCCACACGTAAGGTGGCAGCCCTGAAAGCTGTTGCTGGTCTTCAATGTCCCCCTGCAGCCTATTCAGAGGCACAACAGGATTCAGGACCCGGGCATGCCCAGAGGAGGAACATCTCATGGATCTCTTCCTCGGCAGAGCCTGATTCCGAAAAGGCACACGTCCGGCTCCTTGTCCCACACGGAAGGTGGCAGCCCTGAGAGCTGTTGCTGGTCTTCACCGTCCCCCTGCAGCCTATTCAGAGGTACAACAGGATCTGGGACCCGGGCTTGCCCAGAGGAGGAACATCTCATGGCTCTCGTCCTCGGCAGAGCCTGATTCCGAAAAGGCACACGTCCGGCTCCTTGTCCCACACGGAAGGTGGCAGCCCTGAAAGCTGTTGCTGGTCTTCACCGTCCCCCTGCAGCCTATTCACAGGCACAACATGATCTGGGACCCAGGCTTGCCCAGAGAAGGAACATCTCATGGCTCTCGTCCTCGGCAGAGACTGATTCCGAAAAGGCACACGTCCGGCTCCTTGTCCCACACGGAAGGTGGCAGCCCTGAAAGCTGTTGCTGGTCTTCACCGTCCCCCTGCAGCCTATTCACAGGTACAACAGGATCTGGGACCCGGGCTTGCCCAGAGGAGGAACATCTCATGGCTCTCGTCCTTGGCAGAGCCTGATTCGGAAAAGGCACACGTCCGGCTCCTTGTCCCACACGGAAGGTGGCAGCCCTGAAAGCTGTTGCTGGTCTTCACCGTCCACCTGCAGCCTATTCACAGGCACAACAGGATTCGGGACCCGGGCATGCCCAGAGGAGGAACATCTCCTGGATCTCGTCCTCGGCAGAGCCTGATTCCGAAAAGGCACACGTCCGGCTCCTTGTCCCACACGGAAGGTGGCAGCCCTGAAAGCTGTTGCTGGTCTTCACCGTCCCCCTGCAGCCTATTCACAGGCACAACAGGATCTGGGACCCGGGCTTGCCCCGAGGAGGAACATCTCATGGTTCTAGTCCTCGGCAGAGCCTGATTCCGAAAAGGCACAAGTCCGGCTCCTTGTCCCACACGGAAGGTGGCAGCCCTGAAAGCTGTTGCTGGTCTTCACCGTCCCCCTGCAGCCTATTCAGAGGCACAACAGGATTCAGGACCCGGGCATGCCCAGAGGAGGAACATCTCATGGCTCTCGTCCTCGGCAGAGCCTGATTCCGAAAAGGCACACGTCCGGCTCCTTGTCCCACACGGAAGGTGGCAGCCCTGAAAGCTGTTGCTGGTCTTCACCGTCCCCCTGCAGCCTATTCACAGGCACAACAGGATTCAGGACCCGGGCATGCCCAGAGGAGGAACATCTCATGGCTCTCGTCCTCGGCAGAGCCTGATTCCGAAAAGGCACACGTCCGGCTCGTTTTCCCACACGGAAGGTGGCAGGCCTGAAAGCTGCTGCTGGTCTTCACCGTTCCCATGCAGCCTATTCACAGGCACAACAGGATCTGGGACCCGGGCTTGCCCAAAGGAGGAACATCTCATGGCTCTCGCCCTCGGCAGAGCCTGATTCCGAAAAGGCACATGTCCGGCTCCATGTCCCACACGGAAGGTGGCAGCCCTGAAAGCTGTTGCTGGTCTTCAACGTCCCCCTGCAGCCTATTCACAGGCACAACAGGATTCAGGACCCGGGCATGCCCAGAGGAGGAACATCTCATGGCTCTCGTCCTCGGCAGAGCCTGATTCCGAAAAGGCACACGTCCGGCTCCTTGTCCCACACGGAAGGTGGCAGCCCTGAAAGCTGTTGCTGGTCTTCACCGTCCCCCTGCAGCCTATTCACAGGTACAAAAGGATCTGGGACCCGGGCTTGCCCTCAGCAGGAACATCTCATGGCTCTCGTCCTCGGCAGAGCCTGATTCCGAAAAGGCACACGTCCGGCTCCTTATCCCACACGGAAGGTGGCAGCCCTGAAAGCTGTTGCTGGTCTTCACCGTCCCCCTGCAGCCTATTCACAGGCACAACAGGATCTGGGACCCGGGCTTGCCCAGAGGAGGAACATCTCACGGCTCTCGTCCTCGGCAGAGCCTGATTCCGAAAAGGCACACGTCCGGCTCCTTGTCCCACACGGAAGGTGGCAGCCCTAAAAGCTGTTGCTGGTCTTCACCGTCCCCATGCAGCCTATTCACAGGCACAACAGGATCTGGGACCCGGGCTTGCCCAGAGGAGGAACATCTCATGGCTCTCGCCCTCGGCAGAGCCTGATTCCTAAAAGGCACACGTCCGGCTCCTTGTCCCACACGGAAGGTGGCAGCCCTGAAAGCTGTTGCTGGTCTTCACCGTCCCCCTGCAGCCTATTCAGAGGTACAACAGGATCTGGGACCCGGGCTTGCCCAGAGGAGGAACATCTCATGGCTCTCGTCCTCGGCAGAGCCTGATTCCGAAAAGGCACACGTCCGGCTCCTTGTCCCACACGGAAGGTGGCAGCCCTGAAAGCTGTTGCTGGTCTTCACCGTCCCCCTGCAGCCTATTCACAGGCACAACATGATCTGGGACCCAGGCTTGCCCAGAGAAGGAACATCTCATGGCTCTCGTCCTCGGCAGAGACTGATTCCGAAAAGGCACACGTCCGGCTCCTTGTCCCACACGGAAGGTGGCAGCCCTGAAAGCTGTTGCTGGTCTTCACCATCCCCCTGCAGCCTACTCACAGGTACAACAGGATCTGGGACCCGGGCTTGCCCAGAGGAGGAACATCTCATGGCTCTCGTCCTTGGCAGAGCCTGATTCGGAAAAGGCACACGTCCGGCTCCTTGTCCCACACGGAAGGTGGCAGCCCTGAAAGCTGTTGCTGGTCTTCGCCGTCCACCTGCAGCCTATTCAGAGGCACAACAGGATTCGGGACCCGGGCATGCCCAGAGGAGGAACATCTCCTGGATCTCGTCCTCGGCAGAGCCTGATTCCGAAAAGGCACACGTCCGGCTCCTTGTCCCACACGGAAGGTGGCAGCCCTGAAAGCTGTTGCTGGTCTTCACCGTCCCCCTGCAGCCTATTCACAGGCACAACAGGATCTGGGACCCGGGCTTGCCCCGAGGAGGAACATCTCATGGTTCTAGTCCTCGGCAGAGCCTGATTCCGAAAAGGCACAAGTCCGGCTCCTTGTCCCACACGGAAGGTGGCAGCCCTGAAAGCTGTTGCTGGTCTTCACCGTCCCCCTGCAGCCTATTCAGAGGCACAACAGGATTCAGGACCCGGGCATGCCCAGAGGAGGAACATCTCATGGCTCTCGTCCTCGGCAGAGCCTGATTCCGAAAAGGCACACGTCCGGCTCCTTGTCCCACACGGAAGGTGGCAGCCCTGAAAGCTGTTGCTGGTCTTCCCCGTCCCCCTGCAGCCTATTCACAGGCACAACAGGATTCAGGACCCGGGCATGCCCAGAGGAGGAACATCTCATGGCTCTCGTCCTCGGCAGAGCCTGATTCCGAAAAGGCACACGTCCGGCTCGTTTTCCCACACGGAAGGTGGCAGGCCTGAAAGCTGCTGCTGGTCTTCACCGTTCCCATGCAGCCTATTCACAGGCACAACAGGATCTGGGACCCGGGCTTGCCCAAAGGAGGAACATCTCATGGCTCTCGCCCTCGGCAGAGCCTGATTCCGAAAAGGCACATGTCCGGCTCCTTGTCCCACACGGAAGGTGGCAGCCCTGAAAGCTGTTGCTGGTCTTCAACGTCCCCCTGCAGCCTATTCACAGGCACAACAGGATTCAGGACGCGGGCTTGCCCAGAGGAGGAACATCTCATGGCTCTCGTCCTCGGCAGAGCCTGATTCCGAAAAGGCACACGTCCGGCTCCTTGTCCCACACGGAAGGTGGCAGCCCTGAAAGCTGTTGCTGGTCTTCACCGTCCCCCTGCAGCCTATTCACAGGTACAAAAGGATCTGGGACCCGGGCTTGCCCTCAGCAGGAACATCTCATGGCTCTCGTCCTCGGCAGAGCCTGATTCCGAAAAGGCACACGTCCGGCTCCTTATCCCACACGGAAGGTGGCAGCCCTGAAAGCTGTTGCTGGTCTTCACCGTCCCCCTGCAGCCTATTCACAGGCACAACAGGATCTGGGACCCGGGCTTGCCCAGAGGAGGAACATCTCACGGCTCTCGTCCTCGGCAGAGCCTGATTCCGAAAAGGCACACGTCCGGCTCCTTCTCCCACACGGAAGGTGGCAGCCCTAAAAGCTGTTGCTGGTCTTCACCGTCCCCATGCAGCCTATTCACAGGCACAACAGGATCTGGGACCCGGGCTTGCCCAGAGGAGGAACATCTCATGGCTCTCGCCCTCGGCAGAGCCTGATTCCTAAAAGGCACACGTCCGGCTCCTTGTCCCACACGGAAGGTGGCAGCCCTGAAAGCTGTTGCTGGTCTTCACCGTCCCCCTGCAGCCTATTCACAGGTACAACAGGATCTGGGACCCGGGCTTGCCCAGAGGAGGAACATCTCATGGCTCTCGTCCTCGGCAGAGCCTGATTCCGAAAAGGCACACGTCCGGCTCCTTGTCCCACACGGAAGGTGGCAGCCCTGAAAGCTGTTGCTGGTCTTCACCGTCCCCCTGCAGCCTATTCACAGGCACAACATGATCTGGGACCCAGGCTTGCCCAGAGAAGGAACATCTCATGGCTCTCGTCCTCGGCAGAGACTGATTCCGAAAAGGCAAACGTCCGGCTCCTTGTCCCACACGGAAGGTGGCAGCCCTGAAAGCTGTTGCTGGTCTTCACCATCCCCCTGCAGCCTATTCACAGGTACAACAGGATCTGGGACCCGGGCTTG
Organism: Astur gentilis; assembly: GCF_929443795.1. Taxonomy (NCBI): domain Eukaryota; kingdom Metazoa; phylum Chordata; class Aves; order Accipitriformes; family Accipitridae; genus Astur; species Astur gentilis. The sequence goes on along the minus strand of NW_026061075.1, from coordinate 268,517 downwards.
CCCAGAGGAGGAACATCTCATGGCTCTCGTCCTTGGCAGAGCCTGATTCGGAAAAGGCACACGTCCGGCTCCTTGTCCCACACGGAAGGTGGCAGCCCTGAAAGCTGTTGCTGGTCTTCACCGTCCCCCTGCAGCCTATTCACAGGCACAACAGGATTCGGGACCCGGGCATGCCCAGAGGAGGAACATCTCCTGGATCTCGTCCTCGGCAGAGCCTGATTCCGAAAAGGCACACGTCCGGCTCCTTGTCCCACACGGAAGGTGGCAGCCCTGAAAGCTGTTGCTGGTCTTCACCGTCCCCCTGCAGCCTATTCACAGGCACAACAGGATCTGGGACCCGGGCTTGCCCCGAGGAGGAACATCTCATGGTTCTAGTCCTCGGCAGAGCCTGATTCCGAAAAGGCACACGTCCGGCTCCTTGTCCCACACGGAAGGTGGCAGCCCTGAAAGCTGTTGCTGGTCTTCACCATCCCCATGCAGCCTATTCACAGGCACAACAGGATCTGGGACCCGGGCTTGCCCAGAGGAGGAACATCTCATGGCTCTCGTCCTCGGCAGAGCCTGATTCCGAAAAGGCACACGTCCGGCTCCTTGTCCCACACGGAAGGTGACAGCCCTGAAAGCTGTTGCTGGTCTTCACCGTCCCCCTGCAGCCTATTCACAGGTACAACAGGATCTGGGACCCGGGCTTGCCCAGAGGAGGGACATCTCATGGCTCTCGTCCTCGGCAGAGCCTGATTCCGAAAAGGCACTTGTCCGGCTCCTTGTCCCACACGGAAGGTGGCAGCCCTGAAAGCTGTTGCTGGTCTTCACCGTCCCCCTGCAGCCTATTCACAGGCACAACAGGATCTGGGACACGGGCTTGCCCCGAGGAGGAACATCTCATGGCTCTCGTCCTCGGCAGAGCCTGATTACGAAAAGGCACACGTCCGGCTCCTTGTCCCACACGGAAGGTGGCAGCCCTGAAAGCTGTTGCTGGTCTTCACCATCCCCATGCAGCCTAGCCACAGGCACAACAGGATCTGGGACCCGGGCTTGCCCAGAGGAGGAACATCTCATGGCTCTCGTCCTCGGCAGAGCCTGATTCCGAAAAGGCACACGTCCGGCTCCTTGTCCCACACGGAAGGTGGCAGCCCTGAAAGCTGTTGCTGGTCTTCACCGTCCCCCTGCAGCCTATTCACAGGCATAACAGGATCTGGGACCCGGGCATGCCCAGAGGAGGAACATCTCATGGCTCTCGTCCTCGGCAGAGCCTGATTCCGAAAAGGCACACGTCCGGCTCCTTGTCCCACACGGAAGGTGACAGCCCTGAAAGCTGTTGCTGGTCTTCACCGTCCCCCTGCAGCCTATTCACAGGTACAACAGGATCTGGGACCCGGGCTTGCCCAGAGGAGGAACATCTCATGGCTCTCGTCCTCGGCAGAGCCTGATTCCGAAAAGGCACACGTCCGGCTGGTTTTCCCACACGGAAGGTGGCAGCCCTGAGAGCTGTTGCTGGTCTTCACCGTCCCCATGCAGCCTATTCACAGGCACAACAGGATCTGGGACCCGGGCTTGCCCAGAGGAGGAACATCTCATGGCTCTCGCCCTCGGCAGAGCCTGATTCTGAAAAGGCACACGTCCGGCTCCTTGTCCCACACGGAAGGTGGCAGCCCTGAAAGCTGTTGCTGGTCTTCAACGTCCCCCTGCAGCCTATTCAGAGGCACAACAGGATTCAGGACCCGGGCATGCCCAGAGGAGGAACATCTCATGGATCTCTTCCTCGGCAGAGCCTGATTCCGAAAAGGCACACGTCCGGCTCCTTGTCCCACACGGAAGGTGGCAGCCCTGAAAGATGTTGCTGGTTTTCACCGTCCCCCTGCAGCCTATTCAGAGGTACAACAGGATCTGGGACCCGGGCTTGCCCCGAGGAGGAACATCTCATGGCTCTCGTCCTCCGCAGAGCCTGATTCCGAAAAGGCACACGTCCGGCTCCTTGTCCCACACGGAAGGTGGCAGCCCTGAAAGCTGTTGCTGGTCTTCACCGTCCCCCTGCAGCCTATTCACAGGTACAACAGCATCTGGGACCCGGGCTTGCCCAGAGGAGGAACATCTCATGGCTCTCGTCCTTGCCAGAGCCTGTTTCGAAAAGGCACACGTCCGGCTCCTTGTCCCACACGGAAGGTGGCAGCCCTGAAAGCTGTTGCTGGTCTTCACCGTCCCCCTGCAGCCTATTCAGAGGTACAACAGGATCTGGGACCCGGGCTTGCCCAGAGGAGGAACATCTCATGGCTCTCGTCCTCGGCAGAGCCTGATTCCGAAAAGGCACACGTCCGGCTCCTTGTCCCACACGGAAGGTGGCAGCCCTGAAAGCTGTTCCTGGTCTTCACCGTCCCCCTGCAGCCTATTCACAGGCACAACAGGATCTGGGACCCAGGCTTGCCCAGAGAAGGAACATCTCATGGCTCTCGTCCTCGACAGGGCCTCTTTCCGAAAAGGCACACGTCTGGCTCCTTGTCCCACACGGAAGGTGGCAGCCCTGAAAGCTGTTGCTGGTCTTCACCGTCCCCCTGCAGCCTATTCAGAGGCACAACAGGATTCAGGACCCGGGCTTGCCCTGAGGAGGAACATCTCATGGATCTCGTCCTCGGCAGAGCCTGATTCCGAAAAGGCACACGTCCGGCTCCTTGTCCCACACGGAAGGTGGCAGCCCTGAAAGCTGTTGCTGGTCTTCACCGTCCCCCTGCAGCCTATTCACAGGTACAACAGGATTCAGGACCCGGGCTTGCCCAGAGGAGGAACATCTGATGGCTCTCGTCCTCGGCAGAGCCTGATTCCGAAAAGGCACACGTCCGGCTCCTTGTCCCACACGGAAGGTGGCAGCCCTGAAAGCTGTTGCTGCTCTTCACCGTCCCCCTGCAGCCTATTACAGGTACAACAGGATCTGGGACCCGGGCTTGCCCAGAGGAGGAACATCTCATGGCTCTCGTCCTCGGCAGAGCCTGATTCCGAAAAAGCACACGTCCGGCTCCTTATCCCACACGGAAGGTGGCAGCCCTGAAAGCTGTTGCTGGTCTTCACCGTCCCCCTGCAGCCTATTCACAGGTACAACAGCATCTGGGACCCGGGCTTGCTGAGAGGAGGAACATCTCATGGCTCTCGTCCTCGGCAGAGCCTGATTCCGAAAAGGCACACGTCCGGCTCCTTGTCCCACACGGAAGGTGGCAGCCCTGAAAGCTGTTGCTGGTCTTCACCGTCCCCCTGCAGCCTATTACAGGTACAACAGGATCTGGGACCCGGGCTTGCCCAGAGGAGGAACATCTCATGGCTCTCGTCCTCGGCAGAGCCTGATTCCGAAAAAGCACACGTCCGGCTCCTTCTCCCACACGGAAGGTGGCAGCCCTGAGAGCTGTTGCTGGTCTTCACCGTCCCCCTGCAGCCTATTCAGAGGTACAACAGGATCTGGGACCCGGGCTTGCCCAGAGGAGGAACATCTCATGGCTCTCGTCCTCGGCAGAGCCTGATTCCGAAAAGGCACACGTCCGGCTCCTTGTCCCACACGGAAGGTGGCAGCCCTGAAAGCTGTTCCTGGTCTTCACCGTCCCCCTGCAGCCTATTCACAGGCACAACAGGATCTGGGACCCAGGCTTGCCCAGAGAAGGAACATCTCATGGCTCTCGTCCTCGGCAGAGCCTGATTCCGAAAAGGCACACGTCCGGCTCCTTGTCCCACACGGAAGGTGGCAGCCCTGAAAGCTGTTGCTGGTCTTCACCGTCCCCCTGCAGCCTATTCACAGGCACAACAGGATCTGGGACCCGGGCTTGCCCCGAGGAGGAACATCTCATGGTTCTCGTCCTCGGCAGAGCCTGATTCCGAAAAGGCACAAGTCCGGCTCCTTGTCCCACACGGAAGGTGGCAGCCCTGAAAGCTGTTGCTGGTCTTCACCGTCCCCCTGCAGCTTATTCAGAGGCACAACAGGATTCAGGACCCGGGCTTGCCCTGAGGAGGAACATCTCATGGATCTCGTCCTCGGCAGAGCCTGATTCCGAAAAGGCACACGTCCGGCTCCTTGTCCCACACGGAAGGTGGCAGCCCTGAAAGCTGTTGCTGGTCTTCACCGTCCCCCTGCAGCCTATTCACAGGTACAACAGCATCTGGGACCCGGGCTTGCTGAGAGGAGGAACATCTCATGGCTCTCGTCCTCGGCAGAGCCTGATTCCGAAAAGGCACACGTCCGGCTCCTTGTCCCACACGGAAGGTGGCAGCCCTGAAAGCTGTTGCTGGTCTTCACCGTCCCCCTGCAGCCTATTACAGGTACAACAGCATCTGGGACCCGGGCTTGCTGAGAGGAGGAACATCTCATGGCTCTCGTCCTCGGCAGAGCCTGATTCCGAAAAGGCACACGTCCGGCTCCTTGTCCCACACGGAAGGTGGCAGCCCTGAAAGCTGTTGCTGGTCTTCACCGTCCCCCTGCAGCCTATTACAGGTACAACAGGATCTGGGACCCGGGCTTGCCCAGAGGAGGAACATCTCATGGCTCTCGTCCTCGGCAGAGCCTGATTCCGAAAAGGCACACGTCCGGCTCCTTGTCCCACACGGAAGGTGGCAGCCCTGAGATCTGTTGCTGGTCTTCACCGTCCCCCTGCAGCCTATTCAGAGGTACAACAGGATCTGGGACCCGGGCTTGCCCAGAGGAGGAACATCTCATGGCTCTCGTCCTCGGCAGAGCCTGATTCCGAAAAGGCACACGTCCGGCTCCTTGTCCCACACGGAAGGTGGCAGCCCTGAAAGCTGTTCCTGGTCTTCACCGTCCCCCTGCAGCCTATTCACAGGCACAACAGGATCTGGGACCCAGGCTTGCCCAGAGAAGGAACATCTCATGGCTCTCGTCCTCGGCAGAGACTGATTCCGAAAAGGCACACGTCCGGCTCCTTGTCCCACACGGAAGGTGGCAGCCCTGAAAGCTGTTGCTGGTCTTCACCATCCCCCTGCAGCCTATTCACAGGTACAACAGGATCTGGGACCCGGGCTTGCCCAGAGGAGGAACATCTCATGGCTCTCGTCCTCGGCAGAGCCTGATTCCGAAAAGGCACACGTCCGGCTCCTTGTCCCACACGGAAGGTGGCAGCCCTGAAAGCTGTTGCTGGTCTTCACCGTCCCCCTGCAGCCTATTCACAGGCACAACAGGATTCGGGACCCGGGCATGCCCAGAGGAGGAACATCTCATGGCTCTCGTCCTCGGCAGAGCCTGATTCCGAAAAGGCACACGTCCGGCTCCTTGTCCCACACGGAAGGTGGCAGCCCTGAAAGCTGTTGCTGGTCTTCACCATCCCCCTGCAGCCTATTCACAGGCACAACAGGATTCGGGACCCGGGCATGCCCAGAGGAGGAACATCTCCTGGATCTCGTCCTCGGCAGAGCCTGATTCCGAAAAGGCACACGTCCGGCTCCTTGTCCCACACGGAAGGTGGCAGCCCTGAAAGCTGTTGCTGGTCTTCACCGTCCCCCTGCAGCCTATTCACAGGCACAACAGGATCTGGGACCCGGGCTTGCCCCGAGGAGGAACATCTCATGGTTCTCGTCCTCGGCAGAGCCTGATTCCGAAAAGGCACAAGTCCGGCTCCTTGTCCCACACGGAAGGTGGCAGCCCTGAAAGCTGTTGCTGGTCTTCACCGTCCCCCTGCAGCCTATTCAGAGGCACAACAGGATTCAGGACCCGGGCTTGCCCTGAGGAGGAACATCTCATGGATCTCGTCCTCGGCAGAGCCTGATTCCGAAAAGGCACACGTCCGGCTCCTTGTCCCACACGGAAGGTGGCAGCCCTGAAAGCTGTTGCTGGTCTTCACCGTCCCCCTGCAGCCTATTCACAGGTACAACAGCATCTGGGACCCGGGCTTGCTGAGAGGAGGAACATCTCATGGCTCTCGTCCTCGGCAGAGCCTGATTCCGAAAAGGCACACGTCCGGCTCCTTGTCCCACACGGAAGGTGGCAGCCCTGAAAGCTGTTGCTGGTCTTCACCGTCCCCCTGCAGCCTATTACAGGTACAACAGGATCTGGGACCCGGGCTTGCCCAGAGGAGGAACATCTCATGGCTCTCGTCCTCGGCAGAGCCTGATTCCAAAAAAGCACACGTCCGGCTCCTTCTCCCACACGGAAGGTGGCAGCCCTGAAAGCTGTTGCTGGTCTTCACCGTCCCCCTGCAGCCTATTCACAGGTACAACAGGATCTGGGACCCGGGCTTGCTGAGAGGAGGAACATCTCATGGCTCTCGTCCTCGGCAGAGCCTGATTCCGAAAAGGCACACGTCCGGCTCCTTGTCCCACACGGAAGGTGGCAGCCCTGAAAGCTGTTGCTGGTCTTCACCGTCCCCCTGCAGCCTATTACAGGTACAACAGGATCTGGGACCCGGGCTTGCCCAGAGGAGGAACATCTCATGGCTCTCGTCCTCGGCAGAGCCTAATTCCGAAAAAGCACACGTCCGGCTCCTTATCCCACACGGAAGGTGGCAGCCCTGAAAGCTGTTGCTGGTCTTCACCGTCCCCCTGCAGCCTATTCTCAGGTACAACAGGATCTGGCACCCGGGCTTGCCCAGATGAGGAACATCTCATGGATCTCTTCCTCGGCAGAGCATGATTCCGAAAAGGCACACGTCCGGCTCCTTGTCCCACACGGAAGGTGGCAGCCCTGAAAGCTGTTGCTGGTCTTCACCGTCCACCTGCAGCCTATTCACAGGCACAACAGGATTCGGGACCCGGGCATGCCCAGAGGAGGAACATCTCCTGGATCTCGTCCTCGGCAGAGCCTGATTCCGAAAAGGCACACGTCCGGCTCCTTGTCCCACACGGAAGGTGGCAGCCCTGAAAGCTGTTGCTGGTCTTCACCGTCCCCCTGCAGCCTATTCAGAGGCACAACAGGATTCAGGACCCGGGCATGCCCAGAGGAGGAACATCTCATGGCTCTCGTCCTCGGCAGAGCCTGATTCCGAAAAGGCACACGTCCGGCTCCTTGTCCCACACGGAAGGTGGCAGCCCTGAAAGCTGTTGCTGGTCTTCCCCGTCCCCCCGCAGCCTATTCACAGGCACAACAGGATTCAGGACCCGGGCATGCCCAGAGGAGGAACATCTCATGGCTCTCGTCCTCGGCAGAGCCTGATTCCGAAAAGGCACACGTCCGGCTCGTTTTCCCACACGGAAGGTGGCAGGCCTGAAAGCTGCTGCTGGTCTTCACCGTTCCCATGCAGCCTATTCACAGGCACAACAGGATCTGGGACCCGGGCTTGCCCAAAGGAGGAACATCTCATGGCTCTCGCCCTCGGCAGAGCCTGATTCCGAAAAGGCACATGTCCGGCTCCTTGTCCCACACGGAAGGTGGCAGCCCTGAAAGCTGTTGCTGGTCTTCAACGTCCCCCTGCAGCCTATTCACAGGCACAACAGGATTCAGGACCCGGGCTTGCCCAGAGGAGGAACATCTCATGGCTCTCGTCCTCGGCAGAGCCTGATTCCGAAAAGGCACACGTCCGGCTCCTTGTCCCACACGGAAGGTGGCAGCCCTGAAAGCTGTTGCTGGTCTTCACCGTCCCCCTGCAGCCTATTCACAGGTACAAAAGGATCTGGGACCCGGGCTTGCCCTCAGCAGGAACATCTCATGGCTCTCGTCCTCGGCAGAGCCTGATTCCGAAAAGGCACACGTCCGGCTCCTTATCCCACACGGAAGGTGGCAGCCCTGAAAGCTGTTGCTGGTCTTCACCGTCCCCCTGCAGCCTATTCACAGGCACAACAGGATCTGGGACCCGGGCTTGCCCAGAGGAGGAACATCTCACGGCTCTCGTCCTCGGCAGAGCCTGATTCCGAAAAGGCACACGTCCGGCTCCTTCTCCCACACGGAAGGTGGCAGCCCTAAAAGCTGTTGCTGGTCTTCACCGTCCCCATGCAGCCTATTCACAGGCACAACAGGATCTGGGACCCGGGCTTGCCCAGAGGAGGAACATCTCATGGCTCTCGCCCTCGGCAGAGCCTGATTCCTAAAAGGCACACGTCCGGCTCCTTGTCCCACACGGAAGGTGGCAGCCCTGAAAGCTGTTGCTGGTCTTCACCGTCCCCCTGCAGCCTATTCAGAGGTACAACAGGATCTGGGACCCGGGCTTGCCCAGAGGAGGAACATCTCATGGCTCTCGTCCTCGGCAGAGCCTGATTCCGAAAAGGCACACGTCCGGCTCCTTGTCCCACACGGAAGGTGGCAGCCCTGAAAGCTGTTGCTGGTCTTCACCGTCCCCCTGCAGCCTATTCACAGGCACAACATGATCTGGGACCCAGGCTTGCCCAGAGAAGGAACATCTCATGGCTCTCGTCCTCGGCAGAGACTGATTCCGAAAAGGCACACGTCCGGCTCCTTGTCCCACACGGAAGGTGGCAGCCCTGAAAGCTGTTGCTGGTCTTCACCATCCCCCTGCAGCCTATTCACAGGTACAACAGGATCTGGGACCCGGGCTTGCCCAGAGGAGGAACATCTCATGGCTCTCGTCCTTGGCAGAGCCTGATTCGGAAAAGGCACACGTCCGGCTCCTTGTCCCACACGGAAGGTGGCAGCCCTGAAAGCTGTTGCTGGTCTTCACCGTCCACCTGCAGCCTATTCACAGGCACAACAGGATTCGGGACCCGGGCATGCCCAGAGGAGGAACATCTCCTGGATCTCGTCCTCGGCAGAGCCTGATTCCGAAAAGGCACACGTCCGGCTCCTTGTCCCACACGGAAGGTGACAGCCCTGAAAGCTGTTGCTGGTCTTCACCGTCCCCCTGCAGCCTATTCACAGGCACAACAGGATCTGGGACCCGGGCTTGCCCCGAGGAGGAACATCTCATGGTTCTAGTCCTCGGCAGAGCCTGATTCCGAAAAGGCACACGTCCGGCTCCTTGTCCCACACGGAAGGTGGCAGCCCTGAAAGCTGTTGCTGGTCTTCACCATCCCCATGCAGCCTATTCACAGGCACAACAGGATCTGGGACCCGGGCTTGCCCAGAGGAGGAACATCTCATGGCTCTCGTCCTCGGCAGAGCCTGATTCCGAAAAGGCACACGTCCGGCTCCTTGTCCCACACGGAAGGTGACAGCCCTGAAAGCTGTTGCTGGTCTTCACCGTCCCCCTGCAGCCTATTCACAGGTACAACAGGATCTGGGACCCGGGCTTGCCCAGAGGAGGGACATCTCATGGCTCTCGTCCTCGGCAGAGCCTGATTCCGAAAAGGCACTTGTCCGGCTCCTTGTCCCACACGGAAGGTGGCAGCCCTGAAAGCTGTTGCTGGTCTTCACCGTCCCCCTGCAGCCTATTCACAGGCACAACAGGATCTGGGACACGGGCTTGCCCCGAGGAGGAACATCTCATGGCTCTCGTCCTCGGCAGAGCCTGATTACGAAAAGGCACACGTCCGGCTCCTTGTCCCACACGGAAGGTGGCAGCCCTGAAAGCTGTTGCTGGTCTTCACCATCCCCATGCAGCCTAGTCACAGGCACAACAGGATCTGGGACCCGGGCTTGCCCAGAGGAGGAACATCTCATGGCTCTCGTCCTCGGCAGAGCCTGATTCCGAAAAGGCACACGTCCGGCTCCTTGTCCCACACGGAAGGTGGCAGCCCTGAAAGCTGTTGCTGGTCTTCACCGTCCCCCTGCAGCCTATTCACAGGCATAACAGGATCTGGGACCCGGGCATGCCCAGAGGAGGAACATCTCATGGCTCTCGTCCTCGGCAGAGCCTGATTCCGAAAAGGCACACGTCCGGCTCCTTGTCCCACACGGAAGGTGACAGCCCTGAAAGCTGTTGCTGGTCTTCACCGTCCCCCTGCAGCCTATTCACAGGTACAACAGGATCTGGGACCCGGGCTTGCCCAGAGGAGGAACATCTCATGGCTCTCGTCCTCGGCAGAGCCTGATTCCGAAAAGGCACACGTCCGGCTGGTTTTCCCACACGGAAGGTGGCAGCCCTGAGAGCTGTTGCTGGTCTTCACTGTCCCCATGCAGCCTATTCACAGGCACAACAGGATCTGGGACCCGGGCTTGCCCAGAGGAGGAACATCTCATGGCTCTCGCCCTCGGCAGAGCCTGATTCTGAAAAGGCACACGTCCGGCTCCTTGTCCCACACGGAAGGTGGCAGCCCTGAAAGCTGTTGCTGGTCTTCAACGTCCCCCTGCAGCCTATTCAGAGGCACAACAGGATTCAGGACCCGGGCATGCCCAGAGGAGGAACATCTCATGGATCTCTTCCTCGGCAGAGCCTGATTCCGAAAAGGCACACGTCCGGCTCCTTGTCCCACACGGAAGGTGGCAGCCCTGAAAGATGTTGCTGGTTTTCACCGTCCCCCTGCAGCCTATTCAGAGGTACAACAGGATCTGGGACCCGGGCTTGCCCCGAGGAGGAACATCTCATGGCTCTCGTCCTCCGCAGAGCCTGATTCCGAAAAGGCACACGTCCGGCTCCTTGTCCCACACGGAAGGTGGCAGCCCTGAAAGCTGTTGCTGGTCTTCACCGTCCCCCTGCAGCCTATTCACAGGTACAACAGCATCTGGGACCCGGGCTTGCCCAGAGGAGGAACATCTCATGGCTCTCGTCCTTGCCAGAGCCTGTTTCGAAAAGGCACACGTCCGGCTCCTTGTCCCACACGGAAGGTGGCAGCCCTGAAAGCTGTTGCTGGTCTTCACCGTCCCCCTGCAGCCTATTCAGAGGTACAACAGGATCTGGGACCCGGGCTTGCCCAGAGGAGGAACATCTCATGGCTCTCGTCCTCGGCAGAGCCTGATTCCGAAAAGGCACACGTCCGGCTCCTTGTCCCACACGGAAGGTGGCAGCCCTGAAAGCTGTTGCTGGTCTTCACCGTCCCCCTGCAGCCTATTCACAGGCACAACAGGATCTGGGACCCAGGCTTGCCCAGAGAAGGAACATCTCATGGCTCTCGTCCTCGACAGGGCCTCTTTCCGAAAAGGCACACGTCCGGCTCCTTGTCCCACACGGAAGGTGGCAGCCCTGAAAGCTGTTGCTGGTCTTCACCGTCCCCCTGCAGCCTATTCAGAGGCACAACAGGATTCAGGACCCGGGCTTGCCCTGAGGAGGAACATCTCATGGATCTCGTCCTCGGCAGAGCCTGATTCCGAAAAGGCACACGTCCGGCTCCTTGTCCCACACGGAAGGTGGCAGCCCTGAAAGCTGTTGCTGGTCTTCACCGTCCCCCTGCAGCCTATTCACAGGTACAACAGGATTCAGGACCCGGGCTTGCCCAGTGGAGGAACTTCTGATGGCTCTCGTCCTCGGCAGAGCCTGATTCCGAAAAGGCACACGTCCGGCTCCTTGTCCCACACGGAAGGTGGCAGCCCTGAAAGCTGTTGCTGCTCTTCACCGTCCCCCTGCAGCCTATTACAGGTACAACAGGATCTGGGACCCGGGCTTGCCCAGAGGAGGAACATCTCATGGCTCTCGTCCTCGGCAGAGCCTGATTCCGAAAAAGCACACGTCCGGCTCCTTATCCCACACGGAAGGTGGCAGCCCTGAAAGCTGTTGCTGGTCTTCACCGTCCCCCTGCAGCCTATTCACAGGTACAACAGCATCTGGGACCCGGGCTTGCTGAGAGGAGGAACATCTCATGGCTCTCGTCCTCGGCAGAGCCTGATTCCGAAAAGGCACACGTCCGGCTCCTTGTCCCACACGGAAGGTGGCAGCCCTGAAAGCTGTTGCTGGTCTTCACCGTCCCCCTGCAGCCTATTACAGGTACAACAGGATCTGGGACCCGGGCTTGCCCAGAGGAGGAACATCTCATGGCTCTCGTCCTCGGCAGAGCCTGATTCCGAAAAAGCACAAGTCCGGCTCCTTCTCCCACACGGAAGGTGGCAGCCCTGAGAGCTGTTGCTGGTCTTCACCGTCCCCCTGCAGCCTATTCAGAGGTACAACAGGATCTGGGACCCGGGCTTGCCCAGAGGAGGAACATCTCATGGCTCTCGTCCTCGGCAGAGCCTGATTCCGAAAAGGCACACGTCCGGCTCCTTGTCCCACACGGAAGGTGGCAGCCCTGAAAGCTGTTCCTGGTCTTCACCGTCCCCCTGCAGCCTATTCACAGGCACAACAGGATCTGGGACCCAGGCTTGCCCAGAGAAGGAACATCTCATGGCTCTCGTCCTCGGCAGAGCCTGATTCCGAAAAGGCACACGTCCGGCTCCTTGTCCCACACGGAAGGTGGCAGCCCTGAAAGCTGTTGCTGGTCTTCACCGTCCCCCTGCAGCCTATTCACAGGCACAACAGGATCTGGGACCCGGGCTTGCCCCGAGGAGGAACATCTCATGGTTCTCGTCCTCGGCAGAGCCTGATTCCGAAAAGGCACAAGTCCGGCTCCTTGTCCCACACGGAAGGTGGCAGCCCTGAAAGCTGTTGCTGGTCTTCACCGTCCCCCTGCAGCTTATTCAGAGGCACAACAGGATTCAGGACCCGGGCTTGCCCTGAGGAGGAACATCTCATGGATCTCGTCCTCGGCAGAGCCTGATTCCGAAAAGGCACACGTCCGGCTCCTTGTCCCACACGGAAGGTGGCAGCCCTGAAAGCTGTTGCTGGTCTTCACCGTCCCCCTGCAGCCTATTCACAGGTACAACAGCATCTGGGACCCGGGCTTGCTGAGAGGAGGAACATCTCATGGCTCTCGTCCTCGGCAGAGCCTGATTCCGAAAAGGCACACGTCCGGCTCCTTGTCCCACACGGAAGGTGGCAGCCCTGAAAGCTGTTGCTGGTCTTCACCGTCCCCCTGCAGCCTATTACAGGTACAACAGCATCTGGGACCCGGGCTTGCTGAGAGGAGGAACATCTCATGGCTCTCGTCCTCGGCAGAGCCTGATTCCGAAAAGGCACACGTCCGGCTCCTTGTCCCACACGGAAGGTGGCAGCCCTGAAAGCTGTTGCTGGTCTTCACCGTCCCCCTGCAGCCTATTACAGGTACAACAGGATCTGGGACCCGGGCTTGCCCAGAGGAGGAACATCTCATGGCTCTCGTCCTCGGCAGAGCCTGATTCCGAAAAGGCACACGTCCGGCTCCTTGTCCCACACGGAAGGTGGCAGCCCTGAGAGCTGTTGCTGGTCTTCACCGTCCCCCTGCAGCCTATTCAGAGGTACAACAGGATCTGGGACCCGGGCTTGCCCAGAGGAGGAACATCTCATGGCTCTCGTCCTCGGCAGAGCCTGATTCCGAAAAGGCACACGTCCGGCTCCTTGTCCCACACGGAAGGTGGCAGCCCTGAAAGCTGTTCCTGGTCTTCACCGTCCCCCTGCAGCCTATTCACAGGCACAACAGGATCTGGGACCCAGGCTTGCCCAGAGAAGGAACATCTCATGGCTCTCGTCCTCGGCAGAGACTGATTCCGAAAAGGCACACGTCCGGCTCCTTGTCCCACACGGAAGGTGGCAGCCCTGAAAGCTGTTGCTGGTCTTCACCATCCCCCTGCAGCCTATTCACAGGTACAACAGGATCTGGGACCCGGGCTTGCCCAGAGGAGGAACATCTCATGGCTCTCGTCCTCGGCAGAGCCTGATTCCGAAAAGGCACACGTCCGGCTCCTTGTCCCACACGGAAGGTGGCAGCCCTGAAAGCTGTTGCTGGTCTTCACCGTCCCCCTGCAGCCTATTCAGAGGCACAACAGGATTCAGGACCCGGGCTTGCCCTGAGGAGGAACATCTCATGGATCTCGTCCTCGGCAGAGCCTGATTCCGAAAAGGCACACGTCCGGCTCCTTGTCCCACACGGAAGGTGGCAGCCCTGAAAGCTGTTGCTGGTCTTCACCGTCCCCCTGCAGCCTATTCACAGGTACAACAGGATTCAGGACCCGGGCTTGCCCAGAGGAGGAACATCTGATGGCTCTCGTCCTCGGCAGAGCCTGATTCCGAAAAGGCACACGTCCGGCTCCTTGTCCCACACGGAAGGTGGCAGCCCTGAAAGCTGTTGCTGCTCTTCACCGTCCCCCTGCAGCCTATTACAGGTACAACAGGATCTGGGACCCGGGCTTGCCCAGAGGAGGAACATCTCATGGCTCTCGTCCTCGGCAGAGCCTGATTCCGAAAAAGCACACGTCCGGCTCCTTATCCCACACGGAAGGTGGCAGCCCTGAAAGCTGTTGCTGGTCTTCACCGTCCCCCTGCAGCCTATTCACAGGTACAACAGCATCTGGGACCCGGGCTTGCTGAGAGGAGGAACATCTCATGGCTCTCGTCCTCGGCAGAGCCTGATTCCGAAAAGGCACACGTCCGGCTCCTTGTCCCACACGGAAGGTGGCAGCCCTGAAAGCTGTTGCTGGTCTTCACCGTCCCCCTGCAGCCTATTACAGGTACAACAGGATCTGGGACCCGGGCTTGCCCAGAGGAGGAACATCTCATGGCTCTCGTCCTCGGCAGAGCCTGATTCCGAAAAAGCACACGTCCGGCTCCTTCTCCCACACGGAAGGTGGCAGCCCTGAGAGCTGTTGCTGGTCTTCACCGTCCCCCTGCAGCCTATTCAGAGGTACAACAGGATCTGGGACCCGGGCTTGCCCAGAGGAGGAACATCTCATGGCTCTCGTCCTCGGCAGAGCCTGATTCCGAAAAGGCACACGTCCGGCTCCTTGTCCCACACGGAAGGTGGCAGCCCTGAAAGCTGTTCCTGGTCTTCACCGTCCCCCTGCAGCCTATTCACAGGCACAACAGGATCTGGGACCCAGGCTTGCCCAGAGAAGGAACATCTCATGGCTCTCGTCCTCGGCAGAGCCTGATTCCGAAAAGGCACACGTCCGGCTCCTTGTCCCACACGGAAGGTGGCAGCCCTGAAAGCTGTTGCTGGTCTTCACCGTCCCCCTGCAGCCTATTCACAGGCACAACAGGATCTGGGACCCGGGCTTGCCCCGAGGAGGAACATCTCATGGTTCTCGTCCTCGGCAGAGCCTGATTCCGAAAAGGCACAAGTCCGGCTCCTTGTCCCACACGGAAGGTGGCAGCCCTGAAAGCTGTTGCTGGTCTTCACCGTCCCCCTGCAGCTTATTCAGAGGCACAACAGGATTCAGGACCCGGGCTTGCCCTGAGGAGGAACATCTCATGGATCTCGTCCTCGGCAGAGCCTGATTCCGAAAAGGCACACGTCCGGCTCCTTGTCCCACACGGAAGGTGGCAGCCCTGAAAGCTGTTGCTGGTCTTCACCGTCCCCCTGCAGCCTATTCACAGGTACAACAGCATCTGGGACCCGGGCTTGCTGAGAGGAGGAACATCTCATGGCTCTCGTCCTCGGCAGAGCCTGATTCCGAAAAGGCACACGTCCGGCTCCTTGTCCCACACGGAAGGTGGCAGCCCTGAAAGCTGTTGCTGGTCTTCACCGTCCCCCTGCAGCCTATTACAGGTACAACAGCATCTGGGACCCGGGCTTGCTGAGAGGAGGAACATCTCATGGCTCTCGTCCTCGGCAGAGCCTGATTCCGAAAAGGCACACGTCCGGCTCCTTGTCCCACACGGAAGGTGGCAGCCCTGAAAGCTGTTGCTGGTCTTCACCGTCCCCCTGCAGCCTATTACAGGTACAACAGGATCTGGGACCCGGGCTTGCCCAGAGGAGGAACATCTCATGGCTCTCGTCCTCGGCAGAGCCTGATTCCGAAAAGGCACACGTCCGGCTCCTTGTCCCACACGGAAGGTGGCAGCCCTGAGAGCTGTTGCTGGTCTTCACCGTCCCCCTGCAGCCTATTCAGAGGTACAACAGGATCTGGGACCCGGGCTTGCCCAGAGGAGGAACATCTCATGGCTCTCGTCCTCGGCAGAGCCTGATTCCGAAAAGGCACACGTCCGGCTCCTTGTCCCACACGGAAGGTGGCAGCCCTGAAAGCTGTTCCTGGTCTTCACCGTCCCCCTGCAGCCTATTCACAGGCACAACAGGATCTGGGACCCAGGCTTGCCCAGAGAAGGAACATCTCATGGCTCTCGTCCTCGGCAGAGACTGATTCCGAAAAGGCACACGTCCGGCTCCTTGTCCCACACGGAAGGTGGCAGCCCTGAAAGCTGTTGCTGGTCTTCACCATCCCCCTGCAGCCTATTCACAGGTACAACAGGATCTGGGACCCGGGCTTGCCCAGAGGAGGAACATCTCATGGCTCTCGTCCTCGGCAGAGACTGATTCCGAAAAGGCACACGTCCGGCTCCTTGTCCCACACGGAAGGTGGCAGCCCTGAAAGCTGTTGCTGGTCTTCACCGTCCCCCTGCAGCCTATTCACAGGCACAACAGGATTCGGGACCCGGGCATGCCCAGAGGAGGAACATCTCATGGCTCTCGTCCTCGGCAGAGCCTGATTCCGAAAAGGCACACGTCCGGCTCCTTGTCCCACACGGAAGGTGGCAGCCCTGAAAGCTGTTGCTGGTCTTCACCATCCCCCTGCAGCCTATTCACAGGCACAACAGGATTCGGGACCCGGGCATGCCCAGAGGAGGAACATATCCTGGATCTCTTCCTCGGCAGAGCCTGATTCCGAAAAGGCACACGTCCGGCTCCTTGTCCCACACGGAAGGTGGCAGCCCTGAAAGCTGTTGCTGGTCTTCACCGTCCCCCTGCAGCCTATTCACAGGCACAACAGGATCTGGGACCCGGGCTTGCCCCGAGGAGGAACATCTCATGGTTCTCGTCCTCGGCAGAGCCTGATTCCGAAAAGGCACAAGTCCGGCTCCTTGTCCCACACGGAAGGTGGCAGCCCTGAAAGCTGTTGCTGGTCTTCACCGTCCCCCTGCAGCCTATTCAGAGGCACAACAGGATTCAGGACCCGGGCTTGCCCTGAGGAGGAACATCTCATGGATCTCGTCCTCGGCAGAGCCTGATTCCGAAAAGGCACACGTCCGGCTCCTTGTCCCACACGGAAGGTGGCAGCCCTGAAAGCTGTTGCTGGTCTTCACCGTCCCCCTGCAGCCTATTCACAGGTACAACAGCATCTGGGACCCGGGCTTGCTGAGAGGAGGAACATCTCATGGCTCTCGTCCTCGGCAGAGCCTGATTCCGAAAAGGCACACGTCCGGCTCCTTGTCCCACACGGAAGGTGGCAGCCCTGAAAGCTGTTGCTGGTCTTCACCGTCCCCCTGCAGCCTATTACAGGTACAACAGGATCTGGGACCCGGGCTTGCCCAGAGGAGGAACATCTCATGGCTCTCGTCCTCGGCAGAGCCTGATTCCGAAAAAGCACACGTCCGGCTCCTTCTCCCACACGGAAGGTGGCAGCCCTGAAAGCTGTTGCTGGTCTTCACCGTCCCCCTGCAGCCTATTCACAGGTACAACAGCATCTGGGACCCGGGCTTGCTGAGAGGAGGAACATCTCATGGCTCTCGTCCTCGGCAGAGCCTGATTCCGAAAAGGCACACGTCCGGCTCCTTGTCCCACACGGAAGGTGGCAGCCCTGAAAGCTGTTGCTGGTCTTCACCGTCCCCCTGCAGCCTATTACAGGTACAACAGGATCTGGGACCCGGGCTTGCCCAGAGGAGGAACATCTCATGGCTCTCGTCCTCGGCAGAGCCTGATTCCGAAAAAGCACACGTCCGGCTCCTTATCCCACACGGAAGGTGGCAGCCCTGAAAGCTGTTGCTGGTCTTCACCGTCCCCCTGCAGCCTATTCTCAGGTACAACAGGATCTGGCACCCGGGCTTGCCCAGATGAGGAACATCTCATGGATCTCTTCCTCGGCAGAGCATGATTCCGAAAAGGCACACGTCCGGCTCCTTGTCCCACACGGAAGGTGGCAGCCCTGAAAGCTGTTGCTGGTCTTCACCGTCCACCTGCAGCCTATTCACAGGCACAACAGGATTCGGGACCCGGGCATGCCCAGAGGAGGAACATCTCCTGGATCTCGTCCTCGGCAGAGCCTGATTCCGAAAAGGCACACGTCCGGCTCCTTGTCCCACACGGAAGGTGGCAGCCCTGAAAGCTGTTGCTGGTCTTCACCGTCCCCCTGCAGCCTATTCAGAGGCACAACAGGATTCAGGACCCGGGCATGCCCAGAGGAGGAACATCTCATGGCTCTCGTCCTCGGCAGAGCCTGATTCC
The DNA here is from genome assembly GCF_929443795.1 of Astur gentilis. Classification (NCBI taxonomy): domain Eukaryota; kingdom Metazoa; phylum Chordata; class Aves; order Accipitriformes; family Accipitridae; genus Astur; species Astur gentilis. Next base: position 250,493 of record NW_026061075.1, on the reverse strand, counting down.
GAAAAGGCACACGTCCGGCTCCTTGTCCCACACGGAAGGTGGCAGCCCTGAAAGCTGTTGCTGGTCTTCCCCGTCCCCCTGCAGCCTATTCACAGGCACAACAGGATTCAGGACCCGGGCATGCCCAGAGGAGGAACATCTCATGGCTCTCGTCCTCGGCAGAGCCTGATTCCGAAAAGGCACACGTCCGGCTCGTTTTCCCACACGGAAGGTGGCAGGCCTGAAAGCTGCTGCTGGTCTTCACCGTTCCCATGCAGCCTATTCACAGGCACAACAGGATCTGGGACCCGGGCTTGCCCAAAGGAGGAACATCTCATGGCTCTCGCCCTCGGCAGAGCCTGATTCCGAAAAGGCACATGTCCGGCTCCTTGTCCCACACGGAAGGTGGCAGCCCTGAAAGCTGTTGCTGGTCTTCAACGTCCCCCTGCAGCCTATTCACAGGCACAACAGGATTCAGGACCCGGGCTTGCCCAGAGGAGGAACATCTCATGGCTCTCGTCCTCGGCAGAGCCTGATTCCGAAAAGGCACACGTCCGGCTCCTTGTCCCACACGGAAGGTGGCAGCCCTGAAAGCTGTTGCTGGTCTTCACCGTCCCCCTGCAGCCTATTCACAGGTACAAAAGGATCTGGGACCCGGGCTTGCCCTCAGCAGGAACATCTCATGGCTCTCGTCCTCGGCAGAGCCTGATTCCGAAAAGGCACACGTCCGGCTCCTTATCCCACACGGAAGGTGGCAGCCCTGAAAGCTGTTGCTGGTCTTCACCGTCCCCCTGCAGCCTATTCACAGGCACAACAGGATCTGGGACCCGGGCTTGCCCAGAGGAGGAACATCTCACGGCTCTCGTCCTCGGCAGAGCCTGATTCCGAAAAGGCACACGTCCGGCTCCTTCTCCCACACGGAAGGTGGCAGCCCTAAAAGCTGTTGCTGGTCTTCACCGTCCCCATGCAGCCTATTCACAGGCACAACAGGATCTGGGACCCGGGCTTGCCCAGAGGAGGAACATCTCATGGCTCTCGTCCTCGGCAGAGCCTGATTCCTAAAAGGCACACGTCCGGCTCCTTGTCCCACACGGAAGGTGGCAGCCCTGAAAGCTGTTGCTGGTCTTCACCGTCCCCCTGCAGCCTATTCAGAGGTACAACAGGATCTGGGACCCGGGCTTGCCCAGAGGAGGAACATCTCATGGCTCTCGTCCTCGGCAGAGCCTGATTCCGAAAAGGCACACGTCCGGCTCCTTGTCCCACACGGAAGGTGGCAGCCCTGAAAGCTGTTGCTGGTCTTCACCGTCCCCCTGCAGCCTATTCACAGGCACAACATGATCTGGGACCCAGGCTTGCCCAGAGAAGGAACATCTCATGGCTCTCGTCCTCGGCAGAGACTGATTCCGAAAAGGCACACGTCCGGCTCCTTGTCCCACACGGAAGGTGGCAGCCCTGAAAGCTGTTGCTGGTCTTCACCATCCCCCTGCAGCCTATTCACAGGTACAACAGGATCTGGGACCCGGGCTTGCCCAGAGGAGGAACATCTCATGGCTCTCGTCCTTGGCAGAGCCTGATTCGGAAAAGGCACACGTCCGGCTCCTTGTCCCACACGGAAGGTGGCAGCCCTGAAAGCTGTTGCTGGTCTTCACCGTCCACCTGCAGCCTATTCACAGGCACAACAGGATTCGGGACCCGGGCATGCCCAGAGGAGGAACATCTCCTGGATCTCGTCCTCGGCAGAGCCTGATTCCGAAAAGGCACACGTCCGGCTCCTTGTCCCACACGGAAGGTGGCAGCCCTGAAAGCTGTTGCTGGTCTTCACCGTCCCCCTGCAGCCTATTCACAGGCACAACAGGATCTGGGACCCGGGCTTGCCCCGAGGAGGAACATCTCATGGTTCTAGTCCTCGGCAGAGCCTGATTCCGAAAAGGCACACGTCCGGCTCCTTGTCCCACACGGAAGGTGGCAGCCCTGAAAGCTGTTGCTGGTCTTCACCATCCCCATGCAGCCTATTCACAGGCACAACAGGATCTGGGACCCGGGCTTGCCCAGAGGAGGAACATCTCATGGCTCTCGTCCTCGGCAGAGCCTGATTCCGAAAAGGCACACGTCCGGCTCCTTGTCCCACACGGAAGGTGACAGCCCTGAAAGCTGTTGCTGGTCTTCACCGTCCCCCTGCAGCCTATTCACAGGTACAACAGGATCTGGGACCCGGGCTTGCCCAGAGGAGGGACATCTCATGGCTCTCGTCCTCGGCAGAGCCTGATTCCGAAAAGGCACTTGTCCGGCTCCTTGTCCCACACGGAAGGTGGCAGCCCTGAAAGCTGTTGCTGGTCTTCACCGTCCCCCTGCAGCCTATTCACAGGCACAACAGGATCTGGGACACGGGCTTGCCCCGAGGAGGAACATCTCATGGCTCTCGTCCTCGGCAGAGCCTGATTACGAAAAGGCACACGTCCGGCTCCTTGTCCCACACGGAAGGTGGCAGCCCTGAAAGCTGTTGCTGGTCTTCACCATCCCCATGCAGCCTAGTCACAGGCACAACAGGATCTGGGACCCGGGCTTGCCCAGAGGAGGAACATCTCATGGCTCTCGTCCTCGGCAGAGCCTGATTCCGAAAAGGCACACGTCCGGCTCCTTGTCCCACACGGAAGGTGGCAGCCCTGAAAGCTGTTGCTGGTCTTCACCGTCCCCCTGCAGCCTATTCACAGGCATAACAGGATCTGGGACCCGGGCATGCCCAGAGGAGGAACATCTCATGGCTCTCGTCCTCGGCAGAGCCTGATTCCGAAAAGGCACACGTCCGGCTCCTTGTCCCACACGGAAGGTGACAGCCCTGAAAGCTGTTGCTGGTCTTCACCGTCCCCCTGCAGCCTATTCACAGGTACAACAGGATCTGGGACCCGGGCTTGCCCAGAGGAGGAACATCTCATGGCTCTCGTCCTCGGCAGAGCCTGATTCCGAAAAGGCACACGTCCGGCTGGTTTTCCCACACGGAAGGTGGCAGCCCTGAGAGCTGTTGCTGGTCTTCACCGTCCCCATGCAGCCTATTCACAGGCACAACAGGATCTGGGACCCGGGCTTGCCCAGAGGAGGAACATCTCATGGCTCTCGCCCTCGGCAGAGCCTGATTCTGAAAAGGCACACGTCCGGCTCCTTGTCCCACACGGAAGGTGGCAGCCCTGAAAGCTGTTGCTGGTCTTCAACGTCCCCCTGCAGCCTATTCAGAGGCACAACAGGATTCAGGACCCGGGCATGCCCAGAGGAGGAACATCTCATGGATCTCTTCCTCGGCAGAGCCTGATTCCTAAAAGGCACACGTCCGGCTCCTTGTCCCACACGGAAGGTGGCAGCCCTGAAAGATGTTGCTGGTTTTCACCGTCCCCCTGCAGCCTATTCAGAGGTACAACAGGATCTGGGACCCGGGCTTGCCCCGAGGAGGAACATCTCATGGCTCTCGTCCTCCGCAGAGCCTGATTCCGAAAAGGCACACGTCCGGCTCCTTGTCCCACACGGAAGGTGGCAGCCCTGAAAGCTGTTGCTGGTCTTCACCGTCCCCCTGCAGCCTATTCAGAGGTACAACAGGATCTGGGACCCGGGCTTGCCCAGAGGAGGAACATCTCATGGCTCTCGTCCTCGGCAGAGCCTGATTCCGAAAAGGCACACGTCCGGCTCCTTGTCCCACACGGAAGGTGGCAGCCCTGAAAGCTGTTCCTGGTCTTCACCGTCCCCCTGCAGCCTATTCACAGGCACAACAGGATCTGGGACCCAGGCTTGCCCAGAGAAGTAACATCTCATGGCTCTCGTCCTCGACAGGGCCTCTTTCCGAAAAGGCACACGTCTGGCTCCTTGTCCCACACGGAAGGTGGCAGCCCTGAAAGCTGTTGCTGGTCTTCACCGTCCCCCTGCAGCCTATTCAGAGGCACAACAGGATTCAGGACCCGGGCTTGCCCTGAGGAGGAACATCTCATGGATCTCGTCCTCGGCAGAGCCTGATTCCGAAAAGGCACACGTCCGGCTCCTTGTCCCACACGGAAGGTGGCAGCCCTGAAAGCTGTTGCTGGTCTTCACCGTCCCCCTGCAGCCTATTCACAGGTACAACAGGATTCAGGACCCGGGCTTGCCCAGAGGAGGAACATCTGATGGCTCTCGTCCTCGGCAGAGCCTGATTCCGAAAAGGCACACGTCCGGCTCCTTGTCCCACACGGAAGGTGGCAGCCCTGAAAGCTGTTGCTGCTCTTCACCGTCCCCCTGCAGCCTATTACAGGTACAACAGGATCTGGGACCCGGGCTTGCCCAGAGGAGGAACATCTCATGGCTCTCGTCCTCGGCAGAGCCTGATTCCGAAAAAGCACACGTCCGGCTCCTTATCCCACACGGAAGGTGGCAGCCCTGAAAGCTGTTGCTGGTCTTCACCGTCCCCCTGCAGCCTATTCACAGGTACAACAGCATCTGGGACCCGGGCTTGCTGAGAGGAGGAACATCTCATGGCTCTCGTCCTCGGCAGAGCCTGATTCCGAAAAGGCACACGTCCGGCTCCTTGTCCCACACGGAAGGTGGCAGCCCTGAAAGCTGTTGCTGGTCTTCACCGTCCCCCTGCAGCCTATTACAGGTACAACAGGATCTGGGACCCGGGCTTGCCCAGAGGAGGAACATCTCATGGCTCTCGTCCTCGGCAGAGCCTGATTCCGAAAAAGCACACGTCCGGCTCCTTCTCCCACACGGAAGGTGGCAGCCCTGAGAGCTGTTGCTGGTCTTCACCGTCCCCCTGCAGCCTATTCAGAGGTACAACAGGATCTGGGACCCGGGCTTGCCCAGAGGAGGAACATCTCATGGCTCTCGTCCTCGGCAGAGCCTGATTCCGAAAAGGCACACGTCCGGCTCCTTGTCCCACACGGAAGGTGGCAGCCCTGAAAGCTGTTCCTGGTCTTCACCGTCCCCCTGCAGCCTATTCACAGGCACAACAGGATCTGGGACCCAGGCTTGCCCAGAGAAGGAACATCTCATGGCTCTCGTCCTCGGCAGAGCCTGATTCCGAAAAGGCACACGTCCGGCTCCTTGTCCCACACGGAAGGTGGCAGCCCTGAAAGCTGTTGCTGGTCTTCACCGTCCCCCTGCAGCCTATTCACAGGCACAACAGGATCTGGGACCCGGGCTTGCCCCGAGGAGGAACATCTCATGGTTCTCGTCCTCGGCAGAGCCTGATTCCGAAAAGGCACAAGTCCGGCTCCTTGTCCCACACGGAAGGTGGCAGCCCTGAAAGCTGTTGCTGGTCTTCACCGTCCCCCTGCAGCTTATTCAGAGGCACAACAGGATTCAGGACCCGGGCTTGCCCTGAGGAGGAACATCTCATGGATCTCGTCCTCGGCAGAGCCTGATTCCGAAAAGGCACACGTCCGGCTCCTTGTCCCACACGGAAGGTGGCAGCCCTGAAAGCTGTTGCTGGTCTTCACCGTCCCCCTGCAGCCTATTCACAGGTACAACAGCATCTGGGACCCGGGCTTGCTGAGAGGAGGAACATCTCATGGCTCTCGTCCTCGGCAGAGCCTGATTCCGAAAAGGCACACGTCCGGCTCCTTGTCCCACACGGAAGGTGGCAGCCCTGAAAGCTGTTGCTGGTCTTCACCGTCCCCCTGCAGCCTATTACAGGTACAACAGCATCTGGGACCCGGGCTTGCTGAGAGGAGGAACATCTCATGGCTCTCGTCCTCGGCAGAGCCTGATTCCGAAAAGGCACACGTCCGGCTCCTTGTCCCACACGGAAGGTGGCAGCCCTGAAAGCTGTTGCTGGTCTTCACCGTCCCCCTGCAGCCTATTACAGGTACAACAGGATCTGGGACCCGGGCTTGCCCAGAGGAGGAACATCTCATGGCTCTCGTCCTCGGCAGAGCCTGATTCCGAAAAGGCACACGTCCGGCTCCTTGTCCCACACGGAAGGTGGCAGCCCTGAGAGCTGTTGCTGGTCTTCACCGTCCCCCTGCAGCCTATTCAGAGGTACAACAGGATCTGGGACCCGGGCTTGCCCAGAGGAGGAACATCTCATGGCTCTCGTCCTCGGCAGAGCCTGATTCCGAAAAGGCACACGTCCGGCTCCTTGTCCCACACGGAAGGTGGCAGCCCTGAAAGCTGTTCCTGGTCTTCACCGTCCCCCTGCAGCCTATTCACAGGCACAACAGGATCTGGGACCCAGGCTTGCCCAGAGAAGGAACATCTCATGGCTCTCGTCCTCGGCAGAGACTGATTCCGAAAAGGCACACGTCCGGCTCCTTGTCCCACACGGAAGGTGGCAGCCCTGAAAGCTGTTGCTGGTCTTCACCATCCCCCTGCAGCCTATTCACAGGTACAACAGGATCTGGGACCCGGGCTTGCCCAGAGGAGGAACATCTCATGGCTCTCGTCCTCGGCAGAGCCTGATTCCGAAAAGGCACACGTCCGGCTCCTTGTCCCACACGGAAGGTGGCAGCCCTGAAAGCTGTTGCTGGTCTTCACCGTCCCCCTGCAGCCTATTCACAGGCACAACAGGATTCGGGACCCGGGCATGCCCAGAGGAGGAACATCTCATGGCTCTCGTCCTCGGCAGAGCCTGATTCCGAAAAGGCACACGTCCGGCTCCTTGTCCCACACGGAAGGTGGCAGCCCTGAAAGCTGTTGCTGGTCTTCACCATCCCCCTGCAGCCTATTCACAGGCACAACAGGATTCGGGACCCGGGCATGCCCAGAGGAGGAACATCTCCTGGATCTCTTCCTCGGCAGAGCCTGATTCCGAAAAGGCACACGTCCGGCTCCTTGTCCCACACGGAAGGTGGCAGCCCTGAAAGCTGTTGCTGGTCTTCACCGTCCCCCTGCAGCCTATTCACAGGCACAACAGGATCTGGGACCCGGGCTTGCCCCGAGGAGGAACATCTCATGGTTCTCGTCCTCGGCAGAGCCTGATTCCGAAAAGGCACAAGTCCGGCTCCTTGTCCCACACGGAAGGTGGCAGCCCTGAAAGCTGTTGCTGGTCTTCACCGTCCCCCTGCAGCCTATTCAGAGGCACAACAGGATTCAGGACCCGGGCTTGCCCTGAGGAGGAACATCTCATGGATCTCGTCCTCGGCAGAGCCTGATTCCGAAAAGGCACACGTCCGGCTCCTTGTCCCACACGGAAGGTGGCAGCCCTGAAAGCTGTTGCTGGTCTTCACCGTCCCCCTGCAGCCTATTCACAGGTACAACAGCATCTGGGACCCGGGCTTGCTGAGAGGAGGAACATCTCATGGCTCTCGTCCTCGGCAGAGCCTGATTCCGAAAAGGCACACGTCCGGCTCCTTGTCCCACACGGAAGGTGGCAGCCCTGAAAGCTGTTGCTGGTCTTCACCGTCCCCCTGCAGCCTATTACAGGTACAACAGGATCTGGGACCCGGGCTTGCCCAGAGGAGGAACATCTCATGGCTCTCGTCCTCGGCAGAGCCTGATTCCGAAAAAGCACACGTCCGGCTCCTTCTCCCACACGGAAGGTGGCAGCCCTGAAAGCTGTTGCTGGTCTTCACCGTCCCCCTGCAGCCTATTCACAGGTACAACAGGATCTGGGACCCGGGCTTGCCCAGAGGAGGAACATCTCATGGCTCTCGTCCTCGGCAGAGCCTGATTCCGAAAAGGCACACGTCCGGCTGGTTTTCCCACACGGAAGGTGGCAGCCCTGAGAGCTGTTGCTGGTCTTCACCGTCCCCATGCAGCCTATTCACAGGCACAACAGGATCTGGGACCCGGGCTTGCCCAGAGGAGGAACATCTCATGGCTCTCGCCCTCGGCAGAGCCTGATTCTGAAAAGGCACACGTCCGGCTCCTTGTCCCACACGGAAGGTGGCAGCCCTGAAAGCTGTTGCTGGTCTTCAACGTCCCCCTGCAGCCTATTCAGAGGCACAACAGGATTCAGGACCCGGGCATGCCCAGAGGAGGAACATCTCATGGATCTCTTCCTCGGCAGAGCCTGATTCCTAAAAGGCACACGTCCGGCTCCTTGTCCCACACGGAAGGTGGCAGCCCTGAAAGATGTTGCTGGTTTTCACCGTCCCCCTGCAGCCTATTCAGAGGTACAACAGGATCTGGGACCCGGGCTTGCCCCGAGGAGGAACATCTCATGGCTCTCGTCCTCCGCAGAGCCTGATTCCGAAAAGGCACACGTCCGGCTCCTTGTCCCACACGGAAGGTGGCAGCCCTGAAAGCTGTTGCTGGTCTTCACCGTCCCCCTGCAGCCTATTCACAGGTACAACAGCATCTGGGACCCGGGCTTGCCCAGAGGAGGAACATCTCATGGCTCTCGTCCTTGCCAGAGCCTGTTTCGAAAAGGCACACGTCCGGCTCCTTGTCCCACACGGAAGGTGGCAGCCCTGAAAGCTGTTGCTGGTCTTCACCGTCCCCCTGCAGCCTATTCAGAGGTACAACAGGATCTGGGACCCGGGCTTGCCCAGAGGAGGAACATCTCATGGCTCTCGTCCTCGGCAGAGCCTGATTCCGAAAAGGCACACGTCCGGCTCCTTGTCCCACACGGAAGGTGGCAGCCCTGAAAGCTGTTCCTGGTCTTCACCGTCCCCCTGCAGCCTATTCACAGGCACAACAGGATCTGGGACCCAGGCTTGCCCAGAGAAGTAACATCTCATGGCTCTCGTCCTCGACAGGGCCTCTTTCCGAAAAGGCACACGTCTGGCTCCTTGTCCCACACGGAAGGTGGCAGCCCTGAAAGCTGTTGCTGGTCTTCACCGTCCCCCTGCAGCCTATTCAGAGGCACAACAGGATTCAGGACCCGGGCTTGCCCTGAGGAGGTACATCTCATGGATCTCGTCCTCGGCAGAGCCTGATTCCGAAAAGGCACACGTCCGGCTCCTTGTCCCACACGGAAGGTGGCAGCCCTGAAAGCTGTTGCTGGTCTTCACCGTCCCCCTGCAGCCTATTCACAGGTACAACAGGATTCAGGACCCGGGCTTGCCCAGAGGAGGAACATCTGATGGCTCTCGTCCTCGGCAGAGCCTGATTCCGAAAAGGCACACGTCCGGCTCCTTGTCCCACACGGAAGGTGGCAGCCCTGAAAGCTGTTGCTGCTCTTCACCGTCCCCCTGCAGCCTATTACAGGTACAACAGGATCTGGGACCCGGGCTTGCCCAGAGGAGGAACATCTCATGGCTCTCGTCCTCGGCAGAGCCTGATTCCGAAAAAGCACACGTCCGGCTCCTTATCCCACACGGAAGGTGGCAGCCCTGAAAGCTGTTGCTGGTCTTCACCGTCCCCCTGCAGCCTATTCACAGGTACAACAGCATCTGGGACCCGGGCTTGCTGAGAGGAGGAACATCTCATGGCTCTCGTCCTCGGCAGAGCCTGATTCCGAAAAGGCACACGTCCGGCTCCTTGTCCCACACGGAAGGTGGCAGCCCTGAAAGCTGTTGCTGGTCTTCACCGTCCCCCTGCAGCCTATTACAGGTACAACAGGATCTGGGACCCGGGCTTGCCCAGAGGAGGAACATCTCATGGCTCTCGTCCTCGGCAGAGCCTGATTCCGAAAAAGCACACGTCCGGCTCCTTCTCCCACACGGAAGGTGGCAGCCCTGAGAGCTGTTGCTGGTCTTCACCGTCCCCCTGCAGCCTATTCAGAGGTACAACAGGATCTGGGACCCGGGCTTGCCCAGAGGAGGAACATCTCATGGCTCTCGTCCTCGGCAGAGCCTGATTCCGAAAAGGCACACGTCCGGCTCCTTGTCCCACACGGAAGGTGGCAGCCCTGAAAGCTGTTCCTGGTCTTCACCGTCCCCCTGCAGCCTATTCACAGGCACAACAGGATCTGGGACCCAGGCTTGCCCAGAGAAGGAACATCTCATGGCTCTCGTCCTCGGCAGAGCCTGATTCCGAAAAGGCACACGTCCGGCTCCTTGTCCCACACGGAAGGTGGCAGCCCTGAAAGCTGTTGCTGGTCTTCACCGTCCCCCTGCAGCCTATTCACAGGCACAACAGGATCTGGGACCCGGGCTTGCCCCGAGGAGGAACATCTCATGGTTCTCGTCCTCGGCAGAGCCTGATTCCGAAAAGGCACAAGTCCGGCTCCTTGTCCCACACGGAAGGTGGCAGCCCTGAAAGCTGTTGCTGGTCTTCACCGTCCCCCTGCAGCTTATTCAGAGGCACAACAGGATTCAGGACCCGGGCTTGCCCTGAGGAGGAACATCTCATGGATCTCGTCCTCGGCAGAGCCTGATTCCGAAAAGGCACACGTCCGGCTCCTTGTCCCACACGGAAGGTGGCAGCCCTGAAAGCTGTTGCTGGTCTTCACCGTCCCCCTGCAGCCTATTCACAGGTACAACAGCATCTGGGACCCGGGCTTGCTGAGAGGAGGAACATCTCATGGCTCTCGTCCTCGGCAGAGCCTGATTCCGAAAAGGCACACGTCCGGCTCCTTGTCCCACACGGAAGGTGGCAGCCCTGAAAGCTGTTGCTGGTCTTCACCGTCCCCCTGCAGCCTATTACAGGTACAACAGCATCTGGGACCCGGGCTTGCTGAGAGGAGGAACATCTCATGGCTCTCGTCCTCGGCAGAGCCTGATTCCGAAAAGGCACACGTCCGGCTCCTTGTCCCACACGGAAGGTGGCAGCCCTGAAAGCTGTTGCTGGTCTTCACCGTCCCCCTGCAGCCTATTACAGGTACAACAGGATCTGGGACCCGGGCTTGCCCAGAGGAGGAACATCTCATGGCTCTCGTCCTCGGCAGAGCCTGATTCCGAAAAGGCACACGTCCGGCTCCTTGTCCCACACGGAAGGTGGCAGCCCTGAGATCTGTTGCTGGTCTTCACCGTCCCCCTGCAGCCTATTCAGAGGTACAACAGGATCTGGGACCCGGGCTTGCCCAGAGGAGGAACATCTCATGGCTCTCGTCCTCGGCAGAGCCTGATTCCGAAAAGGCACACGTCCGGCTCCTTGTCCCACACGGAAGGTGGCAGCCCTGAAAGCTGTTCCTGGTCTTCACCGTCCCCCTGCAGCCTATTCACAGGCACAACAGGATCTGGGACCCAGGCTTGCCCAGAGAAGGAACATCTCATGGCTCTCGTCCTCGGCAGAGACTGATTCCGAAAAGGCACACGTCCGGCTCCTTGTCCCACACGGAAGGTGGCAGCCCTGAAAGCTGTTGCTGGTCTTCACCATCCCCCTGCAGCCTATTCACAGGTACAACAGGATCTGGGACCCGGGCTTGCCCAGAGGAGGAACATCTCATGGCTCTCGTCCTCGGCAGAGCCTGATTCCGAAAAGGCACACGTCCGGCTCCTTGTCCCACACGGAAGGTGGCAGCCCTGAAAGCTGTTGCTGGTCTTCACCGTCCCCCTGCAGCCTATTCACAGGCACAACAGGATTCGGGACCCGGGCATGCCCAGAGGAGGAACATCTCATGGCTCTCGTCCTCGGCAGAGCCTGATTCCGAAAAGGCACACGTCCGGCTCCTTGTCCCACACGGAAGGTGGCAGCCCTGAAAGCTGTTGCTGGTCTTCACCATCCCCCTGCAGCCTATTCACAGGCACAACAGGATTCGGGACCCGGGCATGCCCAGAGGAGGAACATCTCCTGGATCTCTTCCTCGGCAGAGCCTGATTCCGAAAAGGCACACGTCCGGCTCCTTGTCCCACACGGAAGGTGGCAGCCCTGAAAGCTGTTGCTGGTCTTCACCGTCCCCCTGCAGCCTATTCACAGGCACAACAGGATCTGGGACCCGGGCTTGCCCCGAGGAGGAACATCTCATGGTTCTCGTCCTCGGCAGAGCCTGATTCCGAAAAGGCACAAGTCCGGCTCCTTGTCCCACACGGAAGGTGGCAGCCCTGAAAGCTGTTGCTGGTCTTCACCGTCCCCCTGCAGCCTATTCAGAGGCACAACAGGATTCAGGACCCGGGCTTGCCCTGAGGAGGAACATCTCATGGATCTCGTCCTCGGCAGAGCCTGATTCCGAAAAGGCACACGTCCGGCTCCTTGTCCCACACGGAAGGTGGCAGCCCTGAAAGCTGTTGCTGGTCTTCACCGTCCCCCTGCAGCCTATTCACAGGTACAACAGCATCTGGGACCCGGGCTTGCTGAGAGGAGGAACATCTCATGGCTCTCGTCCTCGGCAGAGCCTGATTCCGAAAAGGCACACGTCCGGCTCCTTGTCCCACACGGAAGGTGGCAGCCCTGAAAGCTGTTGCTGGTCTTCACCGTCCCCCTGCAGCCTATTACAGGTACAACAGGATCTGGGACCCGGGCTTGCCCAGAGGAGGAACATCTCATGGCTCTCGTCCTCGGCAGAGCCTGATTCCGAAAAAGCACACGTCCGGCTCCTTCTCCCACACGGAAGGTGGCAGCCCTGAAAGCTGTTGCTGGTCTTCACCGTCCCCCTGCAGCCTATTCACAGGTACAACAGCATCTGGGACCCGGGCTTGCTGAGAGGAGGAACATCTCATGGCTCTCGTCCTCGGCAGAGCATGATTCCGAAAAGGCACACGTCCGGCTCCTTGTCCCACACGGAAGGTGGCAGCCCTGAAAGCTGTTGCTGGTCTTCACCGTCCACCTGCAGCCTATTCACAGGCACAACAGGATTCGGGACCCGGGCATGCCCAGAGGAGGAACATCTCCTGGATCTCGTCCTCGGCAGAGCCTGATTCCGAAAAGGCACACGTCCGGCTCCTTGTCCCACACGGAAGGTGGCAGCGCTGAAAGCTGTTGCTGGTCTTCACCGTCCCCCTGCAGCCTATTCACAGGCACAACAGGATCTGGGACCCGGGCTTGCCCCGAGGAGGAACATCTCATGGTTCTAGTCCTCGGCAGAGCCTGATTCCGAAAAGGCACAAGTCCGGCTCCTTGTCCCACACGGAAGGTGGCAGCCCTGAAAGCTGTTGCTGGTCTTCACCGTCCCCCTGCAGCCTATTCAGAGGCACAACAGGATTCAGGACCCGGGCTTGCCCAGAGGAGGAACATCTCATGGCTCTCGTCCTCGGCAGAGCCTGATTCCGAAAAGGCACACGTCCGGCTCCTTGTCCCACACGGAAGGTGGCAGCCCTGAAAGCTGTTGCTGCTCTTCACCGTCCCCCTGCAGCCTATTCACAGGCACAACAGGATTCAGGACCCGGGCATGCCCAGAGGAGGAACATCTCATGGCTCTCGTCCTCGGCAGAGCCTGATTCCGAAAAGGCACACGTCCGGCTCGTTTTCCCACACGGAAGGTGGCAGGCCTGAAAGCTGCTGCTGGTCTTCACCGTTCCCATGCAGCCTATTCACAGGCACAACAGGATCTGGGACCCGGGCTTGCCCCGAGGAGGAACATCTCATGGCTCTCGCCCTCGGCAGAGCCTGATTCCGAAAAGGCACATGTCCGGCTCCTTGTCCCACACGGAAGGTGGCAGCCCTGAAAGCTGTTGCTGGTCTTCAACGTCCCCCTGCAGCCTATTCACAGGCACAACAGGATTCAGAACCGGGCATGCCCAGAGGAGGAACATCTCATGGCTCTCGTCCTCGGCAGAGCCTGATTCCGAAAAGGCACACGTCCGGCTCCTTGTCCCACACGGAAGGTGGCAGCCCTGAAAGCTGTTGCTGGTCTTCACCGTCCCCCTGCAGCCTATTCACAGGTACAAAAGGATCTGGGACCCGGGCTTGCCCTCAGCAGGAACATCTCATGGCTCTCGTCCTCGGCAGAGCCTGATTCCGAAAAGGCACACGTCCGGCTCCTTATCCCACACGGAAGGTGGCAGCCCTGAAAGCTGTTGCTGGTCTTCACCGTCCCCCTGCAGCCTATTCACAGGCACAACAGGATCTGGGACCCGGGCTTGCCCAGAGGAGGAACATCTCACGGCTCTCGTCCTCGGCAGAGCCTGATTCCGAAAAGGCACACGTCCGGCTCCTTGTCCCACACGGAAGGTGGCAGCCCTAAAAGCTGTTGCTGGTCTTCACCGTCCCCATGCAGCCTATTCACAGGCACAACAGGATCTGGGACCCGGGCTTGCCCAGAGGAGGAACATCTCATGGCTCTCGCCCTCGGCAGAGCCTGATTCCGAAAAGGCACACGTCCGGCTCCTTGTCCCACACGGAAGGTGGCAGCCCTGAAAGCTGTTGCTGGTCTTCACCGTCCCCCTGCAGCCTATTCAGTGGTACAACAGGATCTGGGACCCGGGCTTGCCCAGAGGAGGAACATCTCATGGCTCTCGTCCTCGGCAGAGCCTGATTCCGAAAAGGCACACGTCCGGCTCCTTGTCCCACACGGAAGGTGGCAGCCCTGAAAGCTGTTGCTGGTCTTCACCGTCCCCCTGCAGCCTATTCACAGGCACAACAGGATCTGGGACCCGGGCTTGCCCAGAGGAGGAACATCTCATGGCTTTCGTCCTCGGCAGAGCCTGATTCCGAAAAGGCACACGTCCGGCTCCTTGTCCCACACGGAAGGTGGCAGCCCTGAAAGCTGTTGCTGGTCTTCACCGTCCCCCTGCAGCCTATTCAGAGGCACAACAGAATTCAGGACCCGGGCATGCCCAGAGGAGGAACATCTCATGGCTCTCGTCCTCGGCAGAGCCTGATTCCGAAAAGGCACACGTCCGGCTCCTTGTCCCACACGGAATGTGGCAGCCCTGAAAGCTGTTGCTGGTCTTCACCGTCCCCCTGCAGCCTATTCAGTGGTACAACAGGATCTGGGACCCGGGCTTGCCCAGAGGAGGAACATCTCATGGCTCTCGTCCTCGGCAGAGCCTGATTCCGAAAAGGCACACGTCCGGCTCCTTGTCCCACACGGAAGGTGGCAGCCCTGAAAGCTGTTGCTGGTCTTCACCGTCCCCCTGCAGCCTATTCACAGGTACAACAGGATCTGGGACCCGGGCTTGCCCAGAGGAGGAACATCTCATGGCTCTCTTCCTCGGCAGAGCCTGATTACGAAAAGGCACACGTCCGGCTCCTTGTCCCACACGGAAGGTGGCAGCCCTGAAAGCTGTTGCTGGTCTTCACCGTCCCCCTGCAGCCTAGTCACAGGCACAACAGGATCTGGGACCCGGGCTTGCCCCGAGGAGGAACATCTCATGGCTCTCGTCCTCGGCAGAGCCTGATTCCGAAAAGGAACTTGTCCGGCTCCTTGTCCCACACGGAAGGTGGCAGCCCTGAAAGCTGTTGCTGGTCTTCACCGTCCCCCTGCAGCCTATTCACAGGCACAACAGGATCTGGGACCCGGGCTTGCCCCGAGGAGGAACATCTCATGGCTCTCGTCCTCGGCAGAGCCTGATTACGAAAAGGCACACGTCCGGCTCCTTGTCCCACACGGAAGGTGGCAGCCCTGAAAGCTGTTGCTGGTCTTCACCATCCCCATGCAGCCTAGTCACAGGCACAACAGGATCTGGGACCCGGGCTTGCCCAGAGGAGGAACATCTCATGGCTCTCGTCCTCGGCAGAGCCTGATTCCGAAAAGGCACACGTCCGGCTCCTTGTCCCACACGGAAGGTGGCAGCCCTGAAAGCTGTTGCTGGTCTTCACCGTCCCCCTGCAGCCTATTCACAGGCATAACAGGATCTGGGACCCGGGCATGCCCAGAGGAGGAACATCTCATGGCTCTCGTCCTCGGCAGAGCCTGTTTCGAAAAGGCACACGTCCGGCTCCTTGTCCCACACGGAAGGTGGCAGCCCTGAGAGCTGTTGCTGGTCTTCACCGTCCCCCTGCAGCCTATTCAGAGGTACAACAGGATCTGGGACCCGGGCTTGCCCAGAGGAGGAACATCTCATGGCTCTCGTCCTCGGCAGAGCCTGATTCCGAAAAGGCACACGTCCGGCTCCTTGTCCCACACGGAAGGTGGCAGCCCTGAAAGCTGTTCCTGGTCTTCACCGTCCCCCTGCAGCCTATTCACAGGCACAACAGGATCTGGGACCCAGGCTTGCCCAGAGAAGGAACATCTCATGGCTCTCGTCCTCGACAGGTCCTCTTTCCGAAAA
Source organism: Astur gentilis (assembly GCF_929443795.1). Classification (NCBI taxonomy): domain Eukaryota; kingdom Metazoa; phylum Chordata; class Aves; order Accipitriformes; family Accipitridae; genus Astur; species Astur gentilis. Next base: position 234,585 of record NW_026061075.1, on the reverse strand, counting down.
GGCACACGTCTGGCTCCTTGTCCCACACGGAAGGTGGCAGCCCTGAAAGCTGTTGCTGGTCTTCACCGTCCCCCTGCAGCCTATTCAGAGGCACAACAGGATTCAGGACCCGGGCTTGCCCTGAGGAGGAACATCTCATGGATCTCGTCCTCGGCAGAGCCTGATTCCGAAAAGGCACACGTCCGGCTCCTTGTCCCACACGGAAGGTGGCAGCCCTGAAAGCTGTTGCTGGTCTTCACCGTCCCCCTGCAGCCTATTCACAGGTACAACAGGATCTGGGACCCGGGCTTGCCCAGAGGAGGAACATCTCATGGCTCTCGTCCTCGGCAGAGCCTGATTCCGAAAAGGCACACGTCCGGCTCCTTGTCCCACACGGAAGGTGGCAGCCCTGAAAGCTGTTGCTGCTCTTCACCGTCCCCCTGCAGCCTATTACAGGTACAACAGGATCTGGGACCCGGGCTTGCCCAGAGGAGGAACATCTCATGGCTCTCGTCCTCGGCAGAGCCTGATTCCGAAAAAGCACACGTCCGGCTCCTTATCCCACACGGAAGGTGGCAGCCCTGAAAGCTGTTGCTGGTCTTCACCGTCCCCCTGCAGCCTATTCACAGGTACAACAGCATCTGGGACCCGGGCTTGCTGAGAGGAGGAACATCTCATGGCTCTCGTCCTCGGCAGAGCCTGATTCCGAAAAGGCACACGTCCGGCTCCTTGTCCCACACGGAAGGTGGCAGCCCTGAAAGCTGTTGCTGGTCTTCACCGTCCCCCTGCAGCCTATTACAGGTACAACAGGATCTGGGACCCGGGCTTGCCCAGAGGAGGAACATCTCATGGCTCTCGTCCTCGGCAGAGCCTGATTCCGAAAAAGCACACGTCCGGCTCCTTGTCCCACACGGAAGGTGGCAGCCCTGAGAGCTGTTGCTGGTCTTCACCGTCCCCCTGCAGCCTATTCAGAGGTACAACAGGATCTGGGACCCGGGCTTGCCCAGAGGAGGAACATCTCATGGCTCTCGTCCTCGGCAGAGCCTGATTCCGAAAAGGCACACGTCCGGCTCCTTGTCCCACACGGAAGGTGGCAGCCCTGAAAGCTGTTCCTGGTCTTCACCGTCCCCCTGCAGCCTATTCACAGGCACAACAGGATCTGGGACCCAGGCTTGCCCAGAGAAGGAACATCTCATGGCTCTCGTCCTCGGCAGAGCCTGATTCCGAAAAGGCACACGTCCGGCTCCTTGTCCCACACGGAAGGTGGCAGCCCTGAAAGCTGTTGCTGGTCTTCACCGTCCCCCTGCAGCCTATTCACAGGCACAACAGGATCTGGGACCCGGGCTTGCCCCGAGGAGGAACATCTCATGGTTCTCGTCCTCGGCAGAGCCTGATTCCGAAAAGGCACAAGTCCGGCTCCTTGTCCCACACGGAAGGTGGCAGCCCTGAAAGCTGTTGCTGGTCTTCACCGTCCCCCTGCAGCCTATTCAGAGGCACAACAGGATTCAGGACCCGGGCTTGCCCTGAGGAGGAACATCTCATGGATCTCGTCCTCGGCAGAGCCTGATTCCGAAAAGGCACACGTCCGGCTCCTTGTCCCACACGGAAGGTGGCAGCCCTGAAAGCTGTTGCTGGTCTTCACCGTCCCCCTGCAGCCTATTCACAGGTACAACAGCATCTGGGACCCGGGCTTGCTGAGAGGAGGAACATCTCATGGCTCTCGTCCTCAGCAGAGCCTGATTCCGAAAAGGCACACGTCCGGCTCCTTGTCCCACACGGAAGGTGGCAGCCCTGAAAGCTGTTGCTGGTCTTCACCGTCCCCCTGCAGCCTATTACAGGTACAACAGCATCTGGGACCCGGGCTTGCTGAGAGGAGGAACATCTCATGGCTCTCGTCCTCGGCAGAGCCTGATTCCGAAAAGGCACACGTCCGGCTCCTTGTCCCACACGGAAGGTGGCAGCCCTGAAAGCTGTTGCTGGTCTTCACCGTCCCCCTGCAGCCTATTACAGGTACAACAGGATCTGGGACCCGGGCTTGCCCAGAGGAGGAACATCTCATGGCTCTCGTCCTCGGCAGAGCCTGATTCCGAAAAGGCACACGTCCGGCTCCTTGTCCCACACGGAAGGTGGCAGCCCTGAGAGCTGTTGCTGGTCTTCACCGTCCCCCTGCAGCCTATTCAGAGGTACAACAGGATCTGGGACCCGGGCTTGCCCAGAGGAGGAACATCTCATGGCTCTCGTCCTCGGCAGAGCCTGATTCCGAAAAGGCACACGTCCGGCTCCTTGTCCCACACGGAAGGTGGCAGCCCTGAAAGCTGTTCCTGGTCTTCACCGTCCCCCTGCAGCCTATTCACAGGCACAACAGGATCTGGGACCCAGGCTTGCCCAGAGAAGGAACATCTCATGGCTCTCGTCCTCGGCAGAGACTGATTCCGAAAAGGCACACGTCCGGCTCCTTGTCCCACACGGAAGGTGGCAGCCCTGAAAGCTGTTGCTGGTCTTCACCGTCCCCCTGCAGCCTATTCACAGGTACAACAGGATCTGGGACCCGGGCTTGCCCAGAGGAGGAACATCTCATGGCTCTCGTCCTCGGCAGAGCCTGATTCCGAAAAGGCACACGTCCGGCTCCTTGTCCCACACGGAAGGTGGCAGCCCTGAAAGCTGTTGCTGGTCTTCACCGTCCCCCTGCAGCTTATTCAGAGGCACAACAGGATTCAGGACCCGGGCTTGCCCTGAGGAGGAACATCTCATGGATCTCGTCCTCGGCAGAGCCTGATTCCGAAAAGGCACACGTCCGGCTCCTTGTCCCACACGGAAGGTGGCAGCCCTGAAAGCTGTTGCTGGTCTTCACCGTCCCCCTGCAGCCTATTCACAGGTACAACAGCATCTGGGACCCGGGCTTGCTGAGAGGAGGAACATCTCATGGCTCTCGTCCTCGGCAGAGCCTGATTCCGAAAAGGCACACGTCCGGCTCCTTGTCCCACACGGAAGGTGGCAGCCCTGAAAGCTGTTGCTGGTCTTCACCGTCCCCCTGCAGCCTATTACAGGTACAACAGGATCTGGGACCCGGGCTTGCCCCGAGGAGGAACATCTCATGGCTCTCGTCCTCGGCAGAGCCTGATTCCGAAAAAGCACACGTCCGGCTCCTTATCCCACACGGAAGGTGGCAGCCCTGAAAGCTGTTGCTGGTCTTCACCGTCCCCCTGCAGCCTATTCACAGGTACAACAGCATCTGGGACCCGGGCTTGCTGAGAGGAGGAACATCTCATGGCTCTCGTCCTCGGCAGAGCCTGATTCCGAAAAGGCACACGTCCGGCTCCTTGTCCCACACGGAAGGTGGCAGCCCTGAAAGCTGTTGCTGGTCTTCACCGTCCCCCTGCAGCCTATTACAGGTACAACAGGATCTGGGACCCGGGCTTGCCCTGAGGAGGAACATCTCATGGCTCTCGTCCTCGGCAGAGCCTGATTCCGAAAAAGCACACGTCCGTCTCCTTATCCCACACGGAAGGTGGCAGCCCTGAAAGCTGTTGCTGGTCTTCACCGTCCCCCTGCAGCCTATTCTCAGGTACAACAGGATCTGGCACCCGGGCTTGCCCAGATGAGGAACATCTCATGGATCTCTTCCTCGGCAGAGCATGATTCCGAAAAGGCACACGTCCGGCTCCTTGTCCCACACGGATGTTGGCAGCCCTGAAAGATGTTGCTGGTCTTCAACGTCCCCCTGCAGCCTGTTCACAGGCACAACAGGATTCGGGACCCGGGCATGCCCAAAGGAGGAACATCTCATGGCTCTCGTCCTCGGCAGAGGTTGATTACGAAAAGGCACACATCCGGCTCCTTGTCCCACACGGAATGTGGCAGCCCTGAAAGCTGTTGCTGGTCTTCACCGTCCCCCTGCAGCCTATTCACAGGCACAACAGGATTCGGGACCCGGGCATGCCCAGAGGAGGAACATCTCATGGCTCTCTTCCTCGGCAGAGCCTCTTTCCGAAAAGGCACACGTCCGGCTCCTTGTCCCACACGGAAGGTGGCAGCCCTGAAAGCTGTTGCTGGTCTTCACCGTCCCCCTGCAGCCTATTACAGGTACAACAGGATCTGGGACTCGGGCTTGCCCAGAGGAGGAACATCTCATGGCTCTCGTCCTCGGCAGAGCCTGATTCCGAAAAGGCACTTGTCCGGCTCCTTGTCCCACACGGAAGGTGGCAGCCCTGAAAGCTGTTGCTGGTCTTCACCGTCCCCCTGCAGCCTATTCAGAGGTACAACAGGATCTGGGACCCGGGCTTGCCCTGAGGAGGAACATCTCATGGCTCTCGTCCTCGGCAGAGCCTGATTCCGAAAAGGCACTTGTCCGGCTCCTTTTCCCACACGGAAGGTGGCAGCCCTGAAAGCTGTTGCTGGTCTTCACCGTCCCCCTGCAGCCTATTCACAGGCACAACAGGATTCGGGACCCGGGCATGCCCAAAGGAGGAACATCTCATGGATCTCTTCCTCGGCAGAGCCTGATTCCGAAAAGGCACACGTCCGGCTCCTTGTCCCACACGGAAGGTGGCAGCCCTGAAAGCTGTTGCTGGTCTTCACCGTCCCCCTGCAGCCTATTCACAGGCACAACAGGATCTGGGACCCGGGCTTGCCCAGAGGAGGAACATCTCATGGCTCTCGTCCTCGGCAGAGCCTGATTCCGAAAAAGCACACGTCCGGCTCCTTGTCCCACACGGAAGGTGGCAGCCCTGAAAGCTGTTGCTGGTCTTCACCATCCCCCTGCAGCCTATTCACAGGCACAACAGGATCTGGGACCCGGGCTTGCCCAGAGGAGGAACATCTCATGGCTCTCGTCCTCGGCAGAGCCTGATTACGAAAAGGCACACGTCCGGCTCCTTGTCCCACAAGGAAGTTGGTAGCCCTGAAAGATGTTGCTGGTCTTCACCGTCCCCCTGCAGCCTATTCACAGGCACAACAGGATTCGGGACCCGGGCATGCCCAAAGGAGGAACATCTCATGGATCTCTTCCTCGGCAGAGCCTGATTACGAAAAGGCACACGTCCGGCTCCTTGTCCCACACGGAAGGTGGCAGCCCTGAAAGCTGTTGCTGGTCTTCACCGTCCCCCTGCAGCCTATTCAGAGGTACAACAGCATCTGGGACCCGGGCTTGCCCAGAGGAGGAACATCTCATGGCTCTCGTCCTCGGCAGAGCCAGATTCCGACAAGGCACACATCCGGCTCCTTGTCCCACACGGAAGGTGGCAGCCCTGAAAGCTGTTGCTGGTCTTCACCGTCCCCCTGCAGCCTATTCACAGGTACAACAGCATCTGGGACCCGGGCTTGCCCAGAGGAGGAACATCTCATGGCTCTCGTCCTTGCCAGAGCCTGTTTCGAAAAGGCACACGTCCGGCTCCTTGTCCCACACGGAAGGTGGCAGCCCTGAAAGATGTTGCTGGTCTTCACCGTCCCCCTGCAGCCTATTCACAGGCACAACAGGATCTGGGACCCGGGCTTGCCCAGAGGAGGAACATCTCATGGCTCTCGTCCTCGGCAGAGCCTGATTCCGAAAAGGCACTTGTCCGGCTCCTGGTCCCACACGGAAGGTGGCAGCCCTGAAAGCTGTTGCTGGTCTTCACCGTCCCCCTGCAGCCTATTCACAGGCACAACAGGATCTGGGACCCGGGCTTGCCCAGAGGAGGAACATCTCATGGCTCTCGTCCTCGGCAGAGCCTGATTCCGAAAAGGCACACGTCCGGCTCCTTGTCCCACACGGAAGGTGGCAGCCCTGAAAGCTGTTGCTGGTCTTCACTGTCCCCCTGCAGCCTATTCACAGGTACAACAGGATCTGGGACCCGGGCTTGCCCAGAGGAGGAACATCTCATGGCTCTCGTCCTCGGCAGAGCCTGATTCCGAAAAGGCACACGTCCGGCTCCTTGTCCCACACGGAAGGTGGCAGCCCTGAAAGCTGTTGCTGGTCTTCACCGTCCCCCTGCAGCCTATTCAGAGGTACAACAGCATCTGGGACCCGGGCTTGCCCTGAGGAGGAACATCTCATGGCTCTCGTCCTCGGCAGAGCCTGATTCCGAAAAGGCACTTGTCCGGCTCCTTTTCCCACACGGAAGGTGGCAGCCCTGAAAGCTGTTGCTGGTCTTCACCGTCCCCCTGCAGCCTATTCACAGGCACAACAGGATTCGGGACCCGGGCATGCCCAAAGGAGGAACATCTCATGGATCTCTTCCTCGGCAGAGCCTGATTCCGAAAAGGCACACGTCCGGCTGGTTTTCCCACACGGAAGGTGGCAGCCCTGAAAGCTGTTGCTGGTCTTCACCGTCCCCCTGCAGCCTATTACAGGTACAACAGGATCTGGGACCCGGGCTTGCCCAGAGGAGGAACATCTCATGGCTCTCGTCCTCGGCAGAGCCTGATTCCGAAAAGGCACACGTCCAGCTCCTTGTCCCACACGGAAGGTGGCAGCCCTGAAAGCTGTTGCTGGTCTTCACCGTCCCCCTGCAGCCTATTCAGAGGTACAACAGGATCTGGGACCCGGGCTTGCTGAGAGGAGGAACATCTCATGGCTCTCTTCCTCGGCAGAGCCTGATTACGAAAAGGCACACGTCCGGCTCCTTGTCCCACACGGAAGGTGGCAGCCCTGAAAGCTGTTGCTGGTCTTCACCGTCCCCCTGCAGCCTATTCACAGGTACAACAGGATCTGGGACCCGGGCTTGCCCAGAGGAGGAACATCTCATGGCTCTCATCCTCGGCAGAGCCTGATTCCGAAAAGGCACACGTCCGGCTCCTGGTCCCACACGGAAGGTGGCAGCCCTGAAAGCTGTTCCTGGTCTTCACCGTCCTCCTGCAGCCTATTCACAGGTACAACAGCATCTGGGACCCGGGCTTGCCCTGAAGAGGAACATCTCATGGCTCTCGTCCTCGGCAGAGCCTGATTCCGAAAAGGCACTTGTCCGGCTCCTTTTCCCACACGGAAGGTGGCAGCCCTGAAAGCTGTTGCTGGTCTTCACCGTCCCCCTGCAGCCTATTCACAGGCACAACAGGATTCGGGACCCGGGCATGCCCAAAGGAGGAACATCTCATGGATCTCTTCCTCGGCAGAGCCTGATTCCGAAAAGGCACACGTCCGGCTCCTTGTCCCACACGGAAGGTGGCAGCCCTGAAAGCTGTTGCTGGTCTTTACCGTCCCCCTGCAGCCTATTACAGGTACAACAGGATCTGGGACCCGGGCTTGCCCAGAGGAGGAACATCTCATGGCTCTCGTCCTCGGCAGAGCCTGATTCCGAAAAGGCACACGTCCGGCTCCTTGTCCCACACGGAAGGTGGCAGCCCTGAAAGCTGTTGCTGGTCTTCACCGTCCCCCTGCAGCCTATTCACAGGCACAACAGGATCTGGGACGTGGGCTTGCCCAGAGGAGGAACATCTCATGGATCTCGTCCTCGGCAGAGCCTGATTCCGAAAAGGCACACGTCCGGCTCCTTGTCCCACACGGAAGGTGGCAGCCCTGAAAGCTGTTGCTGGTCTTCACTGTCCCCCTGCAGCCTATTCACAGGTACAACAGGATCTGGCACCCGGGCTTGCCCAGAGGAGGAACATCTCATGGCTCTCGTCCTCGGCAGAGCCTGATTCCGAAAAGGCACACGTCCGGCTCCTTGTCCCACAAGGAAGGTGGCAGCCCTGAAAGCTGTTGCTGGTCTTCACCGTCCCCCTGCAGCCTATTCACAGGTACAACAGGATCTGGGACCCGGGCTTGCTGAGAGGAGGAACATCTCATGGCTCTCTTCCTCGGCAGAGCCTGATTACGAAAAGGCACACGTCCGGCTCCTTGTCCCACACGGAAGGTGGCAGCCCTGAAAGCTGTTGCTGGTCTTCACCGTCCCCCTGCAGCCTATTCACAGGCACAACAGGATCTGGCACCCGGGCTTGCCCTGAGGAGGAACATCTCATGGCTCTCGTCCTCGGCAGAGCCTGATTACGAAAAGGCACACGTCCGGCTCCTTGTCCCACAAGGAAGTTGGCAGCCCTGAAAGATGTTGCTGGTCTTCACCGTCCCCCTGCAGCCTATTCACAGGCACAACAGGATTCGGGACCCGGGCATGCCCAAAGGAGGAACATCTCATGGATCTCTTCCTCGGCAGAGCCTGATTACGAAAAGGCACACGTCCGGCTCCTTGTCCCACACGGAAGGTGACAGCCCTGAAAGCTGTTGCTGGTCTTCACCGTCCCCCTGCAGCCTATTCACAGGCACAACAGGATTCAGGACCCGGGCTTGCCCAGAGGAGGAACATCTCATGGCTCTCGTCCTCGGCAGAGCCTGATTCCGACAAGGCACACATCCGGCTCCTTGTCCCACACGGAAGGTGGCAGCCCTGAAAGCTGTTGCTGGTCTTCACCGTCCCCCTGCAGCCTATTCACAGGCACAACAGGATCTGGGACCCGGGCTTGCCCAGAGGAGGAACATCTCATGGCTCTCGTCCTTGCCAGAGCCTGTTTCGAAAAGGCACACGTCCGGCTCCTTGTCCCACACGGAAGGTGGCAGCCCTGAAAGCTGTTGCTGGTCTTCACCGTCCCCCTGCAGCCTATTCACAGGCACAACAGGATCTGGGACCCGGGCTTGCCCAGAGGAGGAACATCTCATGGCTCTCGTCCTCGGCAGAGCCTGATTCCGAAAAGGCACACGTCCGGCTCCTTGTCCCACACGGAAGGTGGCAGCCCTGAAAGCTGTTGCTGGTCTTCACCGTCCCCCTGCAGCCTATTCAGAGGCACAACAGAATTCAGGACCCTGTCATGCCCAGAGGAGGAACATCTCATGGCTCTCGTCCTCGGCAGAGCCTGATTCCGAAAAGGCACACGTCCGGCTCCTTGTCCCACACGGAAGGTGGCAGCCCTGAAAGCTGTTGCTGGTCTTCACTGTCCCCCTGAAGCCTATTCACAGGTACAACAGGATCTGGGACCCGGGCTTGCCCAGAGGAGGAACATCTCATGGCTCTCGTCCTCGGCAGAGCCTGATTCCGAAAAGGCACACGTCCGGCTCCTTGTCCCACACGGAAGGTGGCAGCCCTGAAAGCTGTTGCTGGTCTTCACCGTCCCCCTGCAGCCTATTCAGAGGTACAACAGGATCTGGGACCCGGGCTTGCTGAGAGGAGGAACATCTCATGGCTCTCTTCCTCGGCAGAGCCTGATTCCGAAAAGGCACACGTCCGGCTCCTTGTCCCACACGGAAGGTGGCAGCCCTGAAAGCTGTTGCTGGTCTTCACCGTCCCCCTGCAGCCTATTCAGAGGTACAACAGGATCTGGGACCCGGGCTTGCTGAGAGGAGGAACATCTCATGGCTCTCTTCCTCGGCAGAGCCTGATTACGAAAAGGCACACGTCCGGCTCCTTGTCCCACACGGAAGGTGGCAGCCCTGAAAGCTGTTGCTGGTCTTCACCGTCCCCCTGCAGCCTATTCAGAGGCACAACAGGATTCAGGACCCGGGCTTGCCCAGAGGAGGAACATCTCATGGATCTCTTCCTCGGCAGAGCCTGATTCCGAAAAGGCACACGTCCGGCTCCTTGTCCCACACGGAAGGTGGCAGCCCTGAAAGCTGTTGCTGGTCTTCACCGTCCCCCTGCAGCCTATTCAGAGGTACAACAGGATCTGGGACCCGGGCTTGCCCAGAGGAGGAACATCTCATGGCTCTCGTCCTCGGCAGAGCCTGATTCCGAAAAGGCACACGTCCGGCTCCTTGTCCCACACGGAAGGTGGCAGCCCTGAAAGCTGTTGCTGGTCTTCACCGTCCCCCTGCAGCCTATTCACAGGCACAACAGGATCTGGGACCCGGGCTTGCCCAGAGAAGGAACATCTCATGGCTCTCGTCCTCGGCAGAGCCTGATTCCGAAAAGGCACACGTCCGGCTCCTTGTCCCACACGGAAGGTGGCAGCCCTGAAAGCTGTTGCTGGTCTTCACCGTCCCCCTGCAGCCTATTCACAGGTACAACAGGATCTGGCACCCGGGCTTGCTGAGAGGAGGAACATCTCATGGCTCTCGTCCTCGGCAGAGCCTGATTCCGAAAAGGCACACGTCCGGCTCCTTCTCCCACACGGAAGGTGGCAGCCCTGAAAGCTGTTGCTGGTCTTCACCGTCCCCCTGCAGCCTATTCACAGGCACAACAGGATTCGGGACCCGGGCATGCCCAGAGGAGGAACATCTCCTGGATCTCTTCCTCGGCAGATCCTGATTCCGAAAAGGCACACGTCCGGCTCCTTGTCCCTCACGGAAGGTGGCAGCCCTGAAAGCTGTTGCTGGTCTTCACCTTCCCCCTGCAGCCTATTACAGGTACAACAGGATCTGGGACCCGGGCTTGCCCAGAGGAGGAACATCTCATGGCTCTCGTCCTCGGCAGAGCCTGATTCCGAAAAGGCACTTGTCCGGCTCCTTGTCCCACACGGAAGGTGGCAGCCCTGAAAGCTGTTCCTGGTCTTCACCGTCCTCCTGCAGCCTATTACAGGTACAACAGCATCTGGGACCCGGGCTTGCCCTGAGGAGGAACATCTCATGGCTCTCGTCCTCGGCAGAGCCTGATTCCGAAAAAGCACACGTCCGGCTCCTTGTCCCACACGGAAGGTGGCAGCCCTGAAAGCTGTTGCTGGTCTTCACCGTCCCCCTGCAGCCTATTCACAGGCACAACAGGATCTGGGACCCGGGCTTGCCCTGAGGAGGAACATCTCATGGCTCTCGTCCTCGGCAGAGCCTGATTACGAAAAGGCACACGTCCGTCTCCTTGTCCCACAAGGAAGTTGGTAGCCCTGAAAGCTGTTGCTGGTCTTCACCGTCCCCCTGCAGCCTATTCACAGGCACAACAGGATTCGGGACCCGGGCATGCCCAAAGGAGGAACATCTCATGGCTCTCGTCCTCGGCAGAGCCTGATTCCGACAAGGCACACGTCCGGCTCCTTGTCCCACACGGAAGGTGGCAGCCCTGAAAGCTGTTGCTGGTCTTCACCGTCCCCCTGCAGCCTATTCAGAGGTACAACAGCATCTGGGACCCGGGCTTGCTGAGAGGAGGAACATCTCATGGCTCTCGTCCTTGCCAGAGCCTTTTTCGAAAAGGCACACGTCCGGCTCCTTGTCCCACACGGAAGGTGGCAGCCCTGAAAGATGTTGCTGGTCTTCACCGTCCCCCTGCAGCCTATTCACAGGCACAACAGGATCTGGCACCCGGGCTTGCCCAGAGGAGGAACATCTCATGGCTCTCGTCCTCGGCAGAGCCTGATTCCGAAAAGGCACTTGTCCGGCTCCTTGTCCCACACGGAAGGTGGCAGCCCTGAAAGCTGTTGCTGGTCTTCACCGTCCCCCTGCAGCCTATTCACAGGCACAACAGGATCTGGGACCCGGGCTTGCCCAGAGGAGGAACATCTCATGGATCTCGTCCTCGGCAGAGACTGATTCCGAAAAGGCACACGTCCGGCTCCTTGTCCCACACGGAAGGTGGCAGCCCTGAAAGCTGTTGCTGGTCTTCACCGTCCCCCTGCAGCCTATTCAGAGGCACAACAGAATTCAGGACCCGGGCTTGCCCAGAGGAGGAACATCTCATGGCTCTCGTCCTTGGCAGAGCCTGATTCCGAAAAGGCACACGTCCGGCTCCTTGTCCCACACGGAAGGTGGCAGCCCTGAAAGCTGTTGGTGGTCTTCACTGTCCCCCTGCAGCCTATTCACAGGTACAACAGGATCTGGGACCCGGGCTTGCCCAGAGGAGGAACATCTCATGGCTCTCGTCCTCGGCAGAGCCTGATTCCGAAAAGGCACACGTCCGGCTCCTTGTCCCACACGGAAGGTGGCAGCCCTGAAAGCTGTTGCTGGTCTTCACCGTCCCCCTGCAGCCTATTCACAGGCACAACAGGATTCGGGACCCGGGCATGCCCAAAGGAGGAACATCTCATGGATCTCTTCCTCGGCAGAGCCTGATTACGAAAAGGCACACGTCCGGCTGGTTTTCCCACACGGAAGGTGGCAGCCCTGAAAGCTGTTGCTGGTCTTCACCGTCCCCCTGCAGCCTATTACAGGTACAACAGGATCTGGGACCCGGGCTTGCTGAGAGGAGGAACATCTCATGGCTCTCGTCCTCGGCAGAGCCTGATTCCGAAAAGGCACACGTCCAGCTCCTTGTCCCACACGGAAGGTGGCAGCCCTGAAAGCTGTTGCTGGTCTTCACCGTCCCCCTGCAGCCTATTCAGAGGTACAACAGGATCTGGGACCCGGGCTTGCTGAGAGGAGGAACATCTCATGGCTCTCTTCCTCGGCAGAGCCTGATTACGAAAAGGCACACGTCCGGCTCCTTGTCCCACACGGAAGGTGGCAGCCCTGAAAGCTGTTGCTGGTCTTCACCGTCCCCCTGCAGCCTATTCACAGGTACAACAGGATCTGGGACCCGGGCTTGCCCAGAGGAGGAACATCTCATGGCTCTCGTCCTCGGCAGAGCCTGATTCCGAAAAGGCACACGTCCGGCTCCTTGTCCCACACGGAAGGTGGCAGCCCTGAAAGCTGTTCCTGGTCTTCACCGTCCTCCTGCAGCCTATTCACAGGTACAACAGCATCTGGGACCCGGGCTTGCCCTGAAGAGGAACATCTCATGGCTCTCGTCCTCGGCAGAGCCTGATTCCGAAAAGGCACTTGTCCGGCTCCTTTTCCCACACGGAAGGTGGCAGCCCTGAAAGCTGTTGCTGGTCTTCACCGTCCCCCTGCAGCCTATTCACAGGCACAACAGGATTCGGGACCCGGGCATGCCCAAAGGAGGAACATCTCATGGATCTCTTCCTCGGCAGAGCCTGATTCCGAAAAGGCACACGTCCGGCTCCTTGTCCCACACGGAAGGTGGCAGCCCTGAAAGCTGTTGCTGGTCTTTACCGTCCCCCTGCAGCCTATTACAGGTACAACAGGATCTGGGACCCGGGCTTGCCCAGAGGAGGAACATCTCATGGCTCTCGTCCTCGGCAGAGCCTGATTACGAAAAGGCACACGTCCGGCTCCTTGTCCCACACGGAAGGTGGCAGCCCTGAAAGCTGTTGCTGGTCTTCACCGTCCCCCTGCAGCCTATTCACAGGCACAACAGGATCTGGCACCCGGGCTTGCCCAGAGGAGGAACATCTCATGGATCTCGTCCTCGGCAGAGCCTGATTCCGAAAAGGCACACGTCCGGCTCCTTGTCCCACACGGAAGGTGGCAGCCCTGAAAGCTGTTGCTGGTCTTCACTGTCCCCCTGCAGCCTATTCACAGGTACAACAGGATCTGGGACCCGGGCTTGCCCAGAGGAGGAACATCTCATGGCTCTCGTCCTCGGCAGAGCCTGATTCCGAAAAGGCACACGTCCGGCTCCTTGTCCCACACGGAAGGTGGCAGCCCTGAAAGCTGTTGCTGGTCTTCACCGTCCCCCTGCAGCCTATTCACAGGTACAACAGGATCTGGGACCCGGGCTTGCTGAGAGGAGGAACATCTCATGGCTCTCTTCCTCGGCAGAGCCTGATTCCGAAAAGGCACACGTCCGGCTCCTTGTCCCACACGGAAGGTGGCAGCCCTGAAAGCTGTTGCTGGTCTTCACCGTCCCCCTGCAGCCTATTCACAGGCACAACAGGATCTGGCACCCGGGCTTGCCCTGAGGAGGAACATCTCATGGCTCTCGTCCTCGGCAGAGCCTGATTACGAAAAGGCACACGTCCGGCTCCTTGTCCCACAAGGAAGTTGGCAGCCCTGAAAGATGTTGCTGGTCTTCACCGTCCCCCTGCAGCCTATTCACAGGCACAACAGGATTCGGGACCCGGGCATGCCCAAAGGAGGAACATCTCATGGATCTCTTCTTCGGCAGAGCCTGATTACGAAAAGGCACACGTCCGGCTCCTTGTCCCACACGGAAGGTGACAGCCCTGAAAGCTGTTGCTGGTCTTCACCGTCCCCCTGCAGCCTATTCACAGGCACAACAGGATTCAGGACCCGGGCTTGCCCAGAGGAGGAACATCTCATGGCTCTCGTCCTCGGCAGAGCCTGATTCCGACAAGGCACACATCCGGCTCCTTGTCCCACACGGAAGGTGGCAGCCCTGAAAGCTGTTGCTGGTCTTCACCGTCCCCCTGCAGCCTATTCACAGGCACAACAGGATCTGGGACCCGGGCTTGCCCAGAGGAGGAACATCTCATGGCTCTCGTCCTTGCCAGAGCCTGTTTCGAAAAGGCACACGTCCGGCTCCTTGTCCCACACGGAAGGTGGCAGCCCTGAAAGCTGTTGCTGGTCTTCACCGTCCCCCTGCAGCCTATTCACAGGCACAACAGGATCTGGGACCCGGGCTTGCCCAGAGGAGGAACATCTCATGGCTCTCGTCCTCGGCAGAGCCTGATTCCGAAAAGGCACACGTCCGGCTCCTTGTCCCACACGGAAGGTGGCAGCCCTGAAAGCTGTTGCTGGTCTTCACCGTCCCCCTGCAGCCTATTCAGAGGCACAACAGAATTCAGGACCCTGTCATGCCCAGAGGAGGAACATCTCATGGCTCTCGTCCTCGGCAGAGCCTGATTCCGAAAAGGCACACGTCCGGCTCCTTGTCCCACACGGAAGGTGGCAGCCCTGAAAGCTGTTGCTGGTCTTCACCGTCCCCCTGCAGCCTATTACAGGTACAACAGGATCTGGGACCCGGGCTTGCCCAGAGGAGGAACATCTCATGGATCTCGTCCTCGGCAGAGCCTGATTCCGAAAAGGCACACGTCCAGCTCCTTGTCCCACACGGAAGGTGGCAGCCCTGAAAGCTGTTGCTGGTCTTCACCGTCCCCCTGCAGCCTATTCAGAGGTACAACAGGATCTGGGACCCGGGCTTGCTGAGAGGAGGAACATCTCATGGCTCTCTTCCTCGGCAGAGCCTGATTCCGAAAAGGCACACGTCCGGCTCCTTGTCCCACACGGAAGGTGGCAGCCCTGAAAGCTGTTGCTGGTCTTCACCGTCCCCCTGCAGCCTATTCAGAGGTACAACAGGATCTGGGACCCGGGCTTGCTGAGAGGAGGAACATCTCATGGCTCTCTTCCTCGGCAGAGCCTGATTACGAAAAGGCACACGTCCGGCTCCTTGTCCCACACGGAAGGTGGCAGCCCTGAAAGCTGTTGCTGGTCTTCACCGTCCCCCTGCAGCCTATTCAGAGGCACAACAGGATTCAGGACCCGGGCTTGCCCAGAGGAGGAACATCTCATGGATCTCTTCCTCGGCAGAGCCTGATTCCGAAAAGGCACACGTCCGGCTCCTTGTCCCACACGGAAGGTGGCAGCCCTGAAAGCTGTTGCTGGTCTTCACCGTCCCCCTGCAGCCTATTCAGAGGTACAACAGGATCTGGGACCCGGGCTTGCCCAGAGGAGGAACATCTCATGGCTCTCGTCCTCGGCAGAGCCTGATTCCGAAAAGGCACACGTCCGGCTCCTTGTCCCACACGGAAGGTGGCAGCCCTGAAAGCTGTTGCTGGTCTTCACCGTCCCCCTGCAGCCTATTCACAGGCACAACAGGATCTGGGACCCGGGCTTGCCCAGAGAAGGAACATCTCATGGCTCTCGTCCTCGGCAGAGCCTGATTCCGAAAAGGCACACGTCCGGCTCCTTGTCCCACACGGAAGGTGGCAGCCCTGAAAGCTGTTGCTGGTCTTCACCGTCCCCCTGCAGCCTATTCACAGGTACAACAGGATCTGGGACCCGGGCTTGCCCAGAGGAGGAACATCTCATGGCTCTCGTCCTCGGCAGAGCCTGATTCCGAAAAGGCACACGTCCGGCTCCTTCTCCCACACGGAAGGTGGCAGCCCTGAAAGCTGTTGCTGGTCTTCACCGTCCCCCTGCAGCCTATTCACAGGCACAACAGGATTCGGGACCCGGGCATGCCCAGAGGAGGAACATCTCCTGGATCTCTTCCTCGGCAGATCCTGATTCCGAAAAGGCACACGTCCGGCTCCTTGTCCCTCACGGAAGGTGGCAGCCCTGAAAGCTGTTGCTGGTCTTCACCGTCCCCCTGCAGCCTATTACAGGTACAACAGGATCTGGGACCCGGGCTTGCCCAGAGGAGGAACATCTCATGGCTCTCGTCCTCGGCAGAGCCTGATTCCGAAAAG
Source organism: Astur gentilis (assembly GCF_929443795.1). Lineage (NCBI taxonomy): Eukaryota > Metazoa > Chordata > Aves > Accipitriformes > Accipitridae > Astur > Astur gentilis. The sequence goes on along the minus strand of NW_026061075.1, from coordinate 218,514 downwards.
GCACTTGTCCGGCTCCTTGTCCCACACGGAAGGTGGCAGCCCTGAAAGCTGTTCCTGGTCTTCACCGTCCTCCTGCAGCCTATTACAGGTACAACAGCATCTGGGACCCGGGCTTGCCCTGAGGAGGAACATCTCATGGCTCTCGTCCTCGGCAGAGCCTGATTCCGAAAAAGCACACGTCCGGCTCCTTGTCCCACACGGAAGGTGGCAGCCCTGAAAGCTGTTGCTGGTCTTCACCGTCCCCCTGCAGCCTATTCACAGGCACAACAGGATCTGGGACCCGGGCTTGCCCTGAGGAGGAACATCTCATGGCTCTCGTCCTCGGCAGAGCCTGATTACGAAAAGGCACACGTCCGTCTCCTTGTCCCACAAGGAAGTTGGTAGCCCTGAAAGCTGTTGCTGGTCTTCACCGTCCCCCTGCAGCCTATTCACAGGCACAACAGGATTCGGGACCCGGGCATGCCCAAAGGAGGAACATCTCATGGCTCTCGTCCTCGGCAGAGCCTGATTCCGACAAGGCACACGTCCGGCTCCTTGTCCCACACGGAAGGTGGCAGCCCTGAAAGCTGTTGCTGGTCTTCACCGTCCCCCTGCAGCCTATTCAGAGGTACAACAGCATCTGGGACCCGGGCTTGCTGAGAGGAGGAACATCTCATGGCTCTCGTCCTTGCCAGAGCCTTTTTCGAAAAGGCACACGTCCGGCTCCTTGTCCCACACGGAAGGTGGCAGCCCTGAAAGATGTTGCTGGTCTTCACCGTCCCCCTGCAGCCTATTCACAGGCACAACAGGATCTGGCACCCGGGCTTGCCCAGAGGAGGAACATCTCATGGCTCTCGTCCTCGGCAGAGCCTGATTCCGAAAAGGCACTTGTCCGGCTCCTTGTCCCACACGGAAGGTGGCAGCCCTGAAAGCTGTTGCTGGTCTTCACCGTCCCCCTGCAGCCTATTCACAGGCACAACAGGATCTGGGACCCGGGCTTGCCCAGAGGAGGAACATCTCATGGCTCTCGTCCTCGGCAGAGCCTGATTCCGAAAAGGCACACGTCCGGCTCCTTGTCCCACACGGAAGGTGGCAGCCCTGAAAGCTGTTGCTGGTCTTCACCGTCCCCCTGCAGCCTATTCAGAGGCACAACAGAATTCAGGACCCGGGCTTGCCCAGAGGAGGAACATCTCATGGCTCTCGTCCTTGGCAGAGCCTGATTCCGAAAAGGCACACGTCCGGCTCCTTGTCCCACACGGAAGGTGGCAGCCCTGAAAGCTGTTGCTGGTCTTCACTGTCCCCCTGCAGCCTATTCACAGGTACAACAGGATCTGGGACCCGGGCTTGCCCAGAGGAGGAACATCTCATGGATCTCGTCCTCGGCAGAGCCTGATTCCGAAAAGGCACACGTCCGGCTCCTTGTCCCACACGGAAGGTGGCAGCCCTGAAAGCTGTTGCTGGTCTTCACCGTCCCCCTGCAGCCTATTCAGAGGTACAACAGGATCTGGGACCCGGGCTTGCTGAGAGGAGGAACATCTCATGGCTCTCTTCCTCGGCAGAGCCTGATTACGAAAAGGCACACGTCCGGCTCCTTGTCCCACACGGAAGGTGGCAGCCCTGAAAGCTGTTGCTGGTCTTCACCGTCCCCATGCAGCCTAGTCACAGGCACAACAGGATCTGGGACCCGGGCTTGCCCAGAGGAGGAACATCTCATGGATCTCGTCCTCGGCAGAGCCTGATTCCGAAAAGGCACACGTCCGGCTCCTTGTCCCACACGGAAGGTGGCAGCCCTGAAAGCTGTTGCTGGTCTTCACCGTCCCCCTGCAGCCTATTCAGAGGTACAACAGGATCTGGGACCCGGGCTTGCTGAGAGGAGGAACATCTCATGGCTCTCTTCCTCGGCAGAGCCTGATTACGAAAAGGCACACGTCCGGCTCCTTGTCCCACACGGAAGGTGGCAGCCCTGAAAGCTGTTGCTGGTCTTCACCGTCCCCCTGCAGCCTATTACAGGTACAACAGGATCTGGGACCCGGGCTTGCCCAGAGGAGGAACATCTCATGGCTCTCGTCCTCGGCAGAGCCTGATTCCGAAAAAGCACACGTCCGGCTCCTTGTCCCACACGGAAGGTGGCAGCCCTGAAAGCTGTTGCTGGTCTTCACTGTCCCCCTGCAGCCTATTCACAGGTACAACAGGATCTGGCACCCGGGCTTGCCCAGAGGAGGAACATCTGATGGATCTCGTCCTCGGCAGAGCCTGATTCCGAAAAGGCACACGTCCGGCTCCTTGTCCCACACGGATGTTGGCAGCCCTGAAAGATGTTGCTGGTCTTCAACGTCCCCCTGCAGCCTATTCACAGGCACAACAGGATTCGGGACCCGGGCATGCCCAAAGGAGGAACATCTCATGGCTCTCGTCCTCGGCAGAGGTTGATTACGAAAAGGCACACATCCGGCTCCTTGTCCCACACGGAAGGTGGCAGCCCTGAAAGCTGTTGCTGGTCTTCACCGTCCCCCTGCAGCCTATTACAGGTACAACAGGATCTGGGACCCGGGCTTGCCCTGAGGAGGAACATCTCATGGCTCTCGTCCTCGGCAGAGCCTGATTCCGAAAAGGCACTTGTCCGGCTCCTTTTCCCACACGGAAGGTGGCAGCCCTGAAAGCTGTTGCTGGTCTTCACCGTCCCCCTGCAGCCTATTCACAGGCACAACAGGATTCGGGACCCGGGCATGCCCAAAGGAGGAACATCTCATGGATCTCTTCCTCGGCAGAGCCTGATTCCGAAAAGGCACACGTCCGGCTCCTTGTCCCACACGGAAGGTGGCAGCCCTGAAAGCTGTTGCTGGTCTTCACCGTCCCCCTGCAGCCTATTACAGGTACAACAGGATCTGGGACCCGGGCTTGCCCAGAGGAGGAACATCTCATGGCTCTCGTCCTCGGCAGAGCCTGATTCCGAAAAAGCACACGTCCGGCTCCTTGTCCCACACGGAAGGTGGCAGCCCTGAAAGCTGTTGCTGGTCTTCACCGTCCCCCTGCAGCCTATTCACAGGCACAACAGGATCTGGCACCCGGGCTTGCCCTGAGGAGGAACATCTCATGGCTCTCGTCCTCGGCAGAGCCTGATTACGAAAAGGCACACGTCCGGCTCCTTGTCCCACAAGGAAGTTGGCAGCCCTGAAAGATGTTGCTGGTCTTCACCGTCCCCCTGCAGCCTATTCACAGGCACAACAGGATTCGGGACCCGGGCATGCCCAAAGGAGGAACATCTCATCTATCTCTTCCTCGGCAGAGCCTGATTACGAAAAGGCACACGTCCGGCTCCTTGTCCCACACGGAAGGTGACAGCCCTGAAAGCTGTTGCTGGTCTTCACCGTCCCCCTGCAGCCTATTCACAGGCACAACAGGATTCAGGACCCGGGCTTGCCCAGAGGAGGAACATCTCATGGCTCTCGTCCTCGGCAGAGCCTGATTCCGACAAGGCACACATCCGGCTCCTTGTCCCACACGGAAGGTGGCAGCCCTGAAAGCTGTTGCTGGTCTTCACCGTCCCCCTGCAGCCTATTCACAGGCACAACAGGATCTGGGACCCGGGCTTGCCCAGAGGAGGAACATCTCATGGCTCTCGTCCTTGCCAGAGCCTGTTTCGAAAAGGCACACGTCCGGCTCCTTGTCCCACACGGAAGGTGGCAGCCCTGAAAGCTGTTGCTGGTCTTCACCGTCCCCCTGCAGCCTATTCACAGGCACAACAGGATCTGGGACCCGGGCTTGCCCAGAGGAGGAACATCTCATGGCTCTCGTCCTCGGCAGAGCCTGATTCCGAAAAGGCACACGTCCGGCTCCTTGTCCCACACGGAAGGTGGCAGCCCTGAAAGCTGTTGCTGGTCTTCACCGTCCCCCTGCAGCCTATTCAGAGGCACAACAGAATTCAGGACCCTGTCATGCCCAGAGGAGGAACATCTCATGGCTCTCGTCCTCGGCAGAGCCTGATTCCGAAAAGGCACACGTCCGGCTCCTTGTCCCACACGGAAGGTGGCAGCCCTGAAAGCTGTTGCTGGTCTTCACCGTCCCCCTGCAGCCTATTACAGGTACAACAGGATCTGGGACCCGGGCTTGCCCAGAGGAGGAACATCTCATGGATCTCGTCCTCGGCAGAGCCTGATTCCGAAAAGGCACACGTCCAGCTCCTTGTCCCACACGGAAGGTGGCAGCCCTGAAAGCTGTTGCTGGTCTTCACCGTCCCCCTGCAGCCTATTCAGAGGTACAACAGGATCTGGGACCCGGGCTTGCTGAGAGGAGGAACATCTCATGGCTCTCTTCCTCGGCAGAGCCTGATTCCGAAAAGGCACACGTCCGGCTCCTTGTCCCACACGGAAGGTGGCAGCCCTGAAAGCTGTTGCTGGTCTTCACCGTCCCCCTGCAGCCTATTCAGAGGTACAACAGGATCTGGGACCCGGGCTTGCTGAGAGGAGGAACATCTCATGGCTCTCTTCCTCGGCAGAGCCTGATTACGAAAAGGCACACGTCCGGCTCCTTGTCCCACACGGAAGGTGGCAGCCCTGAAAGCTGTTGCTGGTCTTCACCGTCCCCCTGCAGCCTATTCAGAGGCACAACAGGATTCAGGACCCGGGCTTGCCCAGAGGAGGAACATCTCATGGATCTCTTCCTCGGCAGAGCCTGATTCCGAAAAGGCACACGTCCGGCTCCTTGTCCCACACGGAAGGTGGCAGCCCTGAAAGCTGTTGCTGGTCTTCACCGTCCCCCTGCAGCCTATTCAGAGGTACAACAGGATCTGGGACCCGGGCTTGCCCAGAGGAGGAACATCTCATGGCTCTCGTCCTCGGCAGAGCCTGATTCCGAAAAGGCACACGTCCGGCTCCTTGTCCCACACGGAAGGTGGCAGCCCTGAAAGCTGTTCCTGGTCTTCACCGTCCCCCTGCAGCCTATTCACAGGCACAACAGGATCTGGGACCCGGGCTTGCCCAGAGAAGGAACATCTCATGGCTCTCGTCCTCGGCAGAGCCTGATTCCGAAAAGGCACACGTCCGGCTCCTTGTCCCACACGGAAGGTGGCAGCCCTGAAAGCTGTTGCTGGTCTTCACCGTCCCCCTGCAGCCTATTCACAGGTACAACAGGATCTGGGACCCGGGCTTGCCCAGAGGAGGAACATCTCATGGCTCTCGTCCTCGGCAGAGCCTGATTCCGAAAAGGCACACGTCCGGCTCCTTCTCCCACACGGAAGGTGGCAGCCCTGAAAGCTGTTGCTGGTCTTCACCGTCCCCCTGCAGCCTATTCACAGGCACAACAGGATTCGGGACCCGGGCATGCCCAGAGGAGGAACATCTCCTGGATCTCTTCCTCGGCAGATCCTGATTCCGAAAAGGCACACGTCCGGCTCCTTGTCCCTCACGGAAGGTGGCAGCCCTGAAAGCTGTTGCTGGTCTTCACCGTCCCCCTGCAGCCTATTACAGGTACAACAGGATCTGGGACCCGGGCTTGCCCAGAGGAGGAACATCTCATGGCTCTCGTCCTCGGCAGAGCCTGATTCCGAAAAGGCACTTGTCCGGCTCCTTGTCCCACACGGAAGGTGGCAGCCCTGAAAGCTGTTCCTGGTCTTCACCGTCCTCCTGCAGCCTATTACAGGTACAACAGCATCTGGGACCCGGGCTTGCCCTGAGGAGGAACATCTCATGGCTCTCGTCCTCGGCAGAGCCTGATTCCGAAAAAGCACACGTCCGGCTCCTTGTCCCACACGGAAGGTGGCAGCCCTGAAAGCTGTTGCTGGTCTTCACCGTCCCCCTGCAGCCTATTACAGGTACAACAGGATCTGGGACCCGGGCTTGCCCAGAGGAGGAACATCTCATGGCTCTCGTCCTCGGCAGAGCCTGATTCCGAAAAAGCACACGTCCGGCTCCTTGTCCCACACGGAAGGTGGCAGCCCTGAAAGCTGTTGCTGGTCTTCACCGTCCCCCTGCAGCCTATTCACAGGCACAACAGGATCTGGCACCCGGGCTTGCCCTGAGGAGGAACATCTCATGGCTCTCGTCCTCGGCAGAGCCTGATTACGAAAAGGCACACGTCCGGCTCCTTGTCCCACAAGGAAGTTGGCAGCCCTGAAAGATGTTGCTGGTCTTCACCGTCCCCCTGCAGCCTATTCACAGGCACAACAGGATTCGGGACCCGGGCATGCCCAAAGGAGGAACATCTCATCTATCTCTTCCTCGGCAGAGCCTGATTACGAAAAGGCACACGTCCGGCTCCTTGTCCCACACGGAAGGTGACAGCCCTGAAAGCTGTTGCTGGTCTTCACCGTCCCCCTGCAGCCTATTCACAGGCACAACAGGATTCAGGACCCGGGCTTGCCCAGAGGAGGAACATCTCATGGCTCTCGTCCTCGGCAGAGCCTGATTCCGACAAGGCACACATCCGGCTCCTTGTCCCACACGGAAGGTGGCAGCCCTGAAAGCTGTTGCTGGTCTTCACCGTCCCCCTGCAGCCTATTCACAGGCACAACAGGATCTGGGACCCGGGCTTGCCCAGAGGAGGAACATCTCATGGCTCTCGTCCTTGCCAGAGCCTGTTTCGAAAAGGCACACGTCCGGCTCCTTGTCCCACACGGAAGGTGGCAGCCCTGAAAGCTGTTGCTGGTCTTCACCGTCCCCCTGCAGCCTATTCACAGGCACAACAGGATCTGGGACCCGGGCTTGCCCAGAGGAGGAACATCTCATGGCTCTCGTCCTCGGCAGAGCCTGATTCCGAAAAGGCACACGTCCGGCTCCTTGTCCCACACGGAAGGTGGCAGCCCTGAAAGCTGTTGCTGGTCTTCACCGTCCCCCTGCAGCCTATTCAGAGGCACAACAGAATTCAGGACCCTGTCATGCCCAGAGGAGGAACATCTCATGGCTCTCGTCCTCGGCAGAGCCTGATTCCGAAAAGGCACACGTCCGGCTCCTTGTCCCACACGGAAGGTGGCAGCCCTGAAAGCTGTTGCTGGTCTTCACCGTCCCCCTGCAGCCTATTACAGGTACAACAGGATCTGGGACCCGGGCTTGCCCAGAGGAGGAACATCTCATGGATCTCGTCCTCGGCAGAGCCTGATTCCGAAAAGGCACACGTCCTGCTCCTTGTCCCACACGGAAGGTGGCAGCCCTGAAAGCTGTTGCTGGTCTTCACCGTCCCCCTGCAGCCTATTCAGAGGTACAACAGGATCTGGGACCCGGGCTTGCTGAGAGGAGGAACATCTCATGGCTCTCTTCCTCGGCAGAGCCTGATTCCGAAAAGGCACACGTCCGGCTCCTTGTCCCACACGGAAGGTGGCAGCCCTGAAAGCTGTTGCTGGTCTTCACCGTCCCCCTGCAGCCTATTCAGAGGTACAACAGGATCTGGGACCCGGGCTTGCTGAGAGGAGGAACATCTCATGGCTCTCTTCCTCGGCAGAGCCTGATTACGAAAAGGCACACGTCCGGCTCCTTGTCCCACACGGAAGGTGGCAGCCCTGAAAGCTGTTGCTGGTCTTCACCGTCCCCCTGCAGCCTATTCAGAGGCACAACAGGATTCAGGACCCGGGCTTGCCCAGAGGAGGAACATCTCATGGATCTCTTCCTCGGCAGAGCCTGATTCCGAAAAGGCACACGTCCGGCTCCTTGTCCCACACGGAAGGTGGCAGCCCTGAAAGCTGTTGCTGGTCTTCACCGTCCCCCTGCAGCCTATTCAGAGGTACAACAGGATCTGGGACCCGGGCTTGCCCAGAGGAGGAACATCTCATGGCTCTCGTCCTCGGCAGAGCCTGATTCCGAAAAGGCACACGTCCGGCTCCTTGTCCCACACGGAAGGTGGCAGCCCTGAAAGCTGTTCCTGGTCTTCACCGTCCCCCTGCAGCCTATTCACAGGCACAACAGGATCTGGGACCCGGGCTTGCCCAGAGAAGGAACATCTCATGGCTCTCGTCCTCGGCAGAGCCTGATTCCGAAAAGGCACACGTCCGGCTCCTTGTCCCACACGGAAGGTGGCAGCCCTGAAAGCTGTTGCTGGTCTTCACCGTCCCCCTGCAGCCTATTCACAGGTACAACAGGATCTGGGACCCGGGCTTGCCCAGAGGAGGAACATCTCATGGCTCTCGTCCTCGGCAGAGCCTGATTCCGAAAAGGCACACGTCCGGCTCCTTCTCCCACACGGAAGGTGGCAGCCCTGAAAGCTGTTGCTGGTCTTCACCGTCCCCCTGCAGCCTATTCACAGGCACAACAGGATTCGGGACCCGGGCATGCCCAGAGGAGGAACATCTCCTGGATCTCTTCCTCGGCAGATCCTGATTCCGAAAAGGCACACGTCCGGCTCCTTGTCCCTCACGGAAGGTGGCAGCCCTGAAAGCTGTTGCTGGTCTTCACCGTCCCCCTGCAGCCTATTACAGGTACAACAGGATCTGGGACCCGGGCTTGCCCAGAGGAGGAACATCTCATGGCTCTCGTCCTCGGCAGAGCCTGATTCCGAAAAGGCACTTGTCCGGCTCCTTGTCCCACACGGAAGGTGGCAGCCCTGAAAGCTGTTCCTGGTCTTCACCGTCCTCCTGCAGCCTATTACAGGTACAACAGCATCTGGGACCCGGGCTTGCCCTGAGGAGGAACATCTCATGGCTCTCGTCCTCGGCAGAGCCTGATTCCGAAAAAGCACACGTCCGGCTCCTTGTCCCACACGGAAGGTGGCAGCCCTGAAAGCTGTTGCTGGTCTTCACCGTCCCCCTGCAGCCTATTCACAGGCACAACAGGATCTGGGACCCGGGCTTGCCCTGAGGAGGAACATCTCATGGCTCTCGTCCTCGGCAGAGCCTGATTACGAAAAGGCACACGTCCGTCTCCTTGTCCCACAAGGAAGTTGGTAGCCCTGAAAGCTGTTGCTGGTCTTCACCGTCCCCCTGCAGCCTATTCACAGGCACAACAGGATTCGGGACCCGGGCATGCCCAAAGGAGGAACATCTCATGGCTCTCGTCCTCGGCAGAGCCTGATTCCGACAAGGCACACGTCCGGCTCCTTGTCCCACACGGAAGGTGGCAGCCCTGAAAGCTGTTGCTGGTCTTCACCGTCCCCCTGCAGCCTATTCAGAGGTACAACAGCATCTGGGACCCGGGCTTGCTGAGAGGAGGAACATCTCATGGCTCTCGTCCTTGCCAGAGCCTTTTTCGAAAAGGCACACGTCCGGCTCCTTGTCCCACACGGAAGGTGGCAGCCCTGAAAGATGTTGCTGGTCTTCACCGTCCCCCTGCAGCCTATTCACAGGCACAACAGGATCTGGCACCCGGGCTTGCCCAGAGGAGGAACATCTCATGGCTCTCGTCCTCGGCAGAGCCTGATTCCGAAAAGGCACTTGTCCGGCTCCTTGTCCCACACGGAAGGTGGCAGCCCTGAAAGCTGTTGCTGGTCTTCACCGTCCCCCTGCAGCCTATTCACAGGCACAACAGGATCTGGGACCCGGGCTTGCCCAGAGGAGGAACATCTCATGGCTCTCGTCCTCGGCAGAGCCTGATTCCGAAAAGGCACACGTCCGGCTCCTTGTCCCACACGGAAGGTGGCAGCCCTGAAAGCTGTTGCTGGTCTTCACCGTCCCCCTGCAGCCTATTCAGAGGCACAACAGAATTCAGGACCCGGGCTTGCCCAGAGGAGGAACATCTCATGGCTCTCGTCCTTGGCAGAGCCTGATTCCGAAAAGGCACACGTCCGGCTCCTTGTCCCACACGGAAGGTGGCAGCCCTGAAAGCTGTTGCTGGTCTTCACTGTCCCCCTGCAGCCTATTCACAGGTACAACAGGATCTGGGACCCGGGCTTGCCCAGAGGAGGAACATCTCATGGATCTCGTCCTCGGCAGAGCCTGATTCCGAAAAGGCACACGTCCGGCTCCTTGTCCCACACGGAAGGTGGCAGCCCTGAAAGCTGTTGCTGGTCTTCACCGTCCCCCTGCAGCCTATTCAGAGGTACAACAGGATCTGGGACCCGGGCTTGCTGAGAGGAGGAACATCTCATGGCTCTCTTCCTCGGCAGAGCCTGATTACGAAAAGGCACACGTCCGGCTCCTTGTCCCACACGGAAGGTGGCAGCCCTGAAAGCTGTTGCTGGTCTTCACCGTCCCCATGCAGCCTAGTCACAGGCACAACAGGATCTGGGACCCGGGCTTGCCCAGAGGAGGAACATCTCATGGATCTCGTCCTCGGCAGAGCCTGATTCCGAAAAGGCACACGTCCGGCTCCTTGTCCCACACGGAAGGTGGCAGCCCTGAAAGCTGTTGCTGGTCTTCACCGTCCCCCTGCAGCCTATTCAGAGGTACAACAGGATCTGGGACCCGGGCTTGCTGAGAGGAGGAACATCTCATGGCTCTCTTCCTCGGCAGAGCCTGATTACGAAAAGGCACACGTCCGGCTCCTTGTCCCACACGGAAGGTGGCAGCCCTGAAAGCTGTTGCTGGTCTTCACCGTCCCCCTGCAGCCTATTACAGGTACAACAGGATCTGGGACCCGGGCTTGCCCGGAGGAGGAACATCTCATGGCTCTCGTCCTCGGCAGAGCCTGATTCCGAAAAAGCACACGTCCGGCTCCTTGTCCCACACGGAAGGTGGCAGCCCTGAAAGCTGTTGCTGGTCTTCACTGTCCCCCTGCAGCCTATTCACAGGTACAACAGGATCTGGGACCCGGGCTTGCCCAGAGGAGGAACATCTGATGGATCTCGTCCTCGGCAGAGCCTGATTCCGAAAAGGCACACGTCCGGCTCCTTGTCCCACACGGATGTTGGCAGCCCTGAAAGATGTTGCTGGTCTTCAACGTCCCCCTGCAGCCTATTCACAGGCACAACAGGATTCGGGACCCGGGCATGCCCAAAGGAGGAACATCTCATGGCTCTCGTCCTCGGCAGAGGTTGATTACGAAAAGGCACACATCCGGCTCCTTGTCCCACACGGAAGGTGGCAGCCCTGAAAGCTGTTGCTGGTCTTCACCGTCCCCCTGCAGCCTATTACAGGTACAACAGGATCTGGGACCCGGGCTTGCCCTGAGGAGGAACATCTCATGGCTCTCGTCCTCGGCAGAGCCTGATTCCGAAAAGGCACTTGTCCGGCTCCTTTTCCCACACGGAAGGTGGCAGCCCTGAAAGCTGTTGCTGGTCTTCACCGTCCCCCTGCAGCCTATTCACAGGCACAACAGGATTCGGGACCCGGGCATGCCCAAAGGAGGAACATCTCATGGATCTCTTCCTCGGCAGAGCCTGATTCCGAAAAGGCACACGTCCGGCTCCTTGTCCCACACGGAAGGTGGCAGCCCTGAAAGCTGTTCCTGGTCTTCACCGTCCCCCTGCAGCCTATTACAGGTACAACAGGATCTGGGACCCGGGCTTGCCCAGAGGAGGAACATCTCATGGCTCTCGTCCTCGGCAGAGCCTGATTCCGAAAAAGCACACGTCCGGCTCCTTGTCCCACACGGAAGGTGGCAGCCCTGAAAGCTGTTGCTGGTCTTCACCGTCCCCCTGCAGCCTATTCACAGGCACAACAGGATCTGGCACCCGGGCTTGCCCTGAGGAGGAACATCTCATGGCTCTCGTCCTCGGCAGAGCCTGATTCCGAAAAGGCACACGTCCGGCTCCTTGTCCCACAAGGAAGTTGGCAGCCCTGAAAGATGTTGCTGGTCTTCACCGTCCCCCTGCAGCCTATTCACAGGCACAACAGGATTCGGGACCCGGGCATGCCCAAAGGAGGAACATCTCATCTATCTCTTCCTCGGCAGAGCCTGATTACGAAAAGGCACACGTCCGGCTCCTTGTCCCACACGGAAGGTGACAGCCCTGAAAGCTGTTGCTGGTCTTCACCGTCCCCCTGCAGCCTATTCAGAGGTACAACAGCATCTGGGACCCGGGCTTGCCCAGAGGAGGAACATCTCATGGCTCTCGTCCTCGGCAGAGCCTGATTCCGACAAGGCACACATCCAGCTCCTTGTCCCACACGGAAGGTGGCAGCCCTGAAAGCTGTTGCTGGTCTTCACCGTCCCCCTGCAGCCTATTCACAGGTACAACAGGATCTGGGACCCGGGCTTGCCCAGAGGAGGAACATCTCATGGCTCTCGTCCTTGCCAGAGCCTGTTTCGAAAAGGCACACGTCCGGCTCCTTGTCCCACACGGAAGGTGGCAGCCCTGAAAGATGTTGCTGGTCTTCACCGTCCCCCTGCAGCCTATTCACAGGCACAACAGGATCTGGGACCCGGGCTTGCCCAGAGGAGGAACATCTCATGGCTCTCGTCCTCGGCAGAGCCTGATTCCGAAAAGGCACACGTCCGGCTCCTTGTCCCACACGGAAGGTGGCAGCCCTGAAAGCTGTTGCTGGTCTTCACCGTCCCCCTGCAGCCTATTCAGAGGCACAACAGAATTCAGGACCCGGGCTTGCCCAGAGGAGGAACATCTCATGGCTCTCGTCCTTGGCAGAGCCTGATTCCGAAAAGGCACACGTCCGGCTCCTTGTCCCACACGGAAGGTGGCAGCCCTGAAAGCTGTTGCTGGTCTTCACCGTCCCCCTGCAGCCTATTCACAGGTACAACAGGATCTGGGACCCGGGCTTGCCCAGAGGAGGAACATCTCATGGCTCTCGTCCTCGGCAGAGCCTGATTCCGAAAAGGCACACGTCCGGCTCCTTGTCCCACACGGAAGGTGGCAGCCCTGAAAGCTGTTGCTGGTCTTCACCGTCCCCCTGCAGCCTATTCAGAGGTACAACAGGATCTGGGACCCGGGCTTGCTGAGAGGAGGAACATCTCATGGCTCTCTTCCTCGGCAGAGCCTGATTACGAAAAGGCACACGTCCGGCTCCTTGTCCCACACGGAAGGTGGCAGCCCCTAAAGCTGTTGCTGGTCTTCACCGTCCCCCTGCAGCCTATTCACAGGCACAACAGGATTCGGGACCCGGGCATGCCCAAAAGAGGAACATCTCATGGCTCTCGTCCTCGGCAGAGGTTGATTACGAAAAGGCACACATCCGGCTCCTTGTCCCACACGGAATGTGGCAGCCCTGAAAGCTGTTGCTGGTCTTCACCGTCCCCCTGCAGCCTATTCACAGGTACAACAGGATTCGGGACCCGGGCATGCCCAGAGGAGGAACATCTCATGGCTCTCTTCCTCGGCAGAGCCTCTTTCCGAAAAGGCACACGTCCGGCTCCTTGTCCCACACGGAAGGTGGCAGCCCTGAAAGCTGTTGCTGGTCTTCACCGTCCCCCTGCAGCCTATTACAGGTACAACAGGATCTGGGACCCGGGCTTGCCCAGAGGAGGAACATCTCATGGCTCTCGTCCTCGGCAGAGCCTGATTCCGAAAAGGCACTTGTCCGGCTCCTTGTCCCACACGGAAGGTGGCAGCCCTGAAAGCTGTTCCTGGTCTTCACCGTCCCCCTGCAGCCTATTCAGAGGTACAACAGGATCTGGGACCCGGGCTTGCCCTGAGGAGGAACATCTCATGGCTCTCGTCCTCGGCAGAGCCTGATTCCGAAAAGGCACTTGTCCGGCTCCTTTTCCCACACGGAAGGTGGCAGCCCTGAAAGCTGTTGCTGGTCTTCACCGTCCCCCTGCAGCCTATTCACAGGCACAACAGGATTCGGGACCCGGGCATGCCCAAAGGAGGAACATCTGATGGATCTCGTCCTCGGCAGAGCCTGATTCCGAAAAGGCACACGTCCGGCTCCTTGTCCCACACGGATGTTGGCAGCCCTGAAAGATGTTGCTGGTCTTCAACGTCCCCCTGCAGCCTATTCACAGGCACAACAGGATTCGGGACCCGGGCATGCCCAAAGGAGGAACATCTCATGGCTCTCGTCCTCGGCAGAGGTTGATTACGAAAAGGCACACATCCGGCTCCTTGTCCCACACGGAAGGTGGCAGCCCTGAAAGCTGTTGCTGGTCTTCACCGTCCCCCTGCAGCCTATTACAGGTACAACAGGATCTGGGACCCGGGCTTGCCCTGAGGAGGAACATCTCATGGCTCTCGTCCTCGGCAGAGCCTGATTCCGAAAAGGCACTTGTCCGGCTCCTTTTCCCACACGGAAGGTGGCAGCCCTGAAAGCTGTTGCTGGTCTTCACCGTCCCCCTGCAGCCTATTCACAGGCACAACAGGATTCGGGACCCGGGCATGCCCAAAGGAGGAACATCTCATGGATCTCTTCCTCGGCAGAGCCTGATTCCGAAAAGGCACACGTCCGGCTCCTTGTCCCACACGGAAGGTGGCAGCCCTGAAAGCTGTTCCTGGTCTTCACCGTCCCCCTGCAGCCTATTACAGGTACAACAGGATCTGGGACCCGGGCTTGCCCAGAGGAGGAACATCTCATGGCTCTCGTCCTCGGCAGAGCCTGATTCCGAAAAAGCACACGTCCGGCTCCTTGTCCCACACGGAAGGTGGCAGCCCTGAAAGCTGTTGCTGGTCTTCACCGTCCCCCTGCAGCCTATTCACAGGCACAACAGGATCTGGCACCCGGGCTTGCCCTGAGGAGGAACATCTCATGGCTCTCGTCCTCGGCAGAGCCTGATTACGAAAAGGCACACGTCCGGCTCCTTGTCCCACAAGGAAGTTGGCAGCCCTGAAAGATGTTGCTGGTCTTCACCGTCCCCCTGCAGCCTATTCACAGGCACAACAGGATTCGGGACCCGGGCATGCCCAAAGGAGGAACATCTCATCTATCTCTTCCTCGGCAGAGCCTGATTACGAAAAGGCACACGTCCGGCTCCTTGTCCCACACGGAAGGTGACAGCCCTGAAAGCTGTTGCTGGTCTTCACCGTCCCCCTGCAGCCTATTCAGAGGTACAACAGCATCTGGGACCCGGGCTTGCCCAGAGGAGGAACATCTCATGGCTCTCGTCCTCGGCAGAGCCTGATTCCGACAAGGCACACATCCAGCTCCTTGTCCCACACGGAAGGTGGCAGCCCTGAAAGCTGTTGCTGGTCTTCACCGTCCCCCTGCAGCCTATTCACAGGTACAACAGGATCTGGGACCCGGGCTTGCCCAGAGGAGGAACATCTCATGGCTCTCGTCCTTGCCAGAGCCTGTTTCGAAAAGGCACACGTCCGGCTCCTTGTCCCACACGGAAGGTGGCAGCCCTGAAAGATGTTGCTGGTCTTCACCGTCCCCCTGCAGCCTATTCACAGGCACAACAGGATCTGGGACCCGGGCTTGCCCAGAGGAGGAACATCTCATGGCTCTCGTCCTCGGCAGAGCCTGATTCCGAAAAGGCACACGTCCGGCTCCTTGTCCCACACGGAAGGTGGCAGCCCTGAAAGCTGTTCCTGGTCTTCACCGTCCCCCTGCAGCCTATTACAGGTACAACAGGATCTGGGACCCGGGCTTGCCCAGAGGAGGAACATCTCATGGCTCTCGTCCTCGGCAGAGCCTGATTCCGAAAAAGCACACGTCCGGCTCCTTGTCCCACACGGAAGGTGGCAGCCCTGAAAGCTGTTGCTGGTCTTCACCGTCCCCCTGCAGCCTATTCACAGGCACAACAGGATCTGGCACCCGGGCTTGCCCTGAGGAGGAACATCTCATGGCTCTCGTCCTCGGCAGAGCCTGATTACGAAAAGGCACACGTCCGGCTCCTTGTCCCACAAGGAAGTTGGCAGCCCTGAAAGATGTTGCTGGTCTTCACCGTCCCCCTGCAGCCTATTCACAGGCACAACAGGATTCGGGACCCGGGCATGCCCAAAGGAGGAACATCTCATCTATCTCTTCCTCGGCAGAGCCTGTTTCGAAAAGGCACACGTCCGGCTCCTTGTCCCACACGGAAGGTGGCAGCCCTGAAAGATGTTGCTGGTCTTCACCGTCCCCCTGCAGCCTATTCACAGGCACAACAGGATTCGGGACCCGGGCATGCCCAAAGGAGGAACATCTCATGGATCTCTTCCTCGGCAGAGCCTGATTCCGAAAAGGCACACGTCCGGCTCCTTGTCCCACACGGAAGGTGGCAGCCCTGAAAGCTGTTGCTGGTCTTCACCGTCCCCCTGCAGCCTATTCAGAGGCACAACAGAATTCAGGACCAGGGCTTGCCCAGAGGAGGAACATCTCATGGCTCTCGTCCTTGGCAGAGCCTGATTCCGAAAAGGCACACGTCCGGCTCCTTGTCCCACACGGAAGGTGGCAGCCCTGAAAGCTGTTGCTGGTCTTCACCGTCCCCCTGCAGCCTATTCACAGGTACAACAGGATCTGGGACCCGGGCTTGCCCAGAGGAGGAACATCTCATGGCTCTCGTCCTCGGCAGAGCCTGATTCCGAAAAGGCACACGTCCGGCTCCTTGTCCCACACGGAAGGTGGCAGCCCTGAAAGCTGTTGCTGGTCTTCACCGTCCCCCTGCAGCCTATTCAGAGGTACAACAGGATCTGGGACCCGGGCTTGCTGAGAGGAGGAACATCTCATGGCTCTCTTCCTCGGCAGAGCCTGATTACGAAAAGGCACACGTCCGGCTCCTTGTCCCACACGGAAGGTGGCAGCCCCTAAAGCTGTTGCTGGTCTTCACCGTCCCCCTGCAGCCTATTCACAGGCACAACAGGATTCGGGACCCGGGCATGCCCAAAAGAGGAACATCTCATGGCTCTCGTCCTCGGCAGAGGTTGATTACGAAAAGGCACACATCCGGCTCCTTGTCCCACACGGAATGTGGCAGCCCTGAAAGCTGTTGCTGGTCTTCACCGTCCCCCTGCAGCCTATTCACAGGTACAACAGGATTCGGGACCCGGGCATGCCCAGAGGAGGAACATCTCATGGCTCTCTTCCTCGGCAGAGCCTCTTTCCGAAAAGGCACACGTCCGGCTCCTTGTCCCACACGGAAGGTGGCAGCCCTGAAAGCTGTTGCTGGTCTTCACCGTCCCCCTGCAGCCTATTACAGGTACAACAGGATCTGGGACCCGGGCTTGCCCAGAGGAGGAACATCTCATGGCTCTCGTCCTCGGCAGAGCCTGATTCCGAAAAGGCACTTGTCCGGCTCCTTGTCCCACACGGAAGGTGGCAGCCCTGAAAGCTGTTCCTGGTCTTCACCGTCCCCCTGCAGCCTATTCAGAGGTACAACAGGATCTGGGACCCGGGCTTGCCCTGAGGAGGAACATCTCATGGCTCTCGTCCTCGGCAGAGCCTGATTCCGAAAAGGCACTTGTCCGGCTCCTTTTCCCACACGGAAGGTGGCAGCCCTGAAAGCTGTTGCTGGTCTTCACCGTCCCCCTGCAGCCTATTCACAGGCACAACAGGATTCGGGACCCGGGCATGCCCAAAGGAGGAACATCTCATGGATCTCTTCCTCGGCAGAGCCTGATTCCGAAAAGGCACACGTCCGGCTCCTTGTCCCACACGGAAGGTGGCAGCCCTGAAAGCTGTTGCTGGTCTTCACCGTCCCCCTGCAGCCTATTACAGGTACAACAGGATCTGGGACCCGGGCTTGCCCAGAGGAGGAACATCTCATGCCTCTCGTCCTCGGCAGAGCCTGATTCCGAAAAAGCACACGTCCGGCTCCTTGTCCCACACGGAAGGTGGCAGCCCTGAAAGCTGTTGCTGGTCTTCACCATCCCCCTGCAGCCTATTCACAGGCACAACAGGATCTGGGACCCGGGCTTGCCCAGAGGAGGAACATCTCATGGCTCTCGTCCTCGGCAGAGCCTGATTCCGAAAAGGCACACGTCCGGCTCCTTGTCCCACAAGGAAGTTGGTAGCCCTGAAAGATGTTGCTGGTCTTCACCGTCCCCCTGCAGCCTATTCACAGGTACAACAGGATCTGGGACCCGGGCTTGCCCAGAGGAGGAACATCTCATGGCTCTCGTCCTCGGCAGAGCCTGATTACGAAAAGGCACACGTCCGGCTCCTTGTCCCACACGGAAGGTGGCAGCCCTGAAAGCTGTTGCTGGTCTTCACCGTCCCCCTGCAGCCTATTCAGAGGTACAACAGGATCTGGGACCCGGGCTTGCCCAGAGGAGGAACATCTCATGGCTCTCGTCCTCGGCAGAGCCAGATTCCGACAAGGCACACATCCGGCTCCTTGTCCCACACGGAAGGTGGCAGCCCTGAAAGCTGTTGCTGGTCTTCACCGTCCCCCTGCAGCCTATTCAGAGGTACAACAGGATCTGGGACCCGGGCTTGCCCAGAGGAGGAACATCTCATGGCTCTCGTCCTTGCCAGAGCCTGTTTCGAAAAGGCACACGTCCGGCTCCTTGTCCCACACGGAAGGTGGCAGCCCTGAAAGATGTTGCTGGTCTTCACCGTCCCCCTGCAGCCTATTCACAGGCACAACAGAATCTGGGACCCGGGCTTGCCCAGAGGAGGAACATCTCATGGCTCTCGTCCTCGGCAGAGCCTGATTCCGAAAAGGCACTTGTCCGGCTCCTGGTCCCACACGGAAGGTGGCAGCCCTGAAAGCTGTTGCTGGTCTTCACCGTCCCCCTGCAGCCTATTCACAGGCACAACAGCATCTGGGACCCGGGCTTGCCCAGAGGAGGAACATCTCATGGCTCTCGTCCTCGGCAGAGCCTGATTCCGAAAAGGCACACGTCCGGCTCCTTGTCCCACACGGAAGGTGGCAGCCCTGAAAGCTGTTGCTGGTCTTCACTGTCCCCCTGCAGCCTATTCACAGGTACAACAGGATCTGGGACCCGGGCTTGCCCAGAGGAGGAACATCTCATGGCTCTCGTCCTCGGCAGAGCCTGATTCCGAAAAGGCACACGTCCGGCTCCTTGTCCAGCACGGAAGGTGGCAGCCCTGAAAGCTGTTGCTGGTCTTCACCGTCCCCCTGCAGCCTATTCAGAGGTACAACAGCATCTGGGACCCGGGCTTGCCCTGAGGAGGAACATCTCATGGCTCTCGTCCTCGGCAGAGCCTGATTCCGAAAAGGCACTTGTCCGGCTCCTTCTCCCACACGGAAGGTGGCAGCCCTGAAAGCTGTTGCTGGTCTTCACCGTCCCCCTGCAGCCTATTCACAGGCACAACAGGATTCGGGACCCGGGCATGCCCAAAGGAGGAACATCTCATGGATCTCTTCCTCGGCAGAGCCTGATTCCGAAAAGGCACACGTCCGGCTCCTTGTCCCACACGGAAGGTGGCAGCCCTGAAAGCTGTTGCTGGTCTTCACCGTCCCCCTGCAGCCTATTACAGGTACAACAGGATCTGGGACCCGGGCTTGCCCAGAGGAGGAACATCTCATGGATCTCGTCCTCGGCAGAGCCTGATTCCGAAAAGGCACACGTCCAGCTCCTTCTCCCACACGGAAGGTGGCAGCCCTGAAAGCTGTTCCTGGTCTTCACCGTCCTCCTGCAGCCTATTCACAGGTACAACAGCATCTGGGACCCGGGCTTGCCCTGAGGAGGAACATCTCATGGCTCTCGTCCTCGGCAGAGCCTGATTCCGAAAAGGCACTTGTCCGGCTCCTTGTCCCACACGGAAGGTGGCAGCCCTGAAAGCTGTTCCTGGTCTTCACCGTCCCCCTGCAGCCTATTCACAGGCACAACAGGATTCGGGACCCGGGCATGCCCAAAGGAGGAACATCTCATGGATCTCTTCCTCGGCAGAGCCTGATTCCGAAAAGGCACACGTCCGGCTCCTTGTCCCACACGGAAGGTGGCAGCCCTGAAAGCTGTTGCTGGTCTTCACCGTCCCCCTGCAGCCTATTACAGGTACAACAGGATCTGGGACCCGGGCTTGCCCAGAGGAGGAACATCTCATGGCTCTCGTCCTCGGCAGAGCCTGATTCCGAAAAGGCACACGTCCGGCTCCTTGTCCCACACGGAAGGTGGCAGCCCTGAAAGCTGTTGCTGGTCTTCACCGTCCCCCTGCAGCCTATTCAGAGGTACAACAGGATCTGGGACCCAGGCTTGCTGAGAGGAGGAACATCTCATGGCTCTCTTCCTCGGCAGAGCCTGATTACGAAAAGACACACGTCCGGCTCCTTGTCCCACACGGAAGGTGGCAGCCCTGAAAGCTGTTGCTGGTCTTCACCGTCCCCCTGCAGCCTATTCACAGGTACAACAGGATCTGGGACCCGGGCTTGCCCAGAGGAGGAACATCTCATGGCTCTCGTCCTCGGCAGAGCCTGATTACGAAAAGGCACACGTCCGGCTCCTTGTCCCACACGGAAGGTGGCAGCCCTGAAAGCTGTTGCTGGTCTTCACCGTCCCCCTGCAGCCTATTCACAGGCACAACAGGATCTGGCACCCGGGCTTGCCCTGAGGAGGAACATCTCATGGCTCTCGTCCTCGGCAGAGCCTGATTACGAAAAGGCACACGTCCGGCTCCTTGTCCCACAAGGAAGTTGGCAGCCCTGAAAGATGTTGCTGGTCTTCACCGTCCCCCTGCAGCCTATTCACAGGCACAACAGGATTCGGGACCCGGGCATGCCCAAAGGAGGAACATCTCATGGATCTCTTCCTCGGCAGAGCCTGATTACGAAAAGGCACACGTCCGGCTCCTTGTCCCACACGGAAGGTGGCAGCCCTGAAAGCTGTTGCTGGTCTTCACCATCCCCCTGCAGCCTATTCAGAGGCACAACAGGATTCAGGACCCGGGCTTGCCCAGAGGAGGAACATCTCATGGCTCTCGTCCTTGCCAGAGCCTGTTTCGAAAAGGCACACGTCCGGCTCCTTGTCCCACACGGAAGGTGGCAGCCCTGAAAACTGTTGCTGGTCTTCACCGTCCCCCTGCAGCCTATTCACAGGCACAACAGGATCTGGGACCCGGGCTTGCCCAGAGGAGGAACATCTCATGGCTCTCGTCCTCGGCAGAGCCTGATTCCGAAAAGGCACACGTCCGGCTCCTTGTCCCACACGGAAGGTGGCAGCCCTGAAAGCTGTTGCTGGTCTTCACCGTCCCCCTGCAGCCTATTCACAGGCACAACAGGATCTGGGACCCGGGCTTGCCCAGAGGAGGAACATCTCATGGCTCTCGTCCTCGGCAGAGCCTGATTCCGAAAAGGCACACGTCCGGCTCCTTGTCCCACACGGAAGGTGGCAGCCCTGAAAGCTGTTGCTGGTCTTCACCGTCCCCCTGCAGCCTATTCAGAGGCACAACAGAATTCAGGACCCTGTCATGCCCAGAGGAGGAACATCTCATGGCTCTCGTCCTTGGCAGAGCCTGATTCCGAAAAGGCACACGTCCGGCTCCTTGTCCCACACGGAAGGTGGCAGCCCTGAAAGCTGTTGCTGGTCTTCACTGTCCCCCTGCAGCCTATTCACAGGTACAACAGGATCTGGGACCCGGGCTTGCCCAGAGGAGGAACATCTCATGGCTCTCGTCCTCGGCAGAGCCTGATTCCGAAAAGGCACACGTCCGGCTCCTTGTCCCACACGGAAGGTGGCAGCCCTGAAAGCTGTTGCTGGTCTTCACCGTCCCCCTGCAGCCTATTCAGAGGTACAACAGGATCTGGGACCCGGGCTTGCTGAGAGGAGGAACATCTCATGGCTCTCTTCCTCGGCAGAGCCTGATTCCGAAAAGGCACACGTCCGGCTCCTTGTCCCACACGGAAGGTGGCAGCCCTGAAAGCTGTTGCTGGTCTTCACCGTCCCCCTGCAGCCTATTCAGAGGTACAACAGGATCTGGGACCCGGGCTTGCTGAGAGGAGGAACATCTCATGGCTCTCTTCCTCGGCAGAGCCTGATTACGAAAAGGCACACGTCCGGCTCCTTGTCCCACACGGAAGGTGGCAGCCCTGAAAGCTGTTGCTGGTCTTCACCGTCCCCCTGCAGCCTATTCACAGGTACAACAGGATCTGGGACCCGGGCTTGCCCAGAGGAGGAACATCTCATGGCTCTCGTCCTCGGCAGAGCCTGATTCCGAAAAGGCACACGTCCGGCTCCTTGTCCCACACGGAAGGTGGCAGCCCTGAAAGCTGTTGCTGGTCTTCACCGTCCCCCTGCAGCCTATTACAGGTACAACAGGATCTGGGACCCGGGCTTGCCCAGAGGAGGAACATCTCATGGCTCTCGTCCTCGGCAGAGCCTGATTCCGAAAAGGCACTTGTCCGGCTCCTTGTCCCACACGGAAGGTGGCAGCCCTGAAAGCTGTTCCTGGTCTTCACCGTCCCCCTGCAGCCTATTCAGAGGTACAACAGGATCTGGGACCCGGGCTTGCCCTGAGGAGGAACATCTCATGGCTCTCGTCCTCGGCAGAGCCTGATTCCGAAAAGGCACTTGTCCGGCTCCTTTTCCCACACGGAAGGTGGCAGCCCTGAAAGCTGTTGCTGGTCTTCACCGTCCCCCTGCAGCCTATTCACAGGCACAACAGGATTCGGGACCCGGGCATGCCCAAAGGAGGAACATCTCATGGATCTCTTCCTCGGCAGAGCCTGATTCCGAAAAGGCACACGTCCGGCTCCTTGTCCCACACGGAAGGTGGCAGCCCTGAAAGCTGTTGCTGGTCTTCACCGTCCCCCTGCAGCCTATTACAGGTACAACAGGATCTGGGACCCGGGCTTGCCCAGAGGAGGAACATCTCATGCCTCTCGTCCTCGGCAGAGCCTGATTCCGAAAAAGCACACGTCCGGCTCCTTGTCCCACACGGAAGGTGGCAGCCCTGAAAGCTGTTGCTGGTCTTCACCATCCCCCTGCAGCCTATTCACAGGCACAACAGGATCTGGGACCCGGGCTTGCCCAGAGGAGGAACATCTCATGGCTCTCGTCCTCGGCAGAGCCTGATTCCGAAAAGGCACACGTCCGGCTCCTTGTCCCACAAGGAAGTTGGTAGCCCTGAAAGATGTTGCTGGTCTTCACCGTCCCCCTGCAGCCTATTCACAGGCACAACAGGATTCGGGACCCGGGCATGCCCAAAGGAGGAACATCTCATGGATCTCTTCCTCGGCAGAGCCTGATTACGAAAAGGCACACGTCCGGCTCCTTGTCCCACACGGAAGGTGGCAGCCCTGAAAGCTGTTGCTGGTCTTCACCGTCCCCCTGCAGCCTATTCAGAGGTACAACAGCATCTGGGACCCGGGCTTGCCCAGAGGAGGAACATCTCATGGCTCTCGTCCTCGGCAGAGCCAGATTCCGACAAGGCACACATCCGGCTCCTTGTCCCACACGGAAGGTGGCAGCCCTGAAAGCTGTTGCTGGTCTTCACCGTCCCCCTGCAGCCTATTCAGAGGTACAACAGGATCTGGGACCCGGGCTTGCCCAGAGGAGGAACATCTCATGGCTCTCGTCCTTGCCAGAGCCTGTTTCGAAAAGGCACACGTCCGGCTCCTTGTCCCACACGGAAGGTGGCAGCCCTGAAAGATGTTGCTGGTCTTCACCGTCCCCCTGCAGCCTATTCACAGGCACAACAGAATCTGGGACCCGGGCTTGCCCAGAGGAGGAACATCTCATGGCTCTCGTCCTCGGCAGAGCCTGATTCCGAAAAGGCACTTGTCCGGCTCCTGGTCCCACACGGAAGGTGGCAGCCCTGAAAGCTGTTGCTGGTCTTCACCGTCCCCCTGCAGCCTATTCACAGGCACAACAGGATCTGGGACCCGGGCTTGCCCAGAGGAGGAACATCTCATGGCTCTCGTCCTCGGCAGAGCCTGATTCCGAAAAGGCACACGTCCGGCTCCTTGTCCCACACGGAAGGTGGCAGCCCTGAAAGCTGTTGCTGGTCTTCACTGTCCCCCTGCAGCCTATTCACAGGTACAACAGGATCTGGGACCCGGGCTTGCCCAGAGGAGGAACATCTCATGGCTCTCGTCCTCGGCAGAGCCTGATTCCGAAAAGGCACACGTCCGGCTCCTTGTCCAGCACGGAAGGTGGCAGCCCTGAAAGCTGTTGCTGGTCTTCACCGTCCCCCTGCAGCCTATTCAGAGGTACAACAGGATCTGGGACCCGGGCTTGCCCTGAGGAGGAACATCTCATGGCTCTCGTCCTCGGCAGAGCCTGATTCCGAAAAGGCACTTGTCCGGCTCCTTCTCCCACACGGAAGGTGGCAGCCCTGAAAGCTGTTGCTGGTCTTCACCGTCCCCCTGCAGCCTATTCACAGGCACAACAGGATTCGGGACCCGGGCATGCCCAAAGGAGGAACATCTCATGGATCTCTTCCTCGGCAGAGCCTGATTCCGAAAAGGCACACGTCCGGCTCCTTGTCCCACACGGAAGGTGGCAGCCCTGAAAGCTGTTGCTGGTCTTCACCGTCCCCCTGCAGCCTATTACAGGTACAACAGGATCTGGGACCCGGGCTTGCCCAGAGGAGGAACATCTCATGGATCTCGTCCTCGGCAGAGCCTGATTCCGAAAAGGCACACGTCCAGCTCCTTCTCCCACACGGAAGGTGGCAGCCCTGAAAGCTGTTCCTGGTCTTCACCGTCCTCCTGCAGCCTATTCACAGGTACAACAGCATCTGGGACCCGGGCTTGCCCTGAGGAGGAACATCTCATGGCTCTCGTCCTCGGCAGAGCCTGATTCCGAAAAGGCACTTGTCCGGCTCCTTGTCCCACACGGAAGGTGGCAGCCCTGAAAGCTGTTCCTGGTCTTCACCGTCCCCCTGCAGCCTATTCACAGGCACAACAGGATTCGGGACCCGGGCATGCCCAAAGGAGGAACATCTCATGGATCTCTTCCTCGGCAGAGCCTGATTCCGAAAAGGCACACGTCCGGCTCCTTGTCCCACACGGAAGGTGGCAGCCCTGAAAGATGTTGCTGGTCTTCACCGTCCCCCTGCAGCCTATTACAGGTACAACAGGATCTGGGACCCGGGCTTGCCCAGAGGAGGAACATCTCATGGCTCTCGTCCTCGGCAGAGCCTGATTCCGAAAAGGCACACGTCCGGCTCCTTGTCCCACACGGAAGGTGGCAGCCCTGAAAGCTGTTGCTGGTCTTCACCGTCCCCCTGCAGCCTATTCAGAGGTACAACAGGATCTGGGACCCAGGCTTGCTGAGAGGAGGAACATCTCATGGCTCTCTTCCTCGGCAGAGCCTGATTACGAAAAGACACACGTCCGGCTCCTTGTCCCACACGGAAGGTGGCAGCCCTGAAAGCTGTTGCTGGTCTTCACCGTCCCCCTGCAGCCTATTCACAGGAACAACAGGATCTGGGACCCGGGCTTGCCCAGAGGAGGAACATCTCATGGCTCTCGTCCTCGGCAGAGCCTGATTACGAAAAGGCACACGTCCGGCTCCTTGTCCCACACGGAAGGTGGCAGCCCTGAAAGCTGTTGCTGGTCTTCACCGTCCCCCTGCAGCCTATTCACAGGCACAACAGGATCTGGCACCCGGGCTTGCCCTGAGGAGGAACATCTCATGGCTCTCGTCTTCGGCAGAGCCTGATTACGAAAAGGCACACGTCCGGCTCCTTGTCCCACAAGGAAGTTGGCAGCCCTGAAAGATGTTGCTGGTCTTCACCGTCCCCCTGCAGCCTATTCACAGGCACAACAGGATTCGGGACCCGGGCATGCCCAAAGGAGGAACATCTCATGGATCTCTTCCTCGGCAGAGCCTGATTACGAAAAGGCACACGTCCGGCTCCTTGTCCCACACGGAAGGTGGCAGCCCTGAAAGCTGTTGCTGGTCTTCACCATCCCCCTGCAGCCTATTCAGAGGCACAACAGGATTCAGGACCCGGGCTTGCCCAGAGGAGGAACATCTCATGGCTCTCGTCCTCGGCAGAGCCTGATTCCGACAAGGCACACATCCGGCTCCTTGTCCCACACGGAAGGTGGCAGCCCTGAAAGCTGTTGCTGGTCTTCACCGTCCCCCTGCAGCCTATTCACAGGTACAACAGGATCTGGGACCCGGGCTTGCCCAGAGGAGGAACATCTCATGGCTCTCGTCCTTGCCAGAGCCTGTTTCGAAAAGGCACACGTCCGGCTCCTTGTCCCACACGGAAGGTGGCAGCCCTGAAAACTGTTGCTGGTCTTCACCGTCCCCCTGCAGCCTATTCACAGGCACAACAGGATCTGGGACCCGGGCTTGCCCAGAGGAGGAACATCTCATGGCTCTCGTCCTCGGCAGAGCCTGATTCCGAAAAGGCACACGTCCGGCTCCTTGTCCCACACGGAAGGTGGCAGCCCTGAAAGCTGTTGCTGGTCTTCACCGTCCCCCTGCAGCCTATTCACAGGCACAACAGGATCTGGGACCCGGGCTTGCCCAGAGGAGGAACATCTCATGGCTCTCGTCCTCGGCAGAGCCTGATTCCGAAAAGGCACACGTCCGGCTCCTTGTCCCACACGGAAGGTGGCAGCCCTGAAAGCTGTTGCTGGTCTTCACCGTCCCCCTGCAGCCTATTCAGAGGCACAACAGAATTCAGGACCCTGTCATGCCCAGAGGAGGAACATCTCATGGCTCTCGTCCTCGGCAGAGCCTGATTCCGAAAAGGCACACGTCCGGCTCCTTGTCCCACACGGAAGGTGGCAGCCCTGAAAGCTGTTGCTGGTCTTCACTGTCCCCCTGCAGCCTATTCACAGGTACAACAGGATCTGGGACCCGGGCTTGCCCAGAGGAGGAACATCTCATGGCTCTCGTCCTCGGCAGAGCCTGATTCCGAAAAGGCACACGTCCGGCTCCTTGTCCCACACGGAAGGTGGCAGCCCTGAAAGCTGTTGCTGGTCTTCACCGTCCCCCTGCAGCCTATTCAGAGGTACAACAGGATCTGGGACCCGGGCTTGCTGAGAGGAGGAACATCTCATGGCTCTCTTCCTCGGCAGAGCCTGATTCCGAAAAGGCACACGTCCGGCTCCTTGTCCCACACGGAAGGTGGCAGCCCTGAAAGCTGTTGCTGGTCTTCACCGTCCCCCTGCAGCCTATTCAGAGGTACAACAGGATCTGGGACCCGGGCTTGCTGAGAGGAGGAACATCTCATGGCTCTCTTCCTCGGCAGAGCCTGATTACGAAAAGGCACACGTCCGGCTCCTTGTCCCACACGGAAGGTGGCAGCCCTGAAAGCTGTTGCTGGTCTTCACCGTCCCCCTGCAGCCTATTCACAGGTACAACAGGATCTGGGACCCGGGCTTGCCCAGAGGAGGAACATCTCATGGCTCTCGTCCTCGGCAGAGCCTGATTCCGAAAAGGCACACGTCCGGCTCCTTGTCCCACACGGAAGGTGGCAGCCCTGAAAGCTGTTGCTGGTCTTCACCGTCCCCCTGCAGCCTATTCACAGGTACAACAGGATCTGGGACCCGGGCTTGCCCAGAGGAGGAACATCTCATGGCTCTCGTCCTCGGCAGAGCCTGATTCCGAAAAGGCACACGTCCGGCTCCTTGTCCCACACGGAAGGTGGCAGCCCTGAAAGCTGTTCCTGGTCTTCACCGTCCCCCTGCAGCCTATTCACAGGCACAACAGGATCTGGGACCCAGGCTTGCCCAGAGAAGGAACATCTCATGGCTCTCGTCCTCGGCAGAGCCTGATTCCGAAAAGGCACACGTCCGGCTCCTTGTCCCACACGGAAGGTGGCAGCCCTGAAAGCTGTTGCTGGTCTTCACCGTCCCCCTGCAGCCTATTCACAGGTACAACAGGATCTGGCACCCGGGCTTGCTGAGAGGAGGAACATCTCATGGCTCTCGTCCTCGGCAGAGCCTGATTCCGAAAAGGCACACGTCCGGCTCCTTGTCCCACACGGAAGGTGGCAGCCCTGAAAGCTGTTGCTGGTCTTCACCGTCCTCCTGCAGCCTATTCACAGGCACAACAGGATTCGGGACCCGGGCATGCCCAGAGGAGGAACATCTCCTGGATCTCTTCCTCGGCAGAGCCTGATTCCGAAAAGGCACACGTCCGGCTCCTTGTCCCTCACGGAAGGTGGCAGCCCTGAAAGCTGTTGCTGGTCTTCACCGTCCCCCTGCAGCCTATTACAGGTACAACAGGATCTGGGACCCGGGCTTGCCCAGAGGAGGAACATCTCATGGCTCTCATCCTCGGCAGAGCCTGATTCCGAAAAGGCACTTGTCCGGCTCCTTGTCCCACACGGAAGGTGGCAGCCCTGAAAGCTGTTCCTGGTCTTCACCGTCCTCCTGCAGCCTATTACAGGTACAACAGCATCTGGGACCCGGGCTTGCCCTGAGGAGGAACATCTCATGGCTCTCGTCCTCGGCAGAGCCTGATTCCGAAAAAGCACACGTCCGGCTCCTTGTCCCACACGGAAGGTGGCAGCCCTGAAAGCTGTTGCTGGTCTTCACCGTCCCCCTGCAGCCTATTCACAGGCACAACAGGATCTGGGACCCGGGCTTGCCCTGAGGAGGAACATCTCATGGCTCTCGTCCTCGGCAGAGCCTGATTACGAAAAGGCACACGTCCGGCTCCTTGTCCCACACGGAAGGTGGCAGCCCTGAAAGCTGTTGCTGGTCTTCACCGTCCCCCTGCAGCCTATTCACAGGCACAACAGGATTCGGGACCCGGGCATGCCCAAAGGAGGAACATCTCATGGCTCTCGTCCTCGGCAGAGCCTGATTCCGACAAGGCACACGTCCGGCTCCTTGTCCCACACGGAAGGTGGCAGCCCTGAAAGCTGTTGCTGGTCTTCACCGTCCCCCTGCAGCCTATTCAGAGGTACAACAGCATCTGGGACCCGGGCTTGCTGAGAGGAGGAACATCTCATGGCTCTCGTCCTTGCCAGAGCCTTTTTCGAAAAGGCACACGTCCGGCTCCTTGTCCCACACGGAAGGTGGCAGCCCTGAAAGATGTTGCTGGTCTTCACCGTCCCCCTGCAGCCTATTCACAGGCACAACAGGATCTGGCACCCGGGCTTGCCCAGAGGAGGAACATCTCATGGCTCTCGTCCTCGGCAGAGCCTGATTCCGAAAAGGCACACGTCCGGCTCCTTGTCCCACACGGAAGGTGGCAGCCCTGAAAGCTGTTGCTGGTCTTCACCGTCCCCCTGCAGCCTATTCACAGGCACAACAGGATCTGGGACCCGGGCTTGCCCAGAGGAGGAACATCTCATGGCTCTCGTCCTCGGCAGAGCCTGATTCCGAAAAGGCACACGTCCGGCTCCTTGTCCCACACGGAAGGTGGCAGCCCTGAAAGCTGTTCCTGGTCTTCACCGTCCCCCTGCAGCCTATTCACAGGCACAACAGGATCTGGGACCCAGGCTTGCCCAGAGAAGGAACATCTCATGGCTCTCGTCCTCGGCAGAGCCTGATTCCGAAAAGGCACACGTCCGGCTCCTTGTCCCACACGGAAGGTGGCAGCCCTGAAAGCTGTTGCTGGTCTTCACCGTCCCCCTGCAGCCTATTCACAGGTACAACAGGATCTGGCACCCGGGCTTGCTGAGAGGAGGAACATCTCATGGCTCTCGTCCTCGGCAGAGCCTGATTCCGAAAAGGCACTTGTCCGGCTCCTTCTCCCACACGGAAGGTGGCAGCCCTGAAAGCTGTTGCTGGTCTTCACCGTCCCCCTGCAGCCTATTCACAGGCACAACAGGATTCGGGACCCGGGCATGCCCAGAGGAGGAACATCTCATGGCTCTCTTCCTCGGCAGAGCCTGATTCCGAAAAGGCACACGTCCGGCTCCTTGTCCCTCACGGAAGGTGGCAGCCCTGAAAGCTGTTGCTGGTCTTCACCGTCCCCCTGCAGCCTATTCACAGGCACAACAGGATCTGGGACCCGGGCTTGCCCTGAGGAGGAACATCTCATGGCTCTCGTCCTCGGCAGAGCCTGATTACGAAAAGGCACACGTCCGTCTCCTTGTCCCACAAGGAAGTTGGTAGCCCTGAAAGCTGTTGCTGGTCTTCACCGTCCCCCTGCAGCCTATTCACAGGCACAACAGGATTCGGGACCCGGGCATGCCCAAAGGAGGAACATCTCATGGATCTCGTCCTCGGCAGAGCCTGATTCCGACAAGGCACACGTCCGGCTCCTTGTCCCACACGGAAGGTGGCAGCCCTGAAAGCTGTTGCTGGTCTTCACCGTCCCCCTGCAGCCTATTCAGAGGTACAACAGGATCTGGGACCCGGGCTTGCTGAGAGGAGGAACATCTCATGGCTCTCTTCCTCGGCAGAGCCTGATTCCGAAAAGGCACACGTCCGGCTCCTTGTCCCACACGGAAGGTGGCAGCCCTGAAAGCTGTTGCTGGTCTTCACCGTCCCCCTGCAGCCTATTCAGAGGTACAACAGGATCTGGGACCCGGGCTTGCTGAGAGGAGGAACATCTCATGGCTCTCTTCCTCGGCAGAGCCTGATTACGAAAAGGCACACGTCCGGCTCCTTGTCCCACACGGAAGGTGGCAGCCCTGAAAGCTGTTGCTGGTCTTCACCGTCCCCCTGCAGCCTATTCAGAGGCACAACAGGATTCAGGACCCGGGCATGCCCAGAGGAGGAACATCTCATGGATCTCTTCCTCGGCAGAGCCTGATTCCGAAAAGGCACACGTCCGGCTCCTTGTCCCACACGGAAGGTGGCAGCCCTGAAAGCTGTTGCTGGTCTTCACCGTCCCCCTGCAGCCTATTCAGAGGTACAACAGGATCTGGGACCCGGGCTTGCCCAGAGGAGGAACATCTCATGGCTCTCGTCCTCGGCAGAGCCTGATTCCGAAAAGGCACACGTCCGGCTCCTTGTCCCACACGGAAGGTGGCAGCCCTGAAAGCTGTTCCTGGTCTTCACCGTCCCCCTGCAGCCTATTCACAGGCACAACAGGATCTGGGACCCAGGCTTGCCCAGAGAAGGAACATCTCATGGCTCTCGTCCTCGGCAGAGCCTGATTCCGAAAAGGCACACGTCCGGCTCCTTGTCCCACACGGAAGGTGGCAGCCCTGAAAGCTGTTGCTGGTCTTCACCGTCCCCCTGCAGCCTATTCACAGGTACAACAGGATCTGGCACCCGGGCTTGCCCAGAGGAGGAACATCTCATGGCTCTCGTCCTCGGCAGAGCCTGATTCCGAAAAGGCACACGTCCAGCTCCTTGTCCCACACGGAAGGTGGCAGCCCTGAAAGCTGTTGCTGGTCTTCACCGTCCCCCTGCAGCCTATTCACAGGCACAACAGGATTCGGGACCCGGGCATGCCCAGAGGAGGAACATCTCCTGGATCTCTTCCTCGGCAGAGCCTGATTCCGAAAAGGCACACGTCCGGCTCCTTGTCCCTCACGGAAGGTGGCAGCCCTGAAAGCTGTTGCTGGTCTTCACCGTCCCCCTGCAGCCTATTACAGGTACAACAGGATCTGGGACCCGGGCTTGCCCAGAGGAGGAACATCTCATGGCTCTCATCCTCGGCAGAGCCTGATTCCGAAAAGGCACTTGTCCGGCTCCTTGTCCCACACGGAAGGTGGCAGCCCTGAAAGCTGTTGCTGGTCTTCACCGTCCCCCTGCAGCCTATTCACAGGCACAACAGGATCTGGGACCCGGGCTTGCCCTGAGGAGGAACATCTCATGGCTCTCGTCCTCGGCAGAGCCTGATTCCGAAAAAGCACACGTCCGGCTCCTTGTCCCACACGGAAGGTGGCAGCCCTGAAAGCTGTTGCTGGTCTTCACCGTCCCCCTGCAGCCTATTCACAGGCACAACAGGATCTGGGACCCGGGCTTGCCCTGAGGAGGAACATCTCATGGCTCTCGTCCTCGGCAGAGCCTGATTACGAAAAGGCACACGTCCGTCTCCTTGTCCCACAAGGAAGTTGGTAGCCCTGAAAGCTGTTGCTGGTCTTCACCGTCCCCCTGCAGCCTATTCACAGGCACAACAGGATTCAGGACCCGGGCATGCCCAGAGGAGGAACATCTCATGGCTCTCGTCCTCGGCAGAGCCTGATTCCGACAAGGCACACGTCCGGCTCCTTGTCCCACACGGAAGGTGGCAGCCCTGAAAGCTGTTGCTGGTCTTCACCGTCCCCCTGCAGCCTATTCAGAGGTACAACAGCATCTGGGACCCGGGCTTGCTGAGAGGAGGAACATCTCATGGCTCTCGTCCTTGCCAGTGCCTTTTTCGAAAAGGCACACGTCCGGCTCCTTGTCCCACACGGAAGGTGGCAGCCCTGAAAGATGTTGCTGGTCTTCACCGTCCCCCTGCAGCCTATTCACAGGCACAACAGGATCTGGCACCCGGGCTTGCCCAGAGGAGGAACATCTCATGGCTCTCGTCCTCGGCAGAGCCTGATTCCGAAAAGGCACACGTCCGGCTCCTTGTCCCACACGGAAGGTGGCAGCCCTGAAAGCTGTTGCTGGTCTTCACCGTCCCCCTGCAGCCTATTCACAGGCACAACAGGATCTGGGACCCGGGCTTGCCCAGAGGAGGAACATCTCATGGCTCTCGTCCTCGGCAGAGCCTGATTCCGAAAAGGCACACGTCCGGCTCCTTGTCCCACACGGAAGGTGGCAGCCCTGAAAGCTGTTCCTGGTCTTCACCGTCCCCCTGCAGCCTATTCACAGGCACAACAGGATCTGGGACCCGGGCTTGCCCAGAGAAGGAACATCTCATGGCTCTCGTCCTCGGCAGAGCCTGATTCCGAAAAGGCACACGTCCGGCTCCTTGTCCCACACGGAAGGTGGCAGCCCTGAAAGCTGTTGCTGGTCTTCACCGTCCCCCTGCAGCCTATTCACAGGTACAACAGGATCTGGCACCCGGGCTTGCTGAGAGGAGGAACATCTCATGGCTCTCGTCCTCGGCAGAGCCTGATTCCGAAAAGGCACTTGTCCGGCTCCTTCTCCCACACGGAAGGTGGCAGCCCTGAAAGCTGTTGCTGGTCTTCACCGTCCCCCTGCAGCCTATTCACAGGCACAACAGGATTCGGGACCCGGGCATGCCCAGAGGAGGAACATCTCATGGCTCTCTTCCTCGGCAGAGCCTGATTCCGAAAAGGCACACGTCCGGCTCCTTGTCCCTCACGGAAGGTGGCAGCCCTGAAAGCTGTTGCTGGTCTTCACCGTCCCCCTGCAGCCTATTACAGGTACAACAGGATCTGGGACCCGGGCTTGCCCAGAGGAGGAACATCTCATGGCTCTCGTCCTCGGCAGAGCCTGATTCCGAAAAGGCACTTGTCCGGCTCCTTGTCCCACACGGAAGGTGGCAGCCCTGAAAGCTGTTCCTGGTCTTCACCGTCCTCCTGCAGCCTATTACAGGTACAACAGCATCTGGGACCCGGGCTTGCCCTGAGGAGGAACATCTCATGGCTCTCGTCCTCGGCAGAGCCTGATTCCGAAAAAGCACACGTCCGGCTCCTTGTCCCACACGGAAGGTGGCAGCCCTGAAAGCTGTTGCTGGTCTTCACCGTCCCCCTGCAGCCTATTCACAGGCACAACAGGATCTGGGACCCGGGCTTGCCCTGAGGAGGAACATCTCATGGCTCTCGTCCTCGGCAGAGCCTGATTACGAAAAGGCACACGTCCGTCTCCTTGTCCCACAAGGAAGTTGGTAGCCCTGAAAGCTGTTGCTGGTCTTCACCGTCCCCCTGCAGCCTATTCACAGGCACAACAGGATTCGGGACCCGGGCATGCCCAAAGGAGGAACATCTCATGGCTCTCGTCCTCGGCAGAGCCTGATTCCGACAAGGCACACGTCCGGCTCCTTGTCCCACACGGAAGGTGGCAGCCCTGAAAGCTGTTGCTGGTCTTCACCGTCCCCCTGCAGCCTATTCAGAGGTACAACAGCATCTGGGACCCGGGCTTGCTGAGAGGAGGAACATCTCATGGCTCTCGTCCTTGCCAGAGCCTTTTTCGAAAAGGCACACGTCCGGCTCCTTGTCCCACACGGAAGGTGGCAGCCCTGAAAGATGTTGCTGGTCTTCACCGTCCCCCTGCAGCCTATTCACAGGCACAACAGGATCTGGCACCCGGGCTTGCCCAGAGGAGGAACATCTCATGGCTCTCGTCCTCGGCAGAGCCTGATTCCGAAAAGGCACTTGTCCGGCTCCTTGTCCCACACGGAAGGTGGCAGCCCTGAAAGCTGTTGCTGGTCTTCACCGTCCTCCTGCAGCCTATTCACAGGCACAACAGGATCTGGGACCCGGGCTTGCCCAGAGGAGGAACATCTCATGGCTCTCGTCCTCGGCAGAGACTGATTCCGAAAAGGCACACGTCCGGCTCCTTGTCCCACACGGAAGGTGGCAGCCCTGAAAGCTGTTGCTGGTCTTCACAGTCCCCCTGCAGCCTATTCAGAGGCACAACAGAATTGAGGACCCGGGCTTGCCCAGAGGAGGAACATCTCATGGCTCTCGTCCTTGGCAGAGCCTGATTCCGAAAAGGCACACGTCCGGCTCCTTGTCCCACACGGAAGGTGGCAGCCCTGAAAGCTGTTGCTGGTCTTCACTGTCCCCCTGCAGCCTATTCACAGGTACAACAGGATCTGGGACCCGGGCTTGCCCAGAGGAGGAACATCTCATGGCTCTCGTCCTCGGCAGAGCCTGATTCCGAAAAGGCACACGTCCGGCTCCTTGTCCCACACGGAAGGTGGCAGCCCTGAAAGCTGTTGCTGGTCTTCACCGTCCCCCTGCAGCCTATTCAGAGGTACAACAGGATCTGGGACCCGGGCTTGCTGAGAGGAGGAACATCTCATGGCTCTCTTCCTCGGCAGAGCCTGATTACGAAAAGGCACACGTCCGGCTCCTTGTCCCACACGGAAGGTGGCAGCCCTGAAAGCTGTTGCTGGTCTTCACCGTCCCCATGCAGCCTAGTCACAGGCACAACAGGATCTGGGACCCGGGCTTGCCCAGAGGAGGAACATCTCATGGATCTCGTCCTCGGCAGAGCCTGATTCCGAAAAGGCACACGTCCGGCTCCTTGTCCCACACGGAAGGTGGCAGCCCTGAAAGCTGTTGCTGGTCTTCACCGTCCCCCTGCAGCCTATTCAGAGGTACAACAGGATCTGGGACCCGGGCTTGCTGAGAGGAGGAACATCTCATGGCTCTCTTCCTCGGCAGAGCCTGATTACGAAAAGGCACACGTCCGGCTCCTTGTCCCACACGGAAGGTGGCAGCCCTGAAAGCTGTTGCTGGTCTTCACCGTCCCCCTGCAGCCTATTACAGGTACAACAGGATCTGGGACCCGGGCTTGCCCAGAGGAGGAACATCTCATGGCTCTCGTCCTCGGCAGAGCCTGATTCCGAAAAAGCACACGTCCGGCTCCTTGTCCCACACGGAAGGTGGCAGCCCTGAAAGCTGTTGCTGGTCTTCACTGTCCCCCTGCAGCCTATTCACAGGTACAACAGGATCTGGGACCCGGGCTTGCCCAGAGGAGGAACATCTCATGGATCTCGTCCTCGGCAGAGCCTGATTCCGAAAAGGCACACGTCCGGCTCCTTGTCCCACACGGATGTTGGCAGCCCTGAAAGATGTTGCTGGTCTTCACCGTCCCCCTGCAGCCTATTCACAGGCACAACAGGATTCGGGACCCGGGCATGCCCAAAGGAGGAACATCTCATGGCTCTCGTCCTCGGCAGAGGTTGATTACGAAAAGGCACACATCCGGCTCCTTGTCCCACACGGAAGGTGGCAGCCCTGAAAGCTGTTGCTGGTCTTCACCGTCCCCCTGCAGCCTATTACAGGTACAACAGGATCTGGGACCCGGGCTTGCCCTGAGGAGGAACATCTCATGGCTCTCGTCCTCGGCAGAGCCTGATTCCGAAAAGGCACTTGTCCGGCTCCTTTTCCCACACGGAAGGTGGCAGCTCTGAAAGCTGTTGCTGGTCTTCACCGTCCCCCTGCAGCCTATTCACAGGCACAACAGGATTCGGGACCCGGGCATGCCCAATGGAGGAACATCTCATGGATCTCTTCCTCGGCAGAGCCTGATTCCGAAAAGGCACACGTCCGGCTCCTTGTCCCACACGGAAGGTGGCAGCCCTGAAAGCTGTTGCTGGTCTTCACCGTCCCCCTGCAGCCTATTACAGGTACAACAGGATCTGGGACCCGGGCTTGCCCAGAGGAGGAACATCTCATGGCTCTCGTCCTCGGCAGAGCCTGATTCCGAAAAAGCACACGTCCGGCTCCTTGTCCCACACGGAAGGTGGCAGCCCTGAAAGCTGTTGCTGGTCTTCACCGTCCCCCTGCAGCCTATTCACAGGCACAACAGGATCTGGCACCCGGGCTTGCCCTGAGGAGGAACATCTCATGGCTCTCGTCCTCGGCAGAGCCTGATTACGAAAAGGCACACGTCCGGCTCCTTGTCCCACAAGGAAGTTGGCAGCCCTGAAAGATGTTGCTGGTCTTCACCGTCCCCCTGCAGCCTATTCACAGGCACAACAGGATTCGGGACCCGGGCATGCCCAAAGGAGGAACATCTCATCTATCTCTTCCTCGGCAGAGCCTGATTACGAAAAGGCACACGTCCGGCTCCTTGTCCCACACGGAAGGTGACAGCCCTGAAAGCTGTTGCTGGTCTTCACCGTCCCCCTGCAGCCTATTCAGAGGTACAACAGCATCTGGGACCCGGGCTTGCCCAGAGGAGGAACATCTCATGGCTCTCGTCCTCGGCAGAGCCTGATTCCGACAAGGCACACGTCCGTCTCCTTGTCCCACAAGGAAGTTGGTAGCCCTGAAAGCTGTTGCTGGT
Source organism: Astur gentilis (assembly GCF_929443795.1). Classification (NCBI taxonomy): domain Eukaryota; kingdom Metazoa; phylum Chordata; class Aves; order Accipitriformes; family Accipitridae; genus Astur; species Astur gentilis. Next base: position 182,173 of record NW_026061075.1, on the reverse strand, counting down.
CTTCACCGTCCCCCTGCAGCCTATTCACAGGCACAACAGGATTCGGGACCCGGGCATGCCCAAAGGAGGAACATCTCATGGCTCTCGTCCTCGGCAGAGCCTGATTCCGACAAGGCACACGTCCGGCTCCTTGTCCCACACAGAAGGTGGCAGCCCTGAAAGCTGTTGCTGGTCTTCACCGTCCCCCTGCAGCCTATTCAGAGGTACAACAGGATCTGGGACCCGGGCTTGCTGAGAGGAGGAACATCTCATGGCTCTCTTCCTCGGCAGAGCCTGATTCCGAAAAGGCACACGTCCGGCTCCTTGTCCCACACGGAAGGTGGCAGCCCTGAAAGCTGTTGCTGGTCTTCACCGTCCCCCTGCAGCCTATTCAGAGGTACAACAGGATCTGGGACCCGGGCTTGCTGAGAGGAGGAACATCTCATGGCTCTCTTCCTCGGCAGAGCCTGATTACGAAAAGGCACACGTCCGGCTCCTTGTCCCACACGGAAGGTGGCAGCCCTGAAAGCTGTTGCTGGTCTTCACCGTCCCCCTGCAGCCTATTCAGAGGCACAACAGGATTCAGGACCCGGGCATGCCCAGAGGAGGAACATCTCATGGATCTCTTCCTCGGCAGAGCCTGATTCCGAAAAGGCACACGTCCGGCTCCTTGTCCCACACGGAAGGTGGCAGCCCTGAAAGCTGTTGCTGGTCTTCACCGTCCCCCTGCAGCCTATTCAGAGGTACAACAGGATCTGGGACCCGGGCTTGCCCAGAGGAGGAACATCTCATGGCTCTCGTCCTCGGCAGAGCCTGATTCCGAAAAGGCACACGTCCGGCTCCTTGTCCCACACGGAAGGTGGCAGCCCTGAAAGCTGTTCCTGGTCTTCACCGTCCCCCTGCAGCCTATTCACAGGCACAACAGGATCTGGGACCCAGGCTTGCCCAGAGAAGGAACATCTCATGGCTCTCGTCCTCGGCAGAGCCTGATTCCGAAAAGGCACACGTCCGGCTCCTTGTCCCACACGGAAGGTGGCAGCCCTGAAAGCTGTTGCTGGTCTTCACCGTCCCCCTGCAGCCTATTCACAGGTACAACAGGATCTGGCACCCGGGCTTGCTGAGAGGAGGAACATCTCATGGCTCTCGTCCTCGGCAGAGCCTGATTCCGAAAAGGCACACGTCCGGCTCCTTGTCCCACACGGAAGGTGGCAGCCCTGAAAGCTGTTGCTGGTCTTCACCGTCCCCCTGCAGCCTATTCACAGGCACAACAGGATTCGGGACCCGGGCATGCCAGAGGAGGAACATCTCCTGGATCTCTTCCTCGGCAGAGCCTGATTCCGAAAAGGCACACGTCCGGCTCCTTGTCCCTCACGGAAGGTGGCAGCCCTGAAAGCTGTTGCTGGTCTTCACCGTCCCCCTGCAGCCTATTACAGGTACAACAGGATCTGGGACCCGGGCTTGCCCAGAGGAGGAACATCTCATGGCTCTCATCCTCGGCAGAGCCTGATTCCGAAAAGGCACTTGTCCGGCTCCTTGTCCCACACGGAAGGTGGCAGCCCTGAAAGCTGTTCCTGGTCTTCACCGTCCTCCTGCAGCCTATTACAGGTACAACAGCATCTGGGACCCGGGCTTGCCCTGAGGAGGAACATCTCATGGCTCTCGTCCTCGGCAGAGCCTGATTCCGAAAAAGCACACGTCCGGCTCCTTGTCCCACACGGAAGGTGGCAGCCCTGAAAGCTGTTGCTGGTCTTCACCGTCCCCCTGCAGCCTATTCACAGGCACAACAGGATCTGGGACCCGGGCTTGCCCTGAGGAGGAACATCTCATGGCTCTCGTCCTCGGCAGAGCCTGATTACGAAAAGGCACACGTCCGTCTCCTTGTCCCACAAGGAAGTTGGTAGCCCTGAAAGCTGTTGCTGGTCTTCACCGTCCCCCTGCAGCCTATTCACAGGCACAACAGGATTCGGGACCCGGGCATGCCCAAAGGAGGAACATCTCATGGCTCTCGTCCTCGGCAGAGCCTGATTCCGACAAGGCACACGTCCGGCTCCTTGTCCCACACGGAAGGTGGCAGCCCTGAAAGCTGTTGCTGGTCTTCACCGTCCCCCTGCAGCCTATTCAGAGGTACAACAGCATCTGGGACCCGGGCTTGCTGAGAGGAGGAACATCTCATGGCTCTCGTCCTTGCCAGAGCCTTTTTCGAAAAGGCACACGTCCGGCTCCTTGTCCCACACGGAAGGTGGCAGCCCTGAAAGATGTTGCTGGTCTTCACCGTCCCCCTGCAGCCTATTCACAGGCACAACAGGATCTGGCACCCGGGCTTGCCCAGAGGAGGAACATCTCATGGCTCTCGTCCTCGGCAGAGCCTGATTCCGAAAAGGCACACGTCCGGCTCCTTGTCCCACACGGAAGGTGGCAGCCCTGAAAGCTGTTGCTGGTCTTCACCGTCCCCCTGCAGCCTATTCACAGGCACAACAGGATCTGGGACCCGGGCTTGCCCAGAGGAGGAACATCTCATGGCTCTCGTCCTCGGCAGAGCCTGATTCCGAAAAGGCACACGTCCGGCTCCTTGTCCCACACGGAAGGTGGCAGCCCTGAAAGCTGTTCCTGGTCTTCACCGTCCCCCTGCAGCCTATTCACAGGCACAACAGGATCTGGGACCCAGGCTTGCCCAGAGAAGGAACATCTCATGGCTCTCGTCCTCGGCAGAGCCTGATTCCGAAAAGGCACACGTCCGGCTCCTTGTCCCACACGGAAGGTGGCAGCCCTGAAAGCTGTTGCTGGTCTTCACCGTCCCCCTGCAGCCTATTCACAGGTACAACAGGATCTGGCACCCGGGCTTGCTGAGAGGAGGAACATCTCATGGCTCTCGTCCTCGGCAGAGCCTGATTCCGAAAAGGCACTTGTCCGGCTCCTTCTCCCACACGGAAGGTGGCAGCCCTGAAAGCTGTTGCTGGTCTTCACCGTCCCCCTGCAGCCTATTCACAGGCACAACAGGATTCGGGACCCGGGCATGCCCAGAGGAGGAACATCTCATGGCTCTCTTCCTCGGCAGAGCCTGATTCCGAAAAGGCACACGTCCGGCTCCTTGTCCCTCACGGAAGGTGGCAGCCCTGAAAGCTGTTGCTGGTCTTCACCGTCCCCCTGCAGCCTATTACAGGTACAACAGGATCTGGGACCCGGGCTTGCCCAGAGGAGGAACATCTCATGGCTCTCGTCCTCGGCAGAGCCTGATTCCGAAAAGGCACTTGTCCGGCTCCTTGTCCCACACGGAAGGTGGCAGCCCTGAAAGCTGTTCCTGGTCTTCACCGTCCTCCTGCAGCCTATTACAGGTACAACAGCATCTGGGACCCGGGCTTGCCCTGAGGAGGAACATCTCATGGCTCTCGTCCTCGGCAGAGCCTGATTCCGAAAAAGCACACGTCCGGCTCCTTGTCCCACACGGAAGGTGGCAGCCCTGAAAGCTGTTGCTGGTCTTCACCGTCCCCCTGCAGCCTATTCACAGGCACAACAGGATCTGGGACCCGGGCTTGCCCTGAGGAGGAACATCTCATGGCTCTCGTCCTCGGCAGAGCCTGATTACGAAAAGGCACACGTCCGTCTCCTTGTCCCACAAGGAAGTTGGTAGCCCTGAAAGCTGTTGCTGGTCTTCACCGTCCCCCTGCAGCCTATTCACAGGCACAACAGGATTCGGGACCCGGGCATGCCCAAAGGAGGAACATCTCATGGCTCTCGTCCTCGGCAGAGCCTGATTCCGACAAGGCACACGTCCGGCTCCTTGTCCCACACGGAAGGTGGCAGCCCTGAAAGCTGTTGCTGGTCTTCACCGTCCCCCTGCAGCCTATTCAGAGGTACAACAGCATCTGGGACCCGGGCTTGCTGAGAGGAGGAACATCTCATGGCTCTCGTCCTTGCCAGAGCCTTTTTCGAAAAGGCACACGTCCGGCTCCTTGTCCCACACGGAAGGTGGCAGCCCTGAAAGCTGTTGCTGGTCTTCACCGTCCTCCTGCAGCCTATTCACAGGCACAACAGGATCTGGGACCCGGGCTTGCCCAGAGGAGGAACATCTCATGGCTCTCGTCCTCGGCAGAGACTGATTCCGAAAAGGCACACGTCCGGCTCCTTGTCCCACACGGAAGGTGGCAGCCCTGAAAGCTGTTGCTGGTCTTCACCGTCCCCCTGCAGCCTATTCAGAGGCACAACAGAATTGAGGACCCGGGCTTGCCCAGAGGAGGAACATCTCATGGCTCTCGTCCTTGGCAGAGCCTGATTCCGAAAAGGCACACGTCCGGCTCCTTGTCCCACACGGAAGGTGGCAGCCCTGAAAGCTGTTGCTGGTCTTCACTGTCCCCCTGCAGCCTATTCACAGGTACAACAGGATCTGGGACCCGGGCTTGCCCAGAGGAGGAACATCTCATGGCTCTCGTCCTCGGCAGAGCCTGATTCCGAAAAGGCACACGTCCGGCTCCTTGTCCCACACGGAAGGTGGCAGCCCTGAAAGCTGTTGCTGGTCTTCACCGTCCCCCTGCAGCCTATTCAGAGGTACAACAGGATCTGGGACCCGGGCTTGCTGAGAGGAGGAACATCTCATGGCTCTCTTCCTCGGCAGAGCCTGATTACGAAAAGGCACACGTCCGGCTCCTTGTCCCTCACGGAAGGTGGCAGCCCTGAAAGCTGTTGCTGGTCTTCACTGTCCCCCTGCAGCCTATTCACAGGTACAACAGGATCTGGGACCCGGGCTTGCCCAGAGGAGGAACATCTCATGGCTCTCATCCTCGGCAGAGCCTGATTCCGAAAAGGCACTTGTCCGGCTCCTTGTCCCACACGGAAGGTGGCAGCCCTGAAAGCTGTTCCTGGTCTTCACCGTCCCCCTGCAGCCTATTACAGGTACAACAGGATCTGGGACCCGGGCTTGCCCTGAGGAGGAACATCTCATGGCTCTCGTCCTCGGCAGAGCCTGATTCCGAAAAGGCACTTGTCCGGCTCCTTTTCCCACACGGAAGGTGGCAGCCCTGAAAGCTGTTGCTGGTCTTCACCGTCCCCCTGCAGCCTATTCACAGGCACAACAGGATTCGGGACCCGGGCATGCCCAAAGGAGGAACATCTCATGGATCTCTTCCTCGGCAGAGCCTGATTCCGAAAAGGCACACGTCCGGCTCCTTGTCCCACACGGAAGGTGGCAGCCCTGAAAGCTGTTGCTGGTCTTCACCGTCCCCCTGCAGCCTATTACAGGTACAACAGGATCTGGGACCCGGGCTTGCCCAGAGGAGGAACATCTCATGGCTCTCGTCCTCGGCAGAGCCTGATTCCGAAAAAGCACACGTCCGGCTCCTTGTCCCACACGGAAGGTGGCAGCCCTGAAAGCTGTTGCTGGTCTTCACCGTCCCCCTGCAGCCTATTCACAGGCACAACAGGATCTGGCACCCGGGCTTGCCCTGAGGAGGAACATCTCATGGCTCTCGTCCTCGGCAGAGCCTGATTACGAAAAGGCACACGTCCGGCTCCTTGTCCCACAAGGAAGTTGGCAGCCCTGAAAGATGTTGCTGGTCTTCACCGTCCCCCTGCAGCCTATTCACAGGCACAACAGGATTCGGGACCCGGGCATGCCCAAAGGAGGAACATCTCATCTATCTCTTCCTCGGCAGAGCCTGATTACGAAAAGGCTCACGTCCGGCTCCTTGTCCCACACGGAAGGTGACAGCCCTGAAAGCTGTTGCTGGTCTTCACCGTCCCCCTGCAGCCTATTCACAGGCACAACAGGATTCAGGACCCGGGCTTGCCCAGAGGAGGAACATCTCATGGCTCTCGTCCTCGGCAGAGCCTGATTCCGACAAGGCACACATCCGGCTCCTTGTCCCACACGGAAGGTGGCAGCCCTGAAAGCTGTTGCTGGTCTTCACCGTCCCCCTGCAGCCTATTCACAGGCACAACAGGATCTGGGACCCGGGCTTGCCCAGAGGAGGAACATCTCATGGCTCTCGTCCTTGCCAGAGCCTGTTTCGAAAAGGCACACGTCCGGCTCCTTGTCCCACACGGAAGGTGGCAGCCCTGAAAGCTGTTGCTGGTCTTCACCGTCCCCCTGCAGCCTATTCACAGGCACAACAGGATTCGGGACCCGGGCTTGCCCAGAGGAGGAACATCTCATGGCTCTCGTCCTCGGCAGAGCCTGATTCCGAAAAGGCACACGTCCGGCTCCTTGTCCCACACGGAAGGTGGCAGCCCTGAAAGCTGTTGCTGGTCTTCACCGTCCCCCTGCAGCCTATTCAGAGGCACAACAGAATTCAGGACCCTGTCATGCCCAGAGGAGGAACATCTCATGGCTCTCGTCCTCGGCAGAGCCTGATTCCGAAAAGGCACACGTCCGGCTCCTTGTCCCACACGGAAGGTGGCAGCCCTGAAAGCTGTTGCTGGTCTTCACCGTCCCCCTGCAGCCTATTACAGGTACAACAGGATCTGGGACCCGGGCTTGCCCAGAGGAGGAACATCTCATGGATCTCGTCCTCGGCAGAGCCTGATTCCGAAAAGGCACACGTCCAGCTCCTTGTCCCACACGGAAGGTGGCAGCCCTGAAAGCTGTTGCTGGTCTTCACCGTCCCCCTGCAGCCTATTCAGAGGTACAACAGGATCTGGGACCCGGGCTTGCTGAGAGGAGGAACATCTCATGGCTCTCTTCCTCGGCAGAGCCTGATTCCGAAAAGGCACACGTCCGGCTCCTTGTCCCACACGGAAGGTGGCAGCCCTGAAAGCTGTTGCTGGTCTTCACCGTCCCCCTGCAGCCTATTCAGAGGTACAACAGGATCTGGGACCCGGGCTTGCTGAGAGGAGGAACATCTCATGGCTCTCTTCCTCGGCAGAGCCTGATTACGAAAAGGCACACGTCCGGCTCCTTGTCCCACACGGAAGGTGGCAGCCCTGAAAGCTGTTGCTGGTCTTCACCGTCCCCCTGCAGCCTATTCAGAGGCACAACAGGATTCAGGACGCGGGCTTGCCCAGAGGAGGAACATCTCATGGATCTCTTCCTCGGCAGAGCCTGATTCCGAAAAGGCACACGTCCGGCTCCTTGTCCCACACGGAAGGTGGCAGCCCTGAAAGCTGTTGCTGGTCTTCACCGTCCCCCTGCAGCCTATTCAGAGGTACAACAGGATCTGGGACCCGGGCTTGCCCAGAGGAGGAACATCTCATGGCTCTCGTCCTCGGCAGAGCCTGATTCCGAAAAGGCACACGTCCGGCTCCTTGTCCCACACGGAAGGTGGCAGCCCTGAAAGCTGTTCCTGGTCTTCACCGTCCCCCTGCAGCCTATTCACAGGCACAACAGGATCTGGGACCCGGGCTTGCCCAGAGAAGGAACATCTCATGGCTCTCGTCCTCGGCAGAGCCTGATTCCGAAAAGGCACACGTCCGGCTCCTTGTCCCACACGGAAGGTGGCAGCCCTGAAAGCTGTTGCTGGTCTTCACCGTCCCCCTGCAGCCTATTCACAGGTACAACAGGATCTGGGACCCGGGCTTGCCCAGAGGAGGAACATCTCATGGCTCTCGTCCTCGGCAGAGCCTGATTCCGAAAAGGCACACGTCCGGCTCCTTCTCCCACACGGAAGGTGGCAGCCCTGAAAGCTGTTGCTGGTCTTCACCGTCCCCCTGCAGCCTATTCACAGGCACAACAGGATTCGGGACCCGGGCATGCCCAGAGGAGGAACATCTCCTGGATCTCTTCCTCGGCAGATCCTGATTCCGAAAAGGCACACGTCCGGCTCCTTGTCCCTCACGGAAGGTGGCAGCCCTGAAAGCTGTTGCTGGTCTTCACCGTCCCCCTGCAGCCTATTACAGGTACAACAGGATCTGGGACCCGGGCTTGCCCAGAGGAGGAACATCTCATGGCTCTCGTCCTCGGCAGAGCCTGATTCCGAAAAGGCACTTGTCCGGCTCCTTGTCCCACACGGAAGGTGGCAGCCCTGAAAGCTGTTCCTGGTCTTCACCGTCCTCCTGCAGCCTATTACAGGTACAACAGCATCTGGGACCCGGGCTTGCCCTGAGGAGGAACATCTCATGGCTCTCGTCCTCGGCAGAGCCTGATTCCGAAAAAGCACACGTCCGGCTCCTTGTCCCACACGGAAGGTGGCAGCCCTGAAAGCTGTTGCTGGTCTTCACCGTCCCCCTGCAGCCTATTCACAGGCACAACAGGATCTGGGACCCGGGCTTGCCCTGAGGAGGAACATCTCATGGCTCTCGTCCTCGGCAGAGCCTGATTACGAAAAGGCACACGTCCGTCTCCTTGTCCCACAAGGAAGTTGGTAGCCCTGAAAGCTGTTGCTGGTCTTCACCGTCCCCCTGCAGCCTATTCACAGGCACAACAGGATTCGGGACCCGGGCATGCCCAAAGGAGGAACATCTCATGGCTCTCGTCCTCGGCAGAGCCTGATTCCGACAAGGCACACGTCCGGCTCCTTGTCCCACACGGAAGGTGGCAGCCCTGAAAGCTGTTGCTGGTCTTCACCGTCCCCCTGCAGCCTATTCAGAGGTACAACAGCATCTGGGACCCGGGCTTGCTGAGAGGAGGAACATCTCATGGCTCTCGTCCTTGCCAGAGCCTTTTTCGAAAAGGCACACGTCCGGCTCCTTGTCCCACACGGAAGGTGGCAGCCCTGAAAGATGTTGCTGGTCTTCACCGTCCCCCTGCAGCCTATTCACAGGCACAACAGGATCTGGCACCCGGGCTTGCCCAGAGGAGGAACATCTCATGGCTCTCGTCCTCGGCAGAGCCTGATTCCGAAAAGGCACTTGTCCGGCTCCTTGTCCCACACGGAAGGTGGCAGCCCTGAAAGCTGTTGCTGGTCTTCACCGTCCCCCTGCAGCCTATTCACAGGCACAACAGGATCTGGGACCCGGGCTTGCCCAGAGGAGGAACATCTCATGGCTCTCGTCCTCGGCAGAGCCTGATTCCGAAAAGGCACACGTCCGGCTCCTTGTCCCACACGGAAGGTGGCAGCCCTGAAAGCTGTTGCTGGTCTTCACCGTCCCCCTGCAGCCTATTCAGAGGCACAACAGAATTCAGGACCCGGGCTTGCCCAGAGGAGGAACATCTCATGGCTCTCGTCCTTGGCAGAGCCTGATTCCGAAAAGGCACACGTCCGGCTCCTTGTCCCACACGGAAGGTGGCAGCCCTGAAAGCTGTTGCTGGTCTTCACTGTCCCCCTGCAGCCTATTCACAGGTACAACAGGATCTGGGACCCGGGCTTGCCCAGAGGAGGAACATCTCATGGATCTCGTCCTCGGCAGAGCCTGATTCCGAAAAGGCACACGTCCGGCTCCTTGTCCCACACGGAAGGTGGCAGCCCTGAAAGCTGTTGCTGGTCTTCACCGTCCCCCTGCAGCCTATTCAGAGGTACAACAGGATCTGGGACCCGGGCTTGCTGAGAGGAGGAACATCTCATGGCTCTCTTCCTCGGCAGAGCCTGATTACGAAAAGGCACACGTCCGGCTCCTTGTCCCACACGGAAGGTGGCAGCCCTGAAAGCTGTTGCTGGTCTTCACCGTCCCCATGCAGCCTAGTCACAGGCACAACAGGATCTGGGACCCGGGCTTGCCCAGAGGAGGAACATCTCATGGATCTCGTCCTCGGCAGAGCCTGATTCCGAAAAGGCACACGTCCGGCTCCTTGTCCCACACGGAAGGTGGCAGCCCTGAAAGCTGTTGCTGGTCTTCACCGTCCCCCTGCAGCCTATTCAGAGGTACAACAGGATCTGGGACCCGGGCTTGCTGAGAGGAGGAACATCTCATGGCTCTCTTCCTCGGCAGAGCCTGATTACGAAAAGGCACACGTCCGGCTCCTTGTCCCACACGGAAGGTGGCAGCCCTGAAAGCTGTTGCTGGTCTTCACCGTCCCCCTGCAGCCTATTACAGGTACAACAGGATCTGGGACCCGGGCTTGCCCAGAGGAGGAACATCTCATGGCTCTCGTCCTCGGCAGAGCCTGATTCCGAAAAAGCACACGTCCGGCTCCTTGTCCCACACGGAAGGTGGCAGCCCTGAAAGCTGTTGCTGGTCTTCACTGTCCCCCTGCAGCCTATTCACAGGTACAACAGGATCTGGGACCCGGGCTTGCCCAGAGGAGGAACATCTGATGGATCTCGTCCTCGGCAGAGCCTGATTCCGAAAAGGCACACGTCCGGCTCCTTGTCCCACACGGAAGGTGGCAGCCCTGAAAGATGTTGCTGGTCTTCACCGTCCCCCTGCAGCCTATTCACAGGCACAACAGGATTCGGGACCCGGGCATGCCCAAAGGAGGAACATCTCATGGCTCTCGTCCTCGGCAGAGGTTGATTACGAAAAGGCACACATCCGGCTCCTTGTCCCACACGGAAGGTGGCAGCCCTGAAAGCTGTTGCTGGTCTTCACCGTCCCCCTGCAGCCTATTACAGGTACAACAGGATCTGGGACCCGGGCTTGCCCTGAGGAGGAACATCTCATGGCTCTCGTCCTCGGCAGAGCCTGATTACGAAAAGGCTCACGTCCGGCTCCTTGTCCCACACGGAAGGTGACAGCCCTGAAAGCTGTTGCTGGTCTTCACCGTCCCCCTGCAGCCTATTCACAGGCACAACAGGATTCAGGACCCGGGCTTGCCCAGAGGAGGAACATCTCATGGCTCTCGTCCTCGGCAGAGCCTGATTCCGACAAGGCACACATCCGGCTCCTTGTCCCACACGGAAGGTGGCAGCCCTGAAAGCTGTTGCTGGTCTTCACCGTCCCCCTGCAGCCTATTCACAGGCACAACAGGATCTGGGACCCGGGCTTGCCCAGAGGAGGAACATCTCATGGCTCTCGTCCTTGCCAGAGCCTGTTTCGAAAAGGCACACGTCCGGCTCCTTGTCCCACACGGAAGGTGGCAGCCCTGAAAGCTGTTGCTGGTCTTCACCGTCCCCCTGCAGCCTATTCACAGGCACAACAGGATTCGGGACCCGGGCTTGCCCACAGGAGGAACATCTCATGGCTCTCGTCCTCGGCAGAGCCTGATTCCGAAAAGGCACACGTCCGGCTCCTTGTCCCACACGGAAGGTGGCAGCCCTGAAAGCTGTTGCTGGTCTTCACCGTCCCCCTGCAGCCTATTCAGAGGCACAACAGAATTCAGGACCCTGTCATGCCCAGAGGAGGAACATCTCATGGCTCTCGTCCTCGGCAGAGCCTGATTCCGAAAAGGCACACGTCCGGCTCCTTGTCCCACACGGAAGGTGGCAGCCCTGAAAGCTGTTGCTGGTCTTCACCGTCCCCCTGCAGCCTATTACAGGTACAACAGGATCTGGGACCCGGGCTTGCCCAGAGGAGGAACATCTCATGGATCTCGTCCTCGGCAGAGCCTGATTCCGAAAAGGCACACGTCCAGCTCCTTGTCCCACACGGAAGGTGGCAGCCCTGAAAGCTGTTGCTGGTCTTCACCGTCCCCCTGCAGCCTATTCAGAGGTACAACAGGATCTGGGACCCGGGCTTGCTGAGAGGAGGAACATCTCATGGCTCTCTTCCTCGGCAGAGCCTGATTCCGAAAAGGCACACGTCCGGCTCCTTGTCCCACACGGAAGGTGGCAGCCCTGAAAGCTGTTGCTGGTCTTCACCGTCCCCCTGCAGCCTATTCAGAGGTACAACAGGATCTGGGACCCGGGCTTGCTGAGAGGAGGAACATCTCATGGCTCTCTTCCTCGGCAGAGCCTGATTACGAAAAGGCACACGTCCGGCTCCTTGTCCCACACGGAAGGTGGCAGCCCTGAAAGCTGTTGCTGGTCTTCACCGTCCCCCTGCAGCCTATTCAGAGGCACAACAGGATTCAGGACCCGGGCTTGCCCAGAGGAGGAACATCTCATGGATCTCTTCCTCGGCAGAGCCTGATTCCGAAAAGGCACACGTCCGGCTCCTTGTCCCACACGGAAGGTGGCAGCCCTGAAAGCTGTTGCTGGTCTTCACCGTCCCCCTGCAGCCTATTCAGAGGTACAACAGGATCTGGGACCCGGGCTTGCCCAGAGGAGGAACATCTCATGGCTCTCGTCCTCGGCAGAGCCTGATTCCGAAAAGGCACACGTCCGGCTCCTTGTCCCACACGGAAGGTGGCAGCCCTGAAAGCTGTTCCTGGTCTTCACCGTCCCCCTGCAGCCTATTCACAGGCACAACAGGATCTGGGACCCGGGCTTGCCCAGAGAAGGAACATCTCATGGCTCTCGTCCTCGGCAGAGCCTGATTCCGAAAAGGCACACGTCCGGCTCCTTGTCCCACACGGAAGGTGGCAGCCCTGAAAGCTGTTGCTGGTCTTCACCGTCCCCCTGCAGCCTATTCACAGGTACAACAGGATCTGGGACCCGGGCTTGCCCAGAGGAGGAACATCTCATGGCTCTCGTCCTCGGCAGAGCCTGATTCCGAAAAGGCACACGTCCGGCTCCTTCTCCCACACGGAAGGTGGCAGCCCTGAAAGCTGTTGCTGGTCTTCACCGTCCCCCTGCAGCCTATTCACAGGCACAACAGGATTCGGGACCCGGGCATGCCCAGAGGAGGAACATCTCCTGGATCTCTTCCTCGGCAGATCCTGATTCCGAAAAGGCACACGTCCGGCTCCTTGTCCCTCACGGAAGGTGGCAGCCCTGAAAGCTGTTGCTGGTCTTCACCGTCCCCCTGCAGCCTATTACAGGTACAACAGGATCTGGGACCCGGGCTTGCCCAGAGGAGGAACATCTCATGGCTCTCGTCCTCGGCAGAGCCTGATTCCGAAAAGGCACTTGTCCGGCTCCTTGTCCCACACGGAAGGTGGCAGCCCTGAAAGCTGTTCCTGGTCTTCACCGTCCTCCTGCAGCCTATTACAGGTACAACAGCATCTGGGACCCGGGCTTGCCCTGAGGAGGAACATCTCATGGCTCTCGTCCTCGGCAGAGCCTGATTCCGAAAAAGCACACGTCCGGCTCCTTGTCCCACACGGAAGGTGGCAGCCCTGAAAGCTGTTGCTGGTCTTCACCGTCCCCCTGCAGCCTATTCACAGGCACAACAGGATCTGGGACCCGGGCTTGCCCTGAGGAGGAACATCTCATGGCTCTCGTCCTCGGCAGAGCCTGATTACGAAAAGGCACACGTCCGTCTCCTTGTCCCACAAGGAAGTTGGTAGCCCTGAAAGCTGTTGCTGGTCTTCACCGTCCCCCTGCAGCCTATTCACAGGCACAACAGGATTCGGGACCCGGGCATGCCCAAAGGAGGAACATCTCATGGCTCTCGTCCTCGGCAGAGCCTGATTCCGACAAGGCACACGTCCGGCTCCTTGTCCCACACGGAAGGTGGCAGCCCTGAAAGCTGTTGCTGGTCTTCACCGTCCCCCTGCAGCCTATTCAGAGGTACAACAGCATCTGGGACCCGGGCTTGCTGAGAGGAGGAACATCTCATGGCTCTCGTCCTTGCCAGAGCCTTTTTCGAAAAGGCACACGTCCGGCTCCTTGTCCCACACGGAAGGTGGCAGCCCTGAAAGATGTTGCTGGTCTTCACCGTCCCCCTGCAGCCTATTCACAGGCACAACAGGATCTGGCACCCGGGCTTGCCCAGAGGAGGAACATCTCATGGCTCTCGTCCTCGGCAGAGCCTGATTCCGAAAAGGCACTTGTCCGGCTCCTTGTCCCACACGGAAGGTGGCAGCCCTGAAAGCTGTTGCTGGTCTTCACCGTCCCCCTGCAGCCTATTCACAGGCACAACAGGATCTGGGACCCGGGCTTGCCCAGAGGAGGAACATCTCATGGCTCTCGTCCTCGGCAGAGCCTGATTCCGAAAAGGCACACGTCCGGCTCCTTGTCCCACACGGAAGGTGGCAGCCCTGAAAGCTGTTGCTGGTCTTCACCGTCCCCCTGCAGCCTATTCAGAGGCACAACAGAATTCAGGACCCGGGCTTGCCCAGAGGAGGAACATCTCATGGCTCTCGTCCTTGGCAGAGCCTGATTCCGAAAAGGCACACGTCCGGCTCCTTGTCCCACACGGAAGGTGGCAGCCCTGAAAGCTGTTGCTGGTCTTCACTGTCCCCCTGCAGCCTATTCACAGGTACAACAGGATCTGGGACCCGGGCTTGCCCAGAGGAGGAACATCTCATGGATCTCGTCCTCGGCAGAGCCTGATTCCGAAAAGGCACACGTCCGGCTCCTTGTCCCACACGGAAGGTGGCAGCCCTGAAAGCTGTTGCTGGTCTTCACCGTCCCCCTGCAGCCTATTCAGAGGTACAACAGGATCTGGGACCCGGGCTTGCTGAGAGGAGGAACATCTCATGGCTCTCTTCCTCGGCAGAGCCTGATTACGAAAAGGCACACGTCCGGCTCCTTGTCCCACACGGAAGGTGGCAGCCCTGAAAGCTGTTGCTGGTCTTCACCGTCCCCATGCAGCCTAGTCACAGGCACAACAGGATCTGGGACCCGGGCTTGCCCAGAGGAGGAACATCTCATGGATCTCGTCCTCGGCAGAGCCTGATTCCGAAAAGGCACACGTCCGGCTCCTTGTCCCACACGGAAGGTGGCAGCCCTGAAAGCTGTTGCTGGTCTTCACCGTCCCCCTGCAGCCTATTCAGAGGTACAACAGGATCTGGGACCCGGGCTTGCTGAGAGGAGGAACATCTCATGGCTCTCTTCCTCGGCAGAGCCTGATTACGAAAAGGCACACGTCCGGCTCCTTGTCCCACACGGAAGGTGGCAGCCCTGAAAGCTGTTGCTGGTCTTCACCGTCCCCCTGCAGCCTATTACAGGTACAACAGGATCTGGGACCCGGGCTTGCCCAGAGGAGGAACATCTCATGGCTCTCGTCCTCGGCAGAGCCTGATTCCGAAAAAGCACACGTCCGGCTCCTTGTCCCACACGGAAGGTGGCAGCCCTGAAAGCTGTTGCTGGTCTTCACTGTCCCCCTGCAGCCTATTCACAGGTACAACAGGATCTGGGACCCGGGCTTGCCCAGAGGAGGAACATCTGATGGATCTCGTCCTCGGCAGAGCCTGATTCCGAAAAGGCACACGTCCGGCTCCTTGTCCCACACGGAAGGTGGCAGCCCTGAAAGATGTTGCTGGTCTTCACCGTCCCCCTGCAGCCTATTCACAGGCACAACAGGATTCGGGACCCGGGCATGCCCAAAGGAGGAACATCTCATGGCTCTCGTCCTCGGCAGAGGTTGATTACGAAAAGGCACACATCCGGCTCCTTGTCCCACACGGAAGGTGGCAGCCCTGAAAGCTGTTGCTGGTCTTCACCGTCCCCCTGCAGCCTATTACAGGTACAACAGGATCTGGGACCCGGGCTTGCCCTGAGGAGGAACATCTCATGGCTCTCGTCCTCGGCAGAGCCTGATTCCGAAAAGGCACTTGTCCGGCTCCTTTTCCCACACGGAAGGTGGCAGCCCTGAAAGCTGTTGCTGGTCTTCACCGTCCCCCTGCAGCCTATTCACAGGCACAACAGGATTCGGGACCCGGGCATGCCCAAAGGAGGAACATCTCATGGATCTCTTCCTCGGCAGAGCCTGATTCCGAAAAGGCACACGTCCGGCTCCTTGTCCCACACGGAAGGTGGCAGCCCTGAAAGCTGTTGCTGGTCTTCACCGTCCCCCTGCAGCCTATTACAGGTACAACAGGATCTGGGACCCGGGCTTGCCCAGAGGAGGAACATCTCATGGCTCTCGTCCTCGGCAGAGCCTGATTCCGAAAAAGCACACGTCCGGCTCCTTGTCCCACACGGAAGGTGGCAGCCCTGAAAGCTGTTGCTGGTCTTCACCGTCCCCCTGCAGCCTATTCACAGGCACAACAGGATCTGGCACCCGGGCTTGCCCTGAGGAGGAACATCTCATGGCTCTCGTCCTCGGCAGAGCCTGATTACGAAAAGGCACACGTCCGGCTCCTTGTCCCACAAGGAAGTTGGCAGCCCTGAAAGATGTTGCTGGTCTTCACCGTCCCCCTGCAGCCTATTCACAGGCACAACAGGATTCGGGACCCGGGCATGCCCAAAGGAGGAACATCTCATCTATCTCTTCCTCGGCAGAGCCTGATTACGAAAAGGCACACGTCCGGCTCCTTGTCCCACACGGAAGGTGACAGCCCTGAAAGCTGTTGCTGGTCTTCACCGTCCCCCTGCAGCCTATTCAGAGGTACAACAGCATCTGGGACCCGGGCTTGCCCAGAGGAGGAACATCTCATGGCTCTCGTCCTCGGCAGAGCCTGATTCCGACAAGGCACACATCCAGCTCCTTGTCCCACACGGAAGGTGGCAGCCCTGAAAGCTGTTGCTGGTCTTCACCGTCCCCCTGCAGCCTATTCACAGGTACAACAGGATCTGGGACCCGGGCTTGCCCAGAGGAGGAACATCTCATGGCTCTCGTCCTTGCCAGAGCCTGTTTCGAAAAGGCACACGTCCGGCTCCTTGTCCCACACGGAAGGTGGCAGCCCTGAAAGATGTTGCTGGTCTTCACCGTCCCCCTGCAGCCTATTCACAGGCACAACAGGATCTGGGACCCGGGCTTGCCCAGAGGAGGAACATCTCATGGCTCTCGTCCTCGGCAGAGCCTGATTCCGAAAAGGCACACGTCCGGCTCCTTGTCCCACACGGAAGGTGGCAGCCCTGAAAGCTGTTGCTGGTCTTCACCGTCCCCCTGCAGCCTATTCAGAGGCACAACAGAATTCAGGACCCGGGCTTGCCCAGAGGAGGAACATCTCATGGCTCTCGTCCTTGGCAGAGCCTGATTCCGAAAAGGCACACGTCCGGCTCCTTGTCCCACACGGAAGGTGGCAGCCCTGAAAGCTGTTGCTGGTCTTCACCGTCCCCCTGCAGCCTATTCACAGGTACAACAGGATCTGGGACCCGGGCTTGCCCAGAGGAGGAACATCTCATGGCTCTCGTCCTCGGCAGAGCCTGATTCCGAAAAGGCACACGTCCGGCTCCTTGTCCCACACGGAAGGTGGCAGCCCTGAAAGCTGTTGCTGGTCTTCACCGTCCCCCTGCAGCCTATTCAGAGGTACAACAGGATCTGGGACCCGGGCTTGCTGAGAGGAGGAACATCTCATGGCTCTCTTCCTCGGCAGAGCCTGATTACGAAAAGGCACACGTCCGGCTCCTTGTCCCACACGGAAGGTGGCAGCCCCTAAAGCTGTTGCTGGTCTTCACCGTCCCCCTGCAGCCTATTCACAGGCACAACAGGATTCGGGACCCGGGCATGCCCAAAAGAGGAACATCTCATGGCTCTCGTCCTCGGCAGAGGTTGATTACGAAAAGGCACACATCCGGCTCCTTGTCCCACACGGAATGTGGCAGCCCTGAAAGCTGTTGCTGGTCTTCACCGTCCCCCTGCAGCCTATTCACAGGTACAACAGGATTCGGGACCCGGGCATGCCCAGAGGAGGAACATCTCATGGCTCTCTTCCTCGGCAGAGCCTCTTTCCGAAAAGGCACACGTCCGGCTCCTTGTCCCACACGGAAGGTGGCAGCCCTGAAAGCTGTTGCTGGTCTTCACCGTCCCCCTGCAGCCTATTACAGGTACAACAGGATCTGGGACCCGGGCTTGCCCAGAGGAGGAACATCTCATGGCTCTCGTCCTCGGCAGAGCCTGATTCCGAAAAGGCACTTGTCCGGCTCCTTGTCCCACACGGAAGGTGGCAGCCCTGAAAGCTGTTCCTGGTCTTCACCGTCCCCCTGCAGCCTATTCAGAGGTACAACAGGATCTGGGACCCGGGCTTGCCCTGAGGAGGAACATCTCATGGCTCTCGTCCTCGGCAGAGCCTGATTCCGAAAAGGCACTTGTCCGGCTCCTTTTCCCACACGGAAGGTGGCAGCCCTGAAAGCTGTTGCTGGTCTTCACCGTCCCCCTGCAGCCTATTCACAGGCACAACAGGATTCGGGACCCGGGCATGCCCAAAGGAGGAACATCTCATGGATCTCTTCCTCGGCAGAGCCTGATTCCGAAAAGGCACACGTCCGGCTCCTTGTCCCACACGGAAGGTGGCAGCCCTGAAAGCTGTTGCTGGTCTTCACCGTCCCCCTGCAGCCTATTACAGGTACAACAGGATCTGGGACCCGGGCTTGCCCAGAGGAGGAACATCTCATGCCTCTCGTCCTCGGCAGAGCCTGATTCCGAAAAAGCACACGTCCGGCTCCTTGTCCCACACGGAAGGTGGCAGCCCTGAAAGCTGTTGCTGGTCTTCACCATCCCCCTGCAGCCTATTCACAGGCACAACAGGATCTGGGACCCGGGCTTGCCCAGAGGAGGAACATCTCATGGCTCTCGTCCTCGGCAGAGCCTGATTCCGAAAAGGCACACGTCCGGCTCCTTGTCCCACAAGGAAGTTGGTAGCCCTGAAAGATGTTGCTGGTCTTCACCGTCCCCCTGCAGCCTATTCACAGGCACAACAGGATTCGGGACCCGGGCATGCCCAAAGGAGGAACATCTCATGGATCTCTTCCTCGGCAGAGCCTGATTACGAAAAGGCACACGTCCGGCTCCTTGTCCCACACGGAAGGTGGCAGCCCTGAAAGCTGTTGCTGGTCTTCACCGTCCCCCTGCAGCCTATTCAGAGGTACAACAGCATCTGGGACCCGGGCTTGCCCAGAGGAGGAACATCTCATGGCTCTCGTCCTCGGCAGAGCCAGATTCCGACAAGGCACACATCCGGCTCCTTGTCCCACACGGAAGGTGGCAGCCCTGAAAGCTGTTGCTGGTCTTCACCGTCCCCCTGCAGCCTATTCAGAGGTACAACAGGATCTGGGACCCGGGCTTGCCCAGAGGAGGAACATCTCATGGCTCTCGTCCTTGCCAGAGCCTGTTTCGAAAAGGCACACGTCCGGCTCCTTGTCCCACACGGAAGGTGGCAGCCCTGAAAGATGTTGCTGGTCTTCACCGTCCCCCTGCAGCCTATTCACAGGCACAACAGAATCTGGGACCCGGGCTTGCCCAGAGGAGGAACATCTCATGGCTCTCGTCCTCGGCAGAGCCTGATTCCGAAAAGGCACTTGTCCGGCTCCTGGTCCCACACGGAAGGTGGCAGCCCTGAAAGCTGTTGCTGGTCTTCACCGTCCCCCTGCAGCCTATTCACAGGCACAACAGGATCTGGGACCCGGGCTTGCCCAGAGGAGGAACATCTCATGGCTCTCGTCCTCGGCAGAGCCTGATTCCGAAAAGGCACACGTCCGGCTCCTTGTCCCACACGGAAGGTGGCAGCCCTGAAAGCTGTTGCTGGTCTTCACTGTCCCCCTGCAGCCTATTCACAGGTACAACAGGATCTGGGACCCGGGCTTGCCCAGAGGAGGAACATCTCATGGCTCTCGTCCTCGGCAGAGCCTGATTCCGAAAAGGCACACGTCCGGCTCCTTGTCCCACACGGAAGGTGGCAGCCCTGAAAGCTGTTGCTGGTCTTCACCGTCCCCCTGCAGCCTATTCAGAGGTACAACAGCATCTGGGACCCGGGCTTGCCCTGAGGAGGAACATCTCATGGCTCTCGTCCTCGGCAGAGCCTGATTCCGAAAAGGCACTTGTCCGGCTCCTTCTCCCACACGGAAGGTGGCAGCCCTGAAAGCTGTTGCTGGTCTTCACCGTCCCCCTGCAGCCTATTCACAGGCACAACAGGATTCGGGACCCGGGCATGCCCAAAGGAGGAACATCTCATGGATCTCTTCCTCGGCAGAGCCTGATTCCGAAAAGGCACACGTCCGGCTCCTTGTCCCACACGGAAGGTGGCAGCCCTGAAAGC
This sequence comes from Astur gentilis, assembly GCF_929443795.1. NCBI lineage: Eukaryota > Metazoa > Chordata > Aves > Accipitriformes > Accipitridae > Astur > Astur gentilis. The sequence continues at coordinate 162,489 of NW_026061075.1, read as the reverse complement.
TGTTGCTGGTCTTCACCGTCCCCCTGCAGCCTATTACAGGTACAACAGGATCTGGGACCCGGGCTTGCTGAGAGGAGGAACATCTCATGGCTCTCGTCCTCGGCAGAGCCTGATTCCGAAAAGGCACACGTCCAGCTCCTTCTCCCACACGGAAGGTGGCAGCCCTGAAAGCTGTTCCTGGTCTTCACCGTCCTCCTGCAGCCTATTCACAGGTACAACAGCATCTGGGACCCGGGCTTGCCCTGAGGAGGAACATCTCATGGCTCTCGTCCTCGGCAGAGCCTGATTCCGAAAAGGCACTTGTCCGGCTCCTTGTCCCACACGGAAGGTGGCAGCCCTGAAAGCTGTTCCTGGTCTTCACCGTCCCCCTGCAGCCTATTCACAGGCACAACAGGATTCGGGACCCGGGCATGCCCAAAGGAGGAACATCTCATGGATCTCTTCCTCGGCAGAGCCTGATTCCGAAAAGGCACACGTCCGGCTCCTTGTCCCACACGGAAGGTGGCAGCCCTGAAAGCTGTTGCTGGTCTTCACCGTCCCCCTGCAGCCTATTACAGGTACAACAGGATCTGGGACCCGGGCTTGCCCAGAGGAGGAACATCTCATGGCTCTCGTCCTCGGCAGAGCCTGATTCCGAAAAGGCACACGTCCGGCTCCTTGTCCCACACGGAAGGTGGCAGCCCTGAAAGCTGTTGCTGGTCTTCACCGTCCCCCTGCAGCCTATTCAGAGGTACAACAGGATCTGGGACCCAGGCTTGCTGAGAGGAGGAACATCTCATGGCTCTCTTCCTCGGCAGAGCCTGATTACGAAAAGACACACGTCCGGCTCCTTGTCCCACACGGAAGGTGGCAGCCCTGAAAGCTGTTGCTGGTCTTCACCGTCCCCCTGCAGCCTATTCACAGGTACAACAGGATCTGGGACCCGGGCTTGCCCAGAGGAGGAACATCTCATGGCTCTCGTCCTCGGCAGAGCCTGATTACGAAAAGGCACACGTCCGGCTCCTTGTCCCACACGGAAGGTGGCAGCCCTGAAAGCTGTTGCTGGTCTTCACCGTCCCCCTGCAGCCTATTCACAGGCACAACAGGATCTGGCACCCGGGCTTGCCCTGAGGAGGAACATCTCATGGCTCTCGTCCTCGGCAGAGCCTGATTACGAAAAGGCACACGTCCGGCTCCTTGTCCCACAAGGAAGTTGGCAGCCCTGAAAGATGTTGCTGGTCTTCACCGTCCCCCTGCAGCCTATTCACAGGCACAACAGGATTCGGGACCCGGGCATGCCCAAAGGAGGAACATCTCATGGATCTCTTCCTCGGCAGAGCCTGATTACGAAAAGGCACACGTCCGGCTCCTTGTCCCACACGGAAGGTGGCAGCCCTGAAAGCTGTTGCTGGTCTTCACCATCCCCCTGCAGCCTATTCAGAGGCACAACAGGATTCAGGACCCGGGCTTGCCCAGAGGAGGAACATCTCATGGCTCTCGTCCTCGGCAGAGCCTGATTCCGACAAGGCACACATCCGGCTCCTTGTCCCACACGGAAGGTGGCAGCCCTGAAAGCTGTTGCTGGTCTTCACCGTCCCCCTGCAGCCTATTCACAGGTACAACAGGATCTGGGACCCGGGCTTGCCCAGAGGAGGAACATCTCATGGCTCTCGTCCTTGCCAGAGCCTGTTTCGAAAAGGCACACGTCCGGCTCCTTGTCCCACACGGAAGGTGGCAGCCCTGAAAACTGTTGCTGGTCTTCACCGTCCCCCTGCAGCCTATTCACAGGCACAACAGGATCTGGGACCCGGGCTTGCCCAGAGGAGGAACATCTCATGGCTCTCGTCCTCGGCAGAGCCTGATTCCGAAAAGGCACACGTCCGGCTCCTTGTCCCACACGGAAGGTGGCAGCCCTGAAAGCTGTTGCTGGTCTTCACCGTCCCCCTGCAGCCTATTCACAGGCACAACAGGATCTGGGACCCGGGCTTGCCCAGAGGAGGAACATCTCATGGCTCTCGTCCTCGGCAGAGCCTGATTCCGAAAAGGCACACGTCCGGCTCCTTGTCCCACACGGAAGGTGGCAGCCCTGAAAGCTGTTGCTGGTCTTCACCGTCCCCCTGCAGCCTATTCAGAGGCACAACAGAATTCAGGACCCTGTCATGCCCAGAGGAGGAACATCTCATGGCTCTCGTCCTCGGCAGAGCCTGATTCCGAAAAGGCACACGTCCGGCTCCTTGTCCCACACGGAAGGTGGCAGCCCTGAAAGCTGTTGCTGGTCTTCACTGTCCCCCTGCAGCCTATTCACAGGTACAACAGGATCTGGGACCCGGGCTTGCCCAGAGGAGGAACATCTCATGGCTCTCGTCCTCGGCAGAGCCTGATTCCGAAAAGGCACACGTCCGGCTCCTTGTCCCACACGGAAGGTGGCAGCCCTGAAAGCTGTTGCTGGTCTTCACCGTCCCCCTGCAGCCTATTCAGAGGTACAACAGGATCTGGGACCCGGGCTTGCTGAGAGGAGGAACATCTCATGGCTCTCTTCCTCGGCAGAGCCTGATTCCGAAAAGGCACACGTCCGGCTCCTTGTCCCACACGGAAGGTGGCAGCCCTGAAAGCTGTTGCTGGTCTTCACCGTCCCCCTGCAGCCTATTCAGAGGTACAACAGGATCTGGGACCCGGGCTTGCTGAGAGGAGGAACATCTCATGGCTCTCTTCCTCGGCAGAGCCTGATTACGAAAAGGCACACGTCCGGCTCCTTGTCCCACACGGAAGGTGGCAGCCCTGAAAGCTGTTGCTGGTCTTCACCGTCCCCCTGCAGCCTATTCAGAGGCACAACAGGATTCAGGACCCGGGCATGCCCAGAGGAGGAACATCTCATGGATCTCTTCCTCGGCAGAGCCTGATTCCGAAAAGGCACACGTCCGGCTCCTTGTCCCACACGGAAGGTGGCAGCCCTGAAAGCTGTTGCTGGTCTTCACCGTCCCCCTGCAGCCTATTCAGAGGTACAACAGGATCTGGGACCCGGGCTTGCCCAGAGGAGGAACATCTCATGGCTCTCGTCCTCGGCAGAGCCTGATTCCGAAAAGGCACACGTCCGGCTCCTTGTCCCACACGGAAGGTGGCAGCCCTGAAAGCTGTTCCTGGTCTTCACCGTCCCCCTGCAGCCTATTCACAGGCACAACAGGATCTGGGACCCAGGCTTGCCCAGAGAAGGAACATCTCATGGCTCTCGTCCTCGGCAGAGCCTGATTCCGAAAAGGCACACGTCCGGCTCCTTGTCCCACACGGAAGGTGGCAGCCCTGAAAGCTGTTGCTGGTCTTCACCGTCCCCCTGCAGCCTATTCACAGGTACAACAGGATCTGGCACCCGGGCTTGCTGAGAGGAGGAACATCTCATGGCTCTCGTCCTCGGCAGAGCCTGATTCCGAAAAGGCACACGTCCGGCTCCTTGTCCCACACGGAAGGTGGCAGCCCTGAAAGCTGTTGCTGGTCTTCACCGTCCTCCTGCAGCCTATTCACAGGCACAACAGGATTCGGGACCCGGGCATGCCCAGAGGAGGAACATCTCCTGGATCTCTTCCTCGGCAGAGCCTGATTCCGAAAAGGCACACGTCCGGCTCCTTGTCCCTCACGGAAGGTGGCAGCCCTGAAAGCTGTTGCTGGTCTTCACCGTCCCCCTGCAGCCTATTACAGGTACAACAGGATCTGGGACCCGGGCTTGCCCAGAGGAGGAACATCTCATGGCTCTCATCCTCGGCAGAGCCTGATTCCGAAAAGGCACTTGTCCGGCTCCTTGTCCCACACGGAAGGTGGCAGCCCTGAAAGCTGTTCCTGGTCTTCACCGTCCTCCTGCAGCCTATTACAGGTACAACAGCATCTGGGACCCGGGCTTGCCCTGAGGAGGAACATCTCATGGCTCTCGTCCTCGGCAGAGCCTGATTCCGAAAAAGCACACGTCCGGCTCCTTGTCCCACACGGAAGGTGGCAGCCCTGAAAGCTGTTGCTGGTCTTCACCGTCCCCCTGCAGCCTATTCACAGGCACAACAGGATCTGGGACCCGGGCTTGCCCTGAGGAGGAACATCTCATGGCTCTCGTCCTCGGCAGAGCCTGATTACGAAAAGGCACACGTCCGGCTCCTTGTCCCACACGGAAGGTGGCAGCCCTGAAAGCTGTTGCTGGTCTTCACCGTCCCCCTGCAGCCTATTCACAGGCACAACAGGATTCGGGACCCGGGCATGCCCAAAGGAGGAACATCTCATGGCTCTCGTCCTCGGCAGAGCCTGATTCCGACAAGGCACACGTCCGGCTCCTTGTCCCACACGGAAGGTGGCAGCCCTGAAAGCTGTTGCTGGTCTTCACCGTCCCCCTGCAGCCTATTCACAGGTACAACAGCATCTGGGACCCGGGCTTGCTGAGAGGAGGAACATCTCATGGCTCTCGTCCTTGCCAGAGCCTTTTTCGAAAAGGCACACGTCCGGCTCCTTGTCCCACACGGAAGGTGGCAGCCCTGAAAGATGTTGCTGGTCTTCACCGTCCCCCTGCAGCCTATTCACAGGCACAACAGGATCTGGCACCCGGGCTTGCCCAGAGGAGGAACATCTCATGGCTCTCGTCCTCGGCAGAGCCTGATTCCGAAAAGGCACACGTCCGGCTCCTTGTCCCACACGGAAGGTGGCAGCCCTGAAAGCTGTTGCTGGTCTTCACCGTCCCCCTGCAGCCTATTCACAGGCACAACAGGATCTGGGACCCGGGCTTGCCCAGAGGAGGAACATCTCATGGCTCTCGTCCTCGGCAGAGCCTGATTCCGAAAAGGCACACGTCCGGCTCCTTGTCCCACACGGAAGGTGGCAGCCCTGAAAGCTGTTCCTGGTCTTCACCGTCCCCCTGCAGCCTATTCACAGGCACAACAGGATCTGGGACCCAGGCTTGCCCAGAGAAGGAACATCTCATGGCTCTCGTCCTCGGCAGAGCCTGATTCCGAAAAGGCACACGTCCGGCTCCTTGTCCCACACGGAAGGTGGCAGCCCTGAAAGCTGTTGCTGGTCTTCACCGTCCCCCTGCAGCCTATTCACAGGTACAACAGGATCTGGCACCCGGGCTTGCTGAGAGGAGGAACATCTCATGGCTCTCGTCCTCGGCAGAGCCTGATTCCGAAAAGGCACTTGTCCGGCTCCTTCTCCCACACGGAAGGTGGCAGCCCTGAAAGCTGTTGCTGGTCTTCACCGTCCCCCTGCAGCCTATTCACAGGCACAACAGGATTGGGGACCCGGGCATGCCCAGAGGAGGAACATCTCATGGCTCTCTTCCTCGGCAGAGCCTGATTCCGAAAAGGCACACGTCCGGCTCCTTGTCCCTCACGGAAGGTGGCAGCCCTGAAAGCTGTTGCTGGTCTTCACCGTCCCCCTGCAGCCTATTCACAGGCACAACAGGATCTGGGACCCGGGCTTGCCCTGAGGAGGAACATCTCATGGCTCTCGTCCTCGGCAGAGCCTGATTACGAAAAGGCACACGTCCGTCTCCTTGTCCCACAAGGAAGTTGGTAGCCCTGAAAGCTGTTGCTGGTCTTCACCGTCCCCCTGCAGCCTATTCACAGGCACAACAGGATTCGGGACCCGGGCATGCCCAAAGGAGGAACATCTCATGGCTCTCGTCCTCGGCAGAGCCTGATTCCGACAAGGCACACGTCCGGCTCCTTGTCCCACACGGTAGGTGGGAGCCCTGAAAGCTGTTGCTGGTCTTCACCGTCCCCCTGCAGCCTATTCACAGGTACAACAGGATCTGGGACCCGGGCTTGCTGAGAGGAGGAACATCTCATGGCTCTCTTCCTCGGCAGAGCCTGATTCCGAAAAGGCACACGTCCGGCTCCTTGTCCCACACGGAAGGTGGCAGCCCTGAAAGCTGTTGCTGGTCTTCACCGTCCCCCTGCAGCCTATTCAGAGGTACAACAGGATCTGGGACCCGGGCTTGCTGAGAGGAGGAACATCTCATGGCTCTCTTCCTCGGCAGAGCCTGATTACGAAAAGGCACACGTCCGGCTCCTTGTCCCACACGGAAGGTGGCAGCCCTGAAAGCTGTTGCTGGTCTTCACCGTCCCCCTGCAGCCTATTCAGAGGCACAACAGGATTCAGGACCCGGGCATGCCCAGAGGAGGAACATCTCATGGATCTCTTCCTCGGCAGAGCCTGATTCCGAAAAGGCACACGTCCGGCTCCTTGTCCCACACGGAAGGTGGCAGCCCTGAAAGCTGTTGCTGGTCTTCACCGTCCCCCTGCAGCCTATTCAGAGGTACAACAGGATCTGGGACCCGGGCTTGCCCAGAGGAGGAACATCTCATGGCTCTCGTCCTCGGCAGAGCCTGATTCCGAAAAGGCACACGTCCGGCTCCTTGTCCCACACGGAAGGTGGCAGCCCTGAAAGCTGTTCCTGGTCTTCACCGTCCCCCTGCAGCCTATTCACAGGCACAACAGGATCTGGGACCCAGGCTTGCCCAGAGAAGGAACATCTCATGGCTCTCGTCCTCGGCAGAGCCTGATTCCGAAAAGGCACACGTCCGGCTCCTTGTCCCACACGGAAGGTGGCAGCCCTGAAAGCTGTTGCTGGTCTTCACCGTCCCCCTGCAGCCTATTCACAGGTACAACAGGATCTGGCACCCGGGCTTGCCCAGAGGAGGAACATCTCATGGCTCTCGTCCTCGGCAGAGCCTGATTCCGAAAAGGCACACGTCCAGCTCCTTGTCCCACACGGAAGGTGGCAGCCCTGAAAGCTGTTGCTGGTCTTCACCGTCCCCCTGCAGCCTATTCACAGGCACAACAGGATTCGGGACCCGGGCATGCCCAGAGGAGGAACATCTCCTGGATCTCTTCCTCGGCAGAGCCTGATTCCGAAAAGGCACACGTCCGGCTCCTTGTCCCTCACGGAAGGTGGCAGCCCTGAAAGCTGTTGCTGGTCTTCACCGTCCCCCTGCAGCCTATTACAGGTACAACAGGATCTGGGACCCGGGCTTGCCCAGAGGAGGAACATCTCATGGCTCTCATCCTCGGCAGAGCCTGATTCCGAAAAGGCACTTGTCCGGCTCCTTGTCCCACACGAAAGGTGGCAGCCCTGAAAGCTGTTCCTGGTCTTCACCGTCCTCCTGCAGCCTATTACAGGTACAACAGCATCTGGGACCCGGGCTTGCCCTGAGGAGGAACATCTCATGGCTCTCGTCCTCGGCAGAGCCTGATTCCGAAAAAGCACACGTCCGGCTCCTTGTCCCACACGGAAGGTGGCAGCCCTGAAAGCTGTTGCTGGTCTTCACCGTCCCCCTGCAGCCTATTCACAGGCACAACAGGATCTGGGACCCGGGCTTGCCCTGAGGAGGAACATCTCATGGCTCTCGTCCTCGGCAGAGCCTGATTACGAAAAGGCACACGTCCGTCTCCTTGTCCCACAAGGAAGTTGGTAGCCCTGAAAGCTGTTGCTGGTCTTCACCGTCCCCCTGCAGCCTATTCACAGGCACAACAGGATTCAGGACCCGGGCATGCCCAAAGGAGGAACATCTCATGGCTCTCGTCCTCGGCAGAGCCTGATTCCGACAAGGCACACGTCCGGCTCCTTGTCCCACACGGAAGGTGGCAGCCCTGAAAGCTGTTGCTGGTCTTCACCGTCCCCCTGCAGCCTATTCAGAGGTACAACAGCATCTGGGACCCGGGCTTGCTGAGAGGAGGAACATCTCATGGCTCTCGTCCTTGCCAGAGCCTTTTTCGAAAAGGCACACGTCCGGCTCCTTGTCCCACACGGAAGGTGGCAGCCCTGAAAGATGTTGCTGGTCTTCACCGTCCCCCTGCAGCCTATTCACAGGCACAACAGGATCTGGCACCCGGGCTTGCCCAGAGGAGGAACATCTCATGGCTCTCGTCCTCGGCAGAGCCTGATTCCGAAAAGGCACACGTCCGGCTCCTTGTCCCACACGGAAGGTGGCAGCCCTGAAAGCTGTTGCTGGTCTTCACCGTCCCCCTGCAGCCTATTCACAGGCACAACAGGATCTGGGACCCGGGCTTGCCCAGAGGAGGAACATCTCATGGCTCTCGTCCTCGGCAGAGCCTGATTCCGAAAAGGCACACGTCCGGCTCCTTGTCCCACACGGAAGGTGGCAGCCCTGAAAGCTGTTCCTGGTCTTCACCGTCCCCCTGCAGCCTATTCACAGGCACAACAGGATCTGGGACCCAGTCTTGCCCAGAGAAGGAACATCTCATGGCTCTCGTCCTCGGCAGAGCCTGATTCCGAAAAGGCACACGTCCGGCTCCTTGTCCCACACGGAAGGTGGCAGCCCTGAAAGCTGTTGCTGGTCTTCACCGTCCCCCTGCAGCCTATTCACAGGTACAACAGGATCTGGCACCCGGGCTTGCTGAGAGGAGGAACATCTCATGGCTCTCGTCCTCGGCAGAGCCTGATTCCGAAAAGGCACTTGTCCGGCTCCTTCTCCCACACGGAAGGTGGCAGCCCTGAAAGCTGTTGCTGGTCTTCACCGTCCCCCTGCAGTCTATTCACAGGCACAACAGGATTCGGGACCCGGGCATGCCCAGAGGAGGAACATCTCATGGCTCTCTTCCTCGGCAGAGCCTGATTCCGAAAAGGCACACGTCCGGCTCCTTGTCCCTCACGGAAGGTGGCAGCCCTGAAAGCTGTTGCTGGTCTTCACCGTCCCCCTGCAGCCTATTACAGGTACAACAGGATCTGGGACCCGGGCTTGCCCAGAGGAGGAACATCTCATGGCTCTCGTCCTCGGCAGAGCCTGATTCCGAAAAGGCACTTGTCCGGCTCCTTGTCCCACACGGAAGGTGGCAGCCCTGAAAGCTGTTCCTGGTCTTCACCGTCCTCCTGCAGCCTATTACAGGTACAACAGCATCTGGGACCCGGGCTTGCCCTGAGGAGGAACATCTCATGGCTCTCGTCCTCGGCAGAGCCTGATTCCGAAAAAGCACACGTCCGGCTCCTTGTCCCACACGGAAGGTGGCAGCCCTGAAAGCTGTTGCTGGTCTTCACCGTCCCCCTGCAGCCTATTCACAGGCACAACAGGATCTGGGACCCGGGCTTGCCCTGAGGAGGAACATCTCATGGCTCTCGTCCTCGGCAGAGCCTGATTACGAAAAGGCACACGTCCGTCTCCTTGTCCCACAAGGAAGTTGGTAGCCCTGAAAGCTGTTGCTGGTCTTCACCGTCCCCCTGCAGCCTATTCACAGGCACAACAGGATTCGGGACCCGGGCATGCCCAAAGGAGGAACATCTCATGGCTCTCGTCCTCGGCAGAGCCTGATTCCGACAAGGCACACGTCCGGCTCCTTGTCCCACACGGAAGGTGGCAGCCCTGAAAGCTGTTGCTGGTCTTCACCGTCCCCCTGCAGCCTATTCAGAGGTACAACAGCATCTGGGACCCGGGCTTGCTGAGAGGAGGAACATCTCATGGCTCTCGTCCTTGCCAGAGCCTTTTTCGAAAAGGCACACGTCCGGCTCCTTGTCCCACACGGAAGGTGGCAGCCCTGAAAGATGTTGCTGGTCTTCACCGTCCCCCTGCAGCCTATTCACAGGCACAACAGGATCTGGCACCCGGGCTTGCCCAGAGGAGGAACATCTCATGGCTCTCGTCCTCGGCAGAGCCTGATTCCGAAAAGGCACTTGTCCGGCTCCTTGTCCCACACGGAAGGTGGCAGCCCTGAAAGCTGTTGCTGGTCTTCACCGTCCTCCTGCAGCCTATTCACAGGCACAACAGGATCTGGGACCCGGGCTTGCCCAGAGGAGGAACATCTCATGGCTCTCGTCCTCGGCAGAGACTGATTCCGAAAAGGCACACGTCCGGCTCCTTGTCCCACACGGAAGGTGGCAGCCCTGAAAGCTGTTGCTGGTCTTCACCGTCCCCCTGCAGCCTATTCAGAGGCACAACAGAATTGAGGACCCGGGCTTGCCCAGAGGAGGAACATCTCATGGCTCTCGTCCTTGGCAGAGCCTGATTCCGAAAAGGCACACGTCCGGCTCCTTGTCCCACACGGAAGGTGGCAGCCCTGAAAGCTGTTGCTGGTCTTCACTGTCCCCCTGCAGCCTATTCACAGGTACAACAGGATCTGGGACCCGGGCTTGCCCAGAGGAGGAACATCTCATGGCTCTCGTCCTCGGCAGAGCCTGATTCCGAAAAGGCACACGTCCGGCTCCTTGTCCCACACGGAAGGTGGCAGCCCTGAAAGCTGTTGCTGGTCTTCACCGTCCCCCTGCAGCCTATTCAGAGGTACAACAGGATCTGGGACCCGGGCTTGCTGAGAGGAGGAACATCTCATGGCTCTCTTCCTCGGCAGAGCCTGATTACGAAAAGGCACACGTCCGGCTCCTTGTCCCACACGGAAGGTGGCAGCCCTGAAAGCTGTTGCTGGTCTTCACCGTCCCCATGCAGCCTAGTCACAGGCACAACAGGATCTGGGACCCGGGCTTGCCCAGAGGAGGAACATCTCATGGATCTCGTCCTCGGCAGAGCCTGATTCCGAAAAGGCACACGTCCGGCTCCTTGTCCCACACGGAAGGTGGCAGCCCTGAAAGCTGTTGCTGGTCTTCACCGTCCCCCTGCAGCCTATTCAGAGGTACAACAGGATCTGGGACCCGGGCTTGCTGAGAGGAGGAACATCTCATGGCTCTCTTCCTCGGCAGAGCCTGATTACGAAAAGGCACACGTCCGGCTCCTTGTCCCACACGGAAGGTGGCAGCCCTGAAAGCTGTTGCTGGTCTTCACCGTCCCCCTGCAGCCTATTACAGGTACAACAGGATCTGGGACCCGGGCTTGCCCAGAGGAGGAACATCTCATGGATCTCGTCCTCGGCAGAGCCTGATTCCGAAAAAGCACACGTCCGGCTCCTTGTCCCACACGGAAGGTGGCAGCCCTGAAAGCTGTTGCTGGTCTTCACTGTCCCCCTGCAGCCTATTCACAGGTACAACAGGATCTGGGACCCGGGCTTGCCCAGAGGAGGAACATCTCATGGATCTCGTCCTCGGCAGAGCCTGATTCCGAAAAGGCACACGTCCGGCTCCTTGTCCCACACGGATGTTGGCAGCCCTGAAAGATGTTGCTGGTCTTCAACGTCCCCCTGCAGCCTATTCACAGGCACAACAGGATTCGGGACCCGGGCATGCCCAAAGGAGGAACATCTCATGGCTCTCGTCCTCGGCAGAGGTTGATTACGAAAAGGCACACATCCGGCTCCTTGTCCCACACGGAAGGTGGCAGCCCTGAAAGCTGTTGCTGGTCTTCACCGTCCCCCTGCAGCCTATTACAGGTACAACAGGATCTGGGACCCGGGCTTGCCCTGAGGAGGAACATCTCATGGCTCTCGTCCTCGGCAGAGCCTGATTCCGAAAAGGCACTTGTCCGGCTCCTTTTCCCACACGGAAGGTGGCAGCTCTGAAAGCTGTTGCTGGTCTTCACCGTCCCCCTGCAGCCTATTCACAGGCACAACAGGATTCGGGACCCGGGCATGCCCAAAGGAGGAACATCTCATGGATCTCTTCCTCGGCAGAGCCTGATTCCGAAAAGGCACACGTCCGGCTCCTTGTCCCACACGGAAGGTGGCAGCCCTGAAAGCTGTTGCTGGTCTTCACCGTCCCCCTGCAGCCTATTACAGGTACAACAGGATCTGGGACCCGGGCTTGCCCAGAGGAGGAACATCTCATGGCTCTCGTCCTCGGCAGAGCCTGATTCCGAAAAAGCACACGTCCGGCTCCTTGTCCCACACGGAAGGTGGCAGCCCTGAAAGCTGTTGCTGGTCTTCACCGTCCCCCTGCAGCCTATTCACAGGCACAACAGGATCTGGCACCCGGGCTTGCCCTGAGGAGGAACATCTCATGGCTCTCGTCCTCGGCAGAGCCTGATTACGAAAAGGCACACGTCCGGCTCCTTGTCCCACAAGGAAGTTGGCAGCCCTGAAAGATGTTGCTGGTCTTCACCGTCCCCCTGCAGCCTATTCACAGGCACAACAGGATTCGGGACCCGGGCATGCCCAAAGGAGGAACATCTCATCTATCTCTTCCTCGGCAGAGCCTGATTACGAAAAGGCACACGTCCGGCTCCTTGTCCCACACGGAAGGTGACAGCCCTGAAAGCTGTTGCTGGTCTTCACCGTCCCCCTGCAGCCTATTCAGAGGTACAACAGCATCTGGGACCCGGGCTTGCCCAGAGGAGGAACATCTCATGGCTCTCGTCCTCGGCAGAGCCTGATTCCGACAAGGCACACGTCCGTCTCCTTGTCCCACAAGGAAGTTGGTAGCCCTGAAAGCTGTTGCTGGTCTTCACCGTCCCCCTGCAGCCTATTCACAGGCACAACAGGATTCGGGACCCGGGCATGCCCAAAGGAGGAACATCTCATGGCTCTCGTCCTCGGCAGAGCCTGATTCCGACAAGGCACACGTCCGGCTCCTTGTCCCACACGGAAGGTGGCAGCCCTGAAAGCTGTTGCTGGTCTTCACCGTCCCCCTGCAGCCTATTCAGAGGTACAACAGGATCTGGGACCCGGGCTTGCTGAGAGGAGGAACATCTCATGGCTCTCTTCCTCGGCAGAGCCTGATTCCGAAAAGGCACACGTCCGGCTCCTTGTCCCACACGGAAGGTGGCAGCCCTGAAAGCTGTTGCTGGTCTTCACCGTCCCCCTGCAGCCTATTCAGAGGTACAACAGGATCTGGGACCCGGGCTTGCTGAGAGGAGGAACATCTCATGGCTCTCTTCCTCGGCAGAGCCTGATTACGAAAAGGCACACGTCCGGCTCCTTGTCCCACACGGAAGGTGGCAGCCCTGAAAGCTGTTGCTGGTCTTCACCGTCCCCCTGCAGCCTATTCAGAGGCACAACAGGATTCAGGACCCGGGCATGCCCAGAGGAGGAACATCTCATGGATCTCTTCCTCGGCAGAGCCTGATTCCGAAAAGGCACACGTCCGGCTCCTTGTCCCACACGGAAGGTGGCAGCCCTGAAAGCTGTTGCTGGTCTTCACCGTCCCCCTGCAGCCTATTCAGAGGTACAACAGGATCTGGGACCCGGGCTTGCCCAGAGGAGGAACATCTCATGGCTCTCGTCCTCGGCAGAGCCTGATTCCGAAAAGGCACACGTCCGGCTCCTTGTCCCACACGGAAGGTGGCAGCCCTGAAAGCTGTTCCTGGTCTTCACCGTCCCCCTGCAGCCTATTCACAGGCACAACAGGATCTGGGACCCAGGCTTGCCCAGAGAAGGAACATCTCATGGCTCTCGTCCTCGGCAGAGCCTGATTCCGAAAAGGCACACGTCCGGCTCCTTGTCCCACACGGAAGGTGGCAGCCCTGAAAGCTGTTGCTGGTCTTCACCGTCCCCCTGCAGCCTATTCACAGGTACAACAGGATCTGGCACCCGGGCTTGCTGAGAGGAGGAACATCTCATGGCTCTCGTCCTCGGCAGAGCCTGATTCCGAAAAGGCACACGTCCGGCTCCTTGTCCCACACGGAAGGTGGCAGCCCTGAAAGCTGTTGCTGGTCTTCACCGTCCCCCTGCAGCCTATTCACAGGCACAACAGGATTCGGGACCCGGGCATGCCAGAGGAGGAACATCTCCTGGATCTCTTCCTCGGCAGAGCCTGATTCCGAAAAGGCACACGTCCGGCTCCTTGTCCCTCACGGAAGGTGGCAGCCCTGAAAGCTGTTGCTGGTCTTCACCGTCCCCCTGCAGCCTATTACAGGTACAACAGGATCTGGGACCCGGGCTTGCCCAGAGGAGGAACATCTCATGGCTCTCATCCTCGGCAGAGCCTGATTCCGAAAAGGCACTTGTCCGGCTCCTTGTCCCACACGGAAGGTGGCAGCCCTGAAAGCTGTTCCTGGTCTTCACCGTCCTCCTGCAGCCTATTACAGGTACAACAGCATCTGGGACCCGGGCTTGCCCTGAGGAGGAACATCTCATGGCTCTCGTCCTCGGCAGAGCCTGATTCCGAAAAAGCACACGTCCGGCTCCTTGTCCCACACGGAAGGTGGCAGCCCTGAAAGCTGTTGCTGGTCTTCACCGTCCCCCTGCAGCCTATTCACAGGCACAACAGGATCTGGGACCCGGGCTTGCCCTGAGGAGGAACATCTCATGGCTCTCGTCCTCGGCAGAGCCTGATTACGAAAAGGCACACGTCCGTCTCCTTGTCCCACAAGGAAGTTGGTAGCCCTGAAAGCTGTTGCTGGTCTTCACCGTCCCCCTGCAGCCTATTCACAGGCACAACAGGATTCGGGACCCGGGCATGCCCAAAGGAGGAACATCTCATGGCTCTCGTCCTCGGCAGAGCCTGATTCCGACAAGGCACACGTCCGGCTCCTTGTCCCACACGGAAGGTGGCAGCCCTGAAAGCTGTTGCTGGTCTTCACCGTCCCCCTGCAGCCTATTCAGAGGTACAACAGCATCTGGGACCCGGGCTTGCTGAGAGGAGGAACATCTCATGGCTCTCGTCCTTGCCAGAGCCTTTTTCGAAAAGGCACACGTCCGGCTCCTTGTCCCACACGGAAGGTGGCAGCCCTGAAAGATGTTGCTGGTCTTCACCGTCCCCCTGCAGCCTATTCACAGGCACAACAGGATCTGGCACCCGGGCTTGCCCAGAGGAGGAACATCTCATGGCTCTCGTCCTCGGCAGAGCCTGATTCCGAAAAGGCACACGTCCGGCTCCTTGTCCCACACGGAAGGTGGCAGCCCTGAAAGCTGTTGCTGGTCTTCACCGTCCCCCTGCAGCCTATTCACAGGCACAACAGGATCTGGGACCCGGGCTTGCCCAGAGGAGGAACATCTCATGGCTCTCGTCCTCGGCAGAGCCTGATTCCGAAAAGGCACACGTCCGGCTCCTTGTCCCACACGGAAGGTGGCAGCCCTGAAAGCTGTTGCTGGTCTTCACCGTCCCCCTGCAGCCTATTCACAGGCACAACAGGATCTGGGACCCAGGCTTGCCCAGAGAAGGAACATCTCATGGCTCTCGTCCTCGGCAGAGCCTGATTCCGAAAAGGCACACGTCCGGCTCCTTGTCCCACACGGAAGGTGGCAGCCCTGAAAGCTGTTGCTGGTCTTCACCGTCCCCCTGCAGCCTATTCACAGGTACAACAGGATCTGGCACCCGGGCTTGCTGAGAGGAGGAACATCTCATGGCTCTCGTCCTCGGCAGAGCCTGATTCCGAAAAGGCACTTGTCCGGCTCCTTCTCCCACACGGAAGGTGGCAGCCCTGAAAGCTGTTGCTGGTCTTCACCGTCCCCCTGCAGCCTATTCACAGGCACAACAGGATTCGGGACCCGGGCATGCCCAGAGGAGGAACATCTCATGGCTCTCTTCCTCGGCAGAGCCTGATTCCGAAAAGGCACACGTCCGGCTCCTTGTCCCTCACGGAAGGTGGCAGCCCTGAAAGCTGTTGCTGGTCTTCACCGTCCCCCTGCAGCCTATTACAGGTACAACAGGATCTGGGACCCGGGCTTGCCCAGAGGAGGAACATCTCATGGCTCTCGTCCTCGGCAGAGCCTGATTCCGAAAAGGCACTTGTCCGGCTCCTTGTCCCACACGGAAGGTGGCAGCCCTGAAAGCTGTTCCTGGTCTTCACCGTCCTCCTGCAGCCTATTACAGGTACAACAGCATCTGGGACCCGGGCTTGCCCTGAGGAGGAACATCTCATGGCTCTCGTCCTCGGCAGAGCCTGATTCCGAAAAAGCACACGTCCGGCTCCTTGTCCCACACGGAAGGTGGCAGCCCTGAAAGCTGTTGCTGGTCTTCACCGTCCCCCTGCAGCCTATTCACAGGCACAACAGGATCTGGGACCCGGGCTTGCCCTGAGGAGGAACATCTCATGGCTCTCGTCCTCGGCAGAGCCTGATTACGAAAAGGCACACGTCCGTCTCCTTGTCCCACAAGGAAGTTGGTAGCCCTGAAAGCTGTTGCTGGTCTTCACCGTCCCCCTGCAGCCTATTCACAGGCACAACAGGATTCGGGACCCGGGCATGCCCAAAGGAGGAACATCTCATGGCTCTCGTCCTCGGCAGAGCCTGATTCCGACAAGGCACACGTCCGGCTCCTTGTCCCACACGGAAGGTGGCAGCCCTGAAAGCTGTTGCTGGTCTTCACCGTCCCCCTGCAGCCTATTCAGAGGTACAACAGCATCTGGGACCCGGGCTTGCTGAGAGGAGGAACATCTCATGGCTCTCGTCCTTGCCAGAGCCTTTTTCGAAAAGGCACACGTCCGGCTCCTTGTCCCACACGGAAGGTGGCAGCCCTGAAAGCTGTTGCTGGTCTTCACCGTCCTCCTGCAGCCTATTCACAGGCACAACAGGATCTGGGACCCGGGCTTGCCCAGAGGAGGAACATCTCATGGCTCTCGTCCTCGGCAGAGACTGATTCCGAAAAGGCACACGTCCGGCTCCTTGTCCCACACGGAAGGTGGCAGCCCTGAAAGCTGTTGCTGGTCTTCACCGTCCCCCTGCAGCCTATTCAGAGGCACAACAGAATTGAGGACCCGGGCTTGCCCAGAGGAGGAACATCTCATGGCTCTCGTCCTTGGCAGAGCCTGATTCCGAAAAGGCACACGTCCGGCTCCTTGTCCCACACGGAAGGTGGCAGCCCTGAAAGCTGTTGCTGGTCTTCACTGTCCCCCTGCAGCCTATTCACAGGTACAACAGGATCTGGGACCCGGGCTTGCCCAGAGGAGGAACATCTCATGGCTCTCGTCCTCGGCAGAGCCTGATTCCGAAAAGGCACACGTCCGGCTCCTTGTCCCACACGGAAGGTGGCAGCCCTGAAAGCTGTTGCTGGTCTTCACCGTCCCCCTGCAGCCTATTCAGAGGTACAACAGGATCTGGGACCCGGGCTTGCTGAGAGGAGGAACATCTCATGGCTCTCTTCCTCGGCAGAGCCTGATTACGAAAAGGCACACGTCCGGCTCCTTGTCCCTCACGGAAGGTGGCAGCCCTGAAAGCTGTTGCTGGTCTTCACTGTCCCCCTGCAGCCTATTCACAGGTACAACAGGATCTGGGACCCGGGCTTGCCCAGAGGAGGAACATCTCATGGCTCTCATCCTCGGCAGAGCCTGATTCCGAAAAGGCACTTGTCCGGCTCCTTGTCCCACACGGAAGGTGGCAGCCCTGAAAGCTGTTCCTGGTCTTCACCGTCCTCCTGCAGCCTATTACAGGTACAACAGCATCTGGGACCCGGGCTTGCCCTGAGGAGGAACATCTCATGGCTCTCGTCCTCGGCAGAGCCTGATTCCGAAAAAGCACACGTCCGGCTCCTTGTCCCACACGGAAGGTGGCAGCCCTGAAAGCTGTTGCTGGTCTTCACCGTCCCCCTGCAGCCTATTCACAGGCACAACAGGATCTGGGACCCGGGCTTGCCCTGAGGAGGAACATCTCATGGCTCTCGTCCTCGGCAGAGCCTGATTACGAAAAGGCACACGTCCGTCTCCTTGTCCCACAAGGAAGTTGGTAGCCCTGAAAGCTGTTGCTGGTCTTCACCGTCCCCCTGCAGCCTATTCACAGGCACAACAGGATTCGGGACCCGGGCATGCCCAAAGGAGGAACATCTCATGGCTCTCGTCCTCGGCAGAGCCTGATTCCGACAAGGCACACGTCCGGCTCCTTGTCCCACACGGAAGGTGGCAGCCCTGAAAGCTGTTGCTGGTCTTCACCGTCCCCCTGCAGCCTATTCAGAGGTACAACAGCATCTGGGACCCGGGCTTGCCCAGAGGAGGAACATCTCATGGCTCTCGTCCTTGCCAGAGCCTTTTTCGAAAAGGCACACGTCCGGCTCCTTGTCCCACACGGAAGGTGGCAGCCCTGAAAGATGTTGCTGGTCTTCACCGTCCCCCTGCAGCCTATTCACAGGCACAACAGGATCTGGCACCCGGGCTTGCCCAGAGGAGGAACATCTCATGGCTCTCGTCCTCGGCAGAGCCTGATTCCGAAAAGGCACACGTCCGGCTCCTTGTCCCACACGGAAGGTGGCAGCCCTGAAAGCTGTTGCTGGTCTTCACCGTCCCCCTGCAGCCTATTCACAGGCACAACAGGATCTGGGACCCGGGCTTGCCCAGAGGAGGAACATCTCATGGCTCTCGTCCTCGGCAGAGCCTGATTCCGAAAAGGCACACGTCCGGCTCCTTGTCCCACACGGAAGGTGGCAGCCCTGAAAGCTGTTCCTGGTCTTCACCGTCCCCCTGCAGCCTATTCACAGGCACAACAGGATCTGGGACCCAGGCTTGCCCAGAGAAGGAACATCTCATGGCTCTCGTCCTCGGCAGAGCCTGATTCCGAAAAGGCACACGTCCGGCTCCTTGTCCCACACGGAAGGTGGCAGCCCTGAAAGCTGTTGCTGGTCTTCACCGTCCCCCTGCAGCCTATTCACAGGTACAACAGGATCTGGCACCCGGGCTTGCTGAGAGGAGGAACATCTCATGGCTCTCGTCCTCGGCAGAGCCTGATTCCGAAAAGGCACTTGTCCGGCTCCTTCTCCCACACGGAAGGTGGCAGCCCTGAAAGCTGTTGCTGGTCTTCACCGTCCCCCTGCAGCCTATTCACAGGCACAACAGGATTCGGGACCCGGGCATGCCCAGAGGAGGAACATCTCATGGCTCTCTTCCTCGGCAGAGCCTGATTCCGAAATGGCACTCGTCCGGCTCCTTGTCCCTCACGGAAGGTGGCAGCCCTGAAAGCTGTTGCTGGTCTTCACCGTCCCCCTGCAGCCTATTACAGGTACAACAGGATCTGGGACCCGGGCTTGCCCAGAGGAGGAACATCTCATGGCTCTCGTCCTCGGCAGAGCCTGATTCCGAAAAGGCACTTGTCCGGCTCCTTGTCCCACACGGAAGGTGGCAGCCCTGAAAGCTGTTCCTGGTCTTCACCGTCCTCCTGCAGCCTATTACAGGTACAACAGCATCTGGGACCCGGGCTTGCCCTGAGGAGGAACATCTCATGGCTCTCGTCCTCGGCAGAGCCTGATTCCGAAAAAGCACACGTCCGGCTCCTTGTCCCACACGGAAGGTGGCAGCCCTGAAAGCTGTTGCTGGTCTTCACCGTCCCCCTGCAGCCTATTCACAGGCACAACAGGATCTGGGACCCGGGCTTGCCCTGAGGAGGAACATCTCATGGCTCTCGTCCTCGGCAGAGCCTGATTACGAAAAGGCACACGTCCGTCTCCTTGTCCCACAAGGAAGTTGGTAGCCCTGAAAGCTGTTGCTGGTCTTCACCGTCCCCCTGCAGCCTATTCACAGGCACAACAGGATTTGGGACCCGGGCATGCCCAAAGGAGGAACATCTCATGGCTCTCGTCCTCGGCAGAGCCTGATTCCGACAAGGCACACGTCCGGCTCCTTGTCCCACACGGAAGGTGGCAGCCCTGAAAGCTGTTGCTGGTCTTCACCGTCCCCCTGCAGCCTATTCAGAGGTACAACAGCATCTGGGACCCGGGCTTGCTGAGAGGAGGAACATCTCATGGCTCTCGTCCTTGCCAGAGCCTTTTTCGAAAAGGCACACGTCCGGCTCCTTGTCCCACACGGAAGGTGGCAGCCCTGAAAGCTGTTGCTGGTCTTCACCGTCCTCCTGCAGCCTATTCACAGGCACAACAGGATCTGGGACCCGGGCTTGCCCAGAGGAGGAACATCTCATGGCTCTCGTCCTCGGCAGAGACTGATTCCGAAAAGGCACACGTCTGGCTCCTTGTCCCACACGGAAGGTGGCAGCCCTGAAAGCTGTTGCTGGTCTTCACCGTCCCCCTGCAGCCTATTCAGAGGCACAACAGAATTGAGGACCCGGGCTTGCCCAGAGGAGGAACATCTCATGGCTCTCGTCCTTGGCAGAGCCTGATTCCGAAAAGGCACACGTCCGGCTCCTTGTCCCACACGGAAGGTGGCAGCCCTGAAAGCTGTTGCTGGTCTTCACTGTCCCCCTGCAGCCTATTCACAGGTACAACAGGATCTGGGACCCGGGCTTGCCCAGAGGAGGAACATCTCATGGCTCTCGTCCTCGGCAGAGCCTGATTCCGAAAAGGCACACGTCCGGCTCCTTGTCCCACACGGAAGGTGGCAGCCCTGAAAGCTGTTGCTGGTCTTCACCGTCCCCCTGCAGCCTATTCAGAGGTACAACAGGATCTGGGACCCGGGCTTGCTGAGAGGAGGAACATCTCATGGCTCTCTTCCTCGGCAGAGCCTGATTACGAAAAGGCACACGTCCGGCTCCTTGTCCCACACGGAAGGTGGCAGCCCTGAAAGCTGTTGCTGGTCTTCACCGTCCCCATGCAGCCTAGTCACAGGCACAACAGGATCTGGGACCCGGGCTTGCCCAGAGGAGGAACATCTCATGGATCTCGTCCTCGGCAGAGCCTGATTCCGAAAAGGCACACGTCCGGCTCCTTGTCCCACACGGAAGGTGGCAGCCCTGAAAGCTGTTGCTGGTCTTCACCGTCCCCCTGCAGCCTATTCAGAGGTACAACAGGATCTGGGACCCGGGCTTGCTGAGAGGAGGAACATCTCATGGCTCTCTTCCTCGGCAGAGCCTGATTACGAAAAGGCACACGTCCGGCTCCTTGTCCCACACGGAAGGTGGCAGCCCTGAAAGCTGTTGCTGGTCTTCACCGTCCCCCTGCAGCCTATTACAGGTACAACAGGATCTGGGACCCGGGCTTGCCCAGAGGAGGAACATCTCATGGCTCTCGTCCTCGGCAGAGCCTGATTCCGAAAAAGCACACGTCCGGCTCCTTGTCCCACACGGAAGGTGGCAGCCCTGAAAGCTGTTGCTGGTCTTCACTGTCCCCCTGCAGCCTATTCACAGGTACAACAGGATCTGGGACCCGGGCTTGCCCAGAGGAGGAACATCTCATGGATCTCGTCCTCGGCAGAGCCTGATTCCGAAAAGGCACACGTCCGGCTCCTTGTCCCACACGGATGTTGGCAGCCCTGAAAGATGTTGCTGGTCTTCAACGTCCCCCTGCAGCCTATTCACAGGCACAACAGGATTCGGGACCCGGGCATGCCCAAAGGAGGAACATCTCATGGCTCTCGTCCTCGGCAGAGGTTGATTACGAAAAGGCACACATCCGGCTCCTTGTCCCACACGGAAGGTGGCAGCCCTGAAAGCTGTTGCTGGTCTTCACCGTCCCCCTGCAGCCTATTACAGGTACAACAGGATCTGGGACCCGGGCTTGCCCTGAGGAGGAACATCTCATGGCTCTCGTCCTCGGCAGAGCCTGATTCCGAAAAGGCACTTGTCCGGCTCCTTTTCCCACACGGAAGGTGGCAGCTCTGAAAGCTGTTGCTGGTCTTCACCGTCCCCCTGCAGCCTATTCACAGGCACAACAGGATTCGGGACCCGGGCATGCCCAAAGGAGGAACATCTCATGGATCTCTTCCTCGGCAGAGCCTGATTCCGAAAAGGCACACGTCCGGCTCCTTGTCCCACACGGAAGGTGGCAGCCCTGAAAGCTGTTGCTGGTCTTCACCGTCCCCCTGCAGCCTATTACAGGTACAACAGGATCTGGGACCCGGGCTTGCCCAGAGGAGGAACATCTCATGGCTCTCGTCCTCGGCAGAGCCTGATTCCGAAAAAGCACACGTCCGGCTCCTTGTCCCACACGGAAGGTGGCAGCCCTGAAAGCTGTTGCTGGTCTTCACCGTCCCCCTGCAGCCTATTCACAGGCACAACAGGATCTGGCACCCGGGCTTGCCCTGAGGAGGAACATCTCATGGCTCTCGTCCTCGGCAGAGCCTGATTACGAAAAGGCACACGTCCGGCTCCTTGTCCCACAAGGAAGTTGGCAGCCCTGAAAGATGTTGCTGGTCTTCACCGTCCCCCTGCAGCCTATTCACAGGCACAACAGGATTCGGGACCCGGGCATGCCCAAAGGAGGAACATCTCATCTATCTCTTCCTCGGCAGAGCCTGATTACGAAAAGGCACACGTCCGGCTCCTTGTCCCACACGGAAGGTGACAGCCCTGAAAGCTGTTGCTGGTCTTCACAGTCCCCCTGCAGCCTATTCAGAGGTACAACAGCATCTGGGACCCGGGCTTGCCCAGAGGAGGAACATCTCATGGCTCTCGTCCTCGGCAGAGCCTGATTCCGACAAGGCACACATCCAGCTCCTTGTCCCACACGGAAGGTGGCAGCCCTGAAAGCTGTTGCTGGTCTTCACCGTCCCCCTGCAGCCTATTCAGAGGCACAACAGAATTCAGGACCCGGGCTTGCCCAGAGGAGGAACATCTCATGGCTCTCGTCCTTGGCAGAGCCTGATTCCGAAAAGGCACACGTCCGGCTCCTTGTCCCACACGGAAGGTGGCAGCCCTGAAAGCTGTTGCTGGTCTTCACTGTCCCCCTGCAGCCTATTCACAGGTACAACAGGATCTGGGACCCGGGCTTGCCCAGAGGAGGAACATCTCATGGCTCTCGTCCTCGGCAGAGCCTGATTCCGAAAAGGCACACGTCCGGCTCCTTGTCCCACACGGAAGGTGGCAGCCCTGAAAGCTGTTGCTGGTCTTCACCGTCCCCCTGCAGCCTATTCAGAGGTACAACAGGATCTGGGACCCGGGCTTGCTGAGAGGAGGAACATCTCATGGCTCTCTTCCTCGGCAGAGCCTGATTACGAAAAGGCACACGTCCGGCTCCTTGTCCCACACGGAAGGTGGCAGCCCTGAAAGCTGTTGCTGATCTTCACCGTCCCCATGCAGCCTATTCACAGGCACAACAGGATCTGGCACCCGGGCTTGCCCAGAGGAGGAACATCTCATGGATCTCGTCCTCGGCAGAGCCTGATTCCGAAAAGGCACACGTCCGGCTCCTTGTCCCACACGGAAGGTGGCAGCCCTGAAAGCTGTTGCTGGTCTTCACCGTCCCCCTGCAGCCTATTCACAGGTACAACAGCATCTGGGACCCGGGCTTGCTGAGAGGAGGAACATCTCATGGCTCTCTTCCTCGGCAGAGCCTGATTACGAAAAGGCACACGTCCGGCTCCTTGTCCCACACGGAAGGTGGCAGCCCTGAAAGCTGTTGCTGGTCTTCACCGTCCCCCTGCAGCCTATTACAGGTACAACAGGATCTGGGACCCGGGCTTGCCCAGAGGAGGAACATCTCATGGCTCTCGTCCTCGGCAGAGGTTGATTACGAAAAGGCACACATCCGGCTCCTTGTCCCACATGGAAGGTGGCAGCCCTGAAAGCTGTTGCTGGTCTTCACCGTCCCCCTGCAGCCTATTACAGGTACAACAGGATCTGGGACCCGGGCTTGCCCTGAGGAGGAACATCTCATGGCTCTCGTCCTCGGCAGAGCCTGATTCCGAAAAGGCACTTGTCCGGCTCCTTTTCCCACACGGAAGGTGGCAGCCCTGAAAGCTGTTGCTGGTCTTCACCGTCCCCCTGCAGCCTATTCACAGGCACAACAGGATTCGGGACCCGGGCATGCCCAAAGGAGGAACATCTCATGGATCTCTTCCTCGGCAGAGCCTGATTCCGAAAAGGCACACGTCCGGCTCCTTGTCCCACACGGAAGGTGGCAGCCCTGAAAGCTGTTGCTGGTCTTCACCGTCCCCCTGCAGCCTATTCACAGGCACAACAGGATCTGGGACCCGGGCTTGCCCAGAGGAGGAACATCTCATGGCTCTCGTCCTCGGCAGAGCCTGATTACGAAAAGGCACACGTCCGGCTCCTTGTCCCACAAGGAAGTTGGCAGCCCTGAAAGATGTTGCTGGTCTTCACCGTCCCCCTGCAGCCTCTTCACAGGCACAACAGGATTCGGGACCCGGGCATGCCCAAAGGAGGAACATCTCATCTATCTCTTCCTCGGCAGAGCCTGATTCCGACAAGGCACACATCCAGCTCCTTGTCCCACACGGAAGGTGGCAGCCCTGAAAGCTGTTGCTGGTCTTCACCGTCCCCCTGCAGCCTATTCACAGGCACAACAGGATCTGGCACCCGGGCTTGCCCTGAGGAGGAACATCTCATGGCTCTCGTCCTCGGCAGAGCCTGATTACGAAAAGGCACACGTCCGGCTCCTTGTCCCACAAGGAAGTTGGCAGCCCTGAAAGATGTTGCTGGTCTTCACCGTCCCCCTGCAGCCTATTCACAGGCACAACAGGATTCGGGACCCGGGCATGCCCAAAGGAGGAACATCTCATCTATCTCTTCCTCGGCAGAGCCTGATTACGAAAAGGCACACGTCCGGCTCCTTGTCCCACACGGAAGGTGACAGCCCTGAAAGCTGTTGCTGGTCTTCACCGTCCCCCTGCAGCCTATTCAGAGGTACAACAGCATCTGGGACCCGGGCTTGCCCAGAGGAGGAACATCTCATGGCTCTCGTCCTCGGCAGAGCCTGATTCCGACAAGGCACACATCCAGCTCCTTGTCCCACACGGAAGGTGGCAGCCCTGAAAGCTGTTGCTGGTCTTCACCGTCCCCCTGCAGCCTATTCACAGGTACAACAGGATCTGGGACCCGGGCTTGCCCAGAGGAGGAACATCTCATGGCTCTCGTCCTTGCCAGAGCCTGTTTCGAAAAGGCACACATCCGGCTCCTTGTCCCACACGGAAGGTGGCAGCCCTGAAAGATGTTGCTGGTCTTCACCGTCCCCCTGCAGCCTATTCACAGGCACAACAGGATCTGGGACCCGGGCTTGCCCAGAGGAGGAACATCTCATGGCTCTCGTCCTCGGCAGAGCCTGATTCCGAAAAGGCACACGTCCGGCTCCTTGTCCCACACGGAAGGTGGCAGCCCTGAAAGCTGTTGCTGGTCTTCACCGTCCCCCTGCAGCCTATTCAGAGGCACAACAGAATTCAGGACCCGGGCTTGCCCAGAGGAGGAACATCTCATGGATCTCGTCCTTGGCAGAGCCTGATTCCGAAAAGGCACACGTCCGGCTCCTTGTCCCACACGGAAGGTGGCAGCCCTGAAAGCTGTTGCTGGTCTTCACTGTCCCCCTGCAGCCTATTCACAGGTACAACAGGATCTGGGACCCGGGCTTGCCCAGAGGAGGAACATCTCATGGCTCTCGTCCTCGGCAGAGCCTGATTCCGAAAAGGCACACGTCCGGCTCCTTGTCCCACACGGAAGGTGGCAGCCCTGAAAGCTGTTGCTGGTCTTCACCGTCCCCCTGCAGCCTATTCAGAGGTACAACAGGATCTGGGACCCGGGCTTGCTGAGAGGAGGAACATCTCATGGCTCTCTTCCTCGGCAGAGCCTGATTACGAAAAGGCACACGTCCGGCTCCTTGTCCCACACGGAAGGTGGCAGCCCTGAAAGCTGTTGCTGATCTTCACCGTCCCCATGCAGCCTATTCACAGGCACAACAGGATCTGGCACCCGGGCTTGCCCAGAGGAGGAACATCTCATGGATCTCGTCCTCGGCAGAGCCTGATTCCGAAAAGGCACACGTCCGGCTCCTTGTCCCACACGGAAGGTGGCAGCCCTGAAAGCTGTTGCTGGTCTTCACCGTCCCCCTGCAGCCTATTCACAGGTACAACAGCATCTGGGACCCGGGCTTGCTGAGAGGAGGAACATCTCATGGCTCTCTTCCTCGGCAGAGCCTGATTACGAAAAGGCACACGTCCGGCTCCTTGTCCCACACGGAAGGTGGCAGCCCTGAAAGCTGTTGCTGGTCTTCACCGTCCCCCTGCAGCCTATTACAGGTACAACAGGATCTGGGACCCGGGCTTGCCCAGAGGAGGAACATCTCATGGCTCTCGTCCTCGGCAGAGGTTGATTACGAAAAGGCACACATCCGGCTCCTTGTCCCACACGGAAGGTGGCAGCCCTGAAAGCTGTTGCTGGTCTTCACCGTCCCCCTGCAGCCTATTACAGGTACAACAGGATCTGGGACCCGGGCTTGCCCTGAGGAGGAACATCTCATGGCTCTCGTCCTCGGCAGAGCCTGATTCCGAAAAGGCACTTGTCCGGCTCCTTTTCCCACACGGAAGGTGGCAGCCCTGAAAGCTGTTGCTGGTCTTCACCGTCCCCCTGCAGCCTATTCACAGGCACAACAGGATTCGGGACCCGGGCATGCCCAAAGGAGGAACATCTCATGGATCTCTTCCTCGGCAGAGCCTGATTCCGAAAAGGCACACGTCCGGCTCCTTGTCCCACACGGAAGGTGGCAGCCCTGAAAGCTGTTGCTGGTCTTCACCGTCCCCCTGCAGCCTATTCACAGGCACAACAGGATCTGGCACCCGGGCTTGCCCTGAGGAGGAACATCTCATGGCTCTCGTCCTCGGCAGAGCCTGATTACGAAAAGGCACACGTCCGGCTCCTTGTCCCACAAGGAAGTTGGCAGCCCTGAAAGATGTTGCTGGTCTTCACCGTCCCCCTGCAGCCTCTTCACAGGCACAACAGGATTCGGGACCCGGGCATGCCCAAAGGAGGAACATCTCATCTATCTCTTCCTCGGCAGAGCCTGATTCCGACAAGGCACACATCCAGCTCCTTGTCCCACACGGAAGGTGGCAGCCCTGAAAGCTGTTGCTGGTCTTCACCGTCCCCCTGCAGCCTATTCACAGGTACAACAGGATCTGGGACCCGGGCTTGCCCAGAGGAGGAACATCTCATGGCTCTCGTCCTTGCCAGAGCCTGTTTCGAAAAGGCACACGTCCGGCTCCTTGTCCCACACGGAAGGTGGCAGCCCTGAAAGATGTTGCTGGTCTTCACCGTCCCCCTGCAGCCTATTCACAGGCACAACAGGATCTGGGACCCGGGCTTGCCCAGAGGAGGAACATCTCATGGCTCTCGTCCTCGGCAGAGCCTGATTCCGAAAAGGCACACGTCCGGCTCCTTGTCCCACACGGAAGGTGGCAGCCCTGAAAGCTGTTGCTGGTCTTCACCGTCCCCCTGCAGCCTATTCACAGGCACAACAGGATCTGGGACCCGGGCTTGCCCTGAGGAGGAACATCTCATGGCTCTCGTCCTCGGCAGAGCCTGATTCCGAAAAGGCACACGTCCGGCTCCTTGTCCCACACGGAAGGTGGCAGCCCTGAAAGCTGTTGCTGGTCTTCACCGTCCCCCTGCAGCCTATTCAGAGGCACAACAGAATTCAGGACCCGGGCATGCCCAGAGGAGGAACA
The DNA here is from genome assembly GCF_929443795.1 of Astur gentilis. Lineage (NCBI taxonomy): Eukaryota > Metazoa > Chordata > Aves > Accipitriformes > Accipitridae > Astur > Astur gentilis. Next base: position 135,454 of record NW_026061075.1, on the reverse strand, counting down.
TCTCATGGCTCTCGTCCTCGGCAGAGCCTGATTCCGAAAAGGCACACGTCCGGCTCCTTGTCCCACACGGAAGGTGGCAGCCCTGAAAGCTGTTGCTGGTCTTCACTGTCCCCCTGCAGCCTATTCACAGGTACAACAGGATCTGGGACCCGGGCTTGCCCAGAGGAGGAACATCTCATGGCTCTCGTCCTCGGCAGAGCCTGATTCCGAAAAGGCACACGTCCGGCTCCTTGTCCCACACGGAAGGTGGCAGCCCTGAAAGCTGTTGCTGGTCTTCACCATCCCCCTGCAGCCTATTCAGAGGTACAACAGGATCTGGGACCCGGGCTTGCTGAGAGGAGGAACATCTCATGGCTCTCTTCCTCGGCAGAGCCTGATTCCTAAAAGGCACACGTCCGGCTCCTTGTCCCACACGGAAGGTGGCAGCCCTGAAAGCTGTTGCTGGTCTTCACCGTCCCCCTGCAGCCTATTCAGAGGTACAACAGGATCTGGGACCCGGGCTTGCTGAGAGGAGGAACATCTCATGGCTCTATTCCTCGGCAGAGCCTGATTACGAAAAGGCACACGTCCGGCTCCTTGTCCCACACGGAAGGTGGCAGCCCTGAAAGCTGTTGCTGGTCTTCACCGTCCCCATGCAGCCTAGTCACAGGCACAACAGGATCTGGGACCCGGGCTTGCCCAGAGGAGGAACATCTCATGGATCTCGTCCTCGGCAGAGCCTGATTACGAAAAGGCACACGTCCGGCTCCTTGTCCCACACGGAAGGTGGCAGCCCTGAAAGCTGTTGCTGGTCTTCACCGTCCCCCTGCAGCCTATTCAGAGGCACAACAGGATTCAGGACCCGGGCATGCCCAGAGGAGGAACATCTCATGGATCTCTTCCTCGGCAGAGCCTGATTCCGAAAAGGCACACGTCCGGCTCCTTGTCCCACACGGAAGGTGGCAGCCCTGAAAGCTGTTGCTGGTCTTCACCGTCCCCCTGCAGCCTATTCAGAGGCACAACAGGATTCAGGACCCGGGCATGCCCAGAGGAGGAACATCTCATGGATCTCTTCCTCGGCAGAGCCTGATTCCGAAAAGGCACACGTCCGGCTCCTTGTCCCACACGGAAGGTGGCAGCCCTGAGAGCTGTTGCTGGTCTTCACCGTCCCCCTGCAGCCTATTCAGAGGTACAACAGGATCTGGGACCCGGGCTTGCCCAGAGGAGGAACATCTCATGGCTCTCGTCCTCGGCAGAGCCTGATTCCGAAAAGGCACACGTCCGGCTCCTTGTCCCACACGGAAGGTGGCAGCCCTGAAAGCTGTTGCTGGTCTTCACCGTCCCCCTGCAGCCTATTCACAGGCACAACAGGATCTGGGACCCAGGCTTGCCCAGAGAAGGAACATCTCATGGCTCTCGTCCTCGGCAGAGACTGATTCCGAAAAGGCACACGTCCGGCTCCTTGTCCCACACGGAAGGTGGCAGCCCTGAAAGCTGTTGCTGGTCTTCACCGTCCCCCTGCAGCCTATTCACAGGCACAACAGGATCTGGCACCCGGGCTTGCTGAGAGGAGGAACATCTCATGGCTCTCGTCCTCGGCAGAGCCTGATTCCGAAAAGGCACACGTCCGGCTCCTTGTCCCACACGGAAGGTGGCAGCCCTGAAAGCTGTTGCTGGTCTTCACCGTCCCCCTGCAGCCTATTCACAGGCACAACAGGATTCGGGACCCGGGCATGCCCAGAGGAGGAACATCTCATGGATCTCTTCCTCGGCAGAGCCTGATTCCGAAAAGGCACACGTCCGGCTCCTTGTCCCACACGGAAGGTGGCAGCCCTGAAAGCTGTTGCTGGTCTTCACCGTCCCCCTGCAGCCTATTACAGGTACAACAGGATCTGGGACCCGGGCTTGCCCAGAGGAGGAACATCTCATGGCTCTCGTCCTCGGCAGAGCCTGATTCCGAAAAAGCACACGTCCGGCTCCTTGTCCCACACGGAAGGTGGCAGCCCTGAAAGCTGTTGCTGGTCTTCACCGTCCCCCTGCAGCCTATTCACAGGCACAACAGGATCTGGCACCCGGGCTTGCCCTGAGGAGGAACATCTCATGGCTCTCGTCCTCGGCAGAGCCTGATTCCGAAAAGGCACATGTCCGGCTCCTTGTCCCACACGGAAGGTGGCAGCCCTGAAAGCTGTTGCTGGTCTTCACCGTCCCCCTGCAGCCTATTCAAAGGCACAACAGGATTCGGGACCCGGGCATGCCCAAAGGAGGAACATCTCATGGATCTCTTCCTCGGCAGAGCCTGATTACGAAAAGGCACACGTCCGGCTCCTTGTCCCACACGGAAGGTGGCAGCCCTGAAAGCTGTTGCTGGTCTTCACCGTCCCCCTGCAGCCTATTCAGAGGTACAACAGGATCTGGGACCCGGGCTTGCCCAGAGGAGGAACATCTCATGGCTCTCGTCCTTGCCAGAGCCTTTTTCGAAAAGGCACACGTCCGGCTCCTTGTCCCACACGGAAGGTGGCAGCCCTGAAAGATGTTGCTGGTCTTCACCGTCCCCCTGCAGCCTATTCACAGGCACAACAGGATCTGGCACCCGGGCTTGCCCAGAGGAGGAACATCTCATGGCTCTCGTCCTCGGCAGAGCCTGATTCCGAAAAGGCACACGTCCGGCTCCTTGTCCCACACAGAAGGTGGCAGCCCTGAAAGCTGTTGCTGGTCTTCACCGTCCCCCTGCAGCCTATTCACAGGCACAACAGGATCTGGGACCCGGGCTTGCCCAGAGGAGGAACATCTCATGGCTCTCGTCCTCGGCAGAGACTGATTCCGAAAAGGCACACGTCCGGCTCCTTGTCCCACACGGAAGGTGGCAGCCCTGAAAGCTGTTGCTGGTCTTCACCGTCCCCCTGCAGCCTATTCAGAGGCACAACAGAATTCAGGACCCGGGCTTGCCCAGAGGAGGAACATCTCATGGCTCTCGTCCTTGGCAGAGCCTGATTCCGAAAAGGCACACGTCCGGCTCCTTGTCCCACACGGAAGGTGGCAGCCCTGAAAGCTGTTGCTGGTCTTCACTGTCCCCCTGCAGCCTATTCACAGGTACAACAGGATCTGGGACCCGGGCTTGCCCAGAGGAGGAACATCTCATGGCTCTCGTCCTCGGCAGAGCCTGATTCCGAAAAGGCACACGTCCGGCTCCTTGTCCCACACGGAAGGTGGCAGCCCTGAAAGCTGTTGCTGGTCTTCACCGTCCCCCTGCAGCCTATTCAGAGGTACAACAGGATCTGGGACCCGGGCTTGCTGAGAGGAGGAACATCTCATGGCTCTCTTCCTCGGCAGAGCCTGATTACGAAAAGGCACACGTCCGGCTCCTTGTCCCACACGGAAGGTGGCAGCCCTGAAAGCTGTTGCTGGTCTTCACCGTCCCCATGCAGCCTAGTCACAGGCACAACAGGATCTGGGACCCGGGCTTGCCCAGAGGAGGAACATCTCATGGATCTCGTCCTCGGCAGAGCCTGATTCCGAAAAGGCACACGTCCGGCTCCTTGTCCCACACGGAAGGTGGCAGCCCTGAAAGCTGTTGCTGGTCTTCACCGTCCCCCTGCAGCCTATTCAGAGGTACAACAGGATCTGGGACCCGGGCTTGCTGAGAGGAGGAACATCTCATGGCTCTCTTCCTCGGCAGAGCCTGATTACGAAAAGGCACACGTCCGGCTCCTTGTCCCACACGGAAGGTGGCAGCCCTGAAAGCTGTTGCTGGTCTTCACCGTCCCCCTGCAGCCTATTACAGGTACAACAGGATCTGGGACCCGGGCTTGCCCAGAGGAGGAACATCTCATGGCTCTCGTCCTCGGCAGAGCCTGATTCCGAAAAAGCACACGTCCGGCTCCTTGTCCCACACGGAAGGTGGCAGCCCTGAAAGCTGTTGCTGGTCTTCACTGTCCCCCTGCAGCCTATTCACAGGTACAACAGGATCTGGGACCCGGGCTTGCCCAGAGGAGGAACATCTCATGGATCTCGTCCTCGGCAGAGCCTGATTCCGAAAAGGCACACGTCCGGCTCCTTGTCCCACACGGATGTTGGCAGCCCTGAAAGATGTTGCTGGTCTTCAACGTCCCCCTGCAGCCTATTCACAGGCACAACAGGATTCGGGACCCGGGCATGCCCAAAGGAGGAACATCTCATGGCTCTCGTCCTCGGCAGAGGTTGATTACGAAAAGGCACACATCCGGCTCCTTGTCCCACACGGAAGGTGGCAGCCCTGAAAGCTGTTGCTGGTCTTCACCGTCCCCCTGCAGCCTATTACAGGTACAACAGGATCTGGGACCCGGGCTTGCCCAGAGGAGGAACATCTCATGGCTCTCGTCCTCGGCAGAGCCTGATTCCGAAAAGGCACTTGTCCGGCTCCTTGTCCCACACGGAAGGTGGCAGCCCTGAAAGCTGTTCCTGGTCTTCACCGTCCTCCTGCAGCCTATTCACAGGCACAACAGGATCTGGGACCCGGGCTTGCCCAGAGGAGGAACATCTCATCGATCTCGTCCTCGGCAGAGCCTGATTCCGAAAAGGCACACGTCCGGCTCCTTTTCCCACACGGAAGGTGGCAGCCCTGAAAGCTGTTGCTGGTCTTCACCGTCCCCCTGCAGCCTATTCACAGGCACAACAGGATTCGGGACCCGGGCATGCCCAAAGGAGGAACATCTCATGGATCTCTTCCTCGGCAGCGCCTGATTCCGAAAAGGCACACGTCCGGCTCCTTGTCCCACACGGAAGGTGGCAGCCCTGAAAGCTGTTGCTGGTCTTCACCGTCCCCCTGCAGCCTATTACAGGTACAACAGGATCTGGGACCCGGGCTTGCCCAGAGGAGGAACATCTCATGGCTCTCGTCCTCGGCAGAGCCTGATTCCGAAAAGGCACACGTCCGGCTCCTTGTCCCACACGGAAGGTGGCAGCCCTGAAAGCTGTTGCTGGTCTTCACCGTCCCCCTGCAGCCTATTCACAGGCACAACAGGATCTGGCACCCGGGCTTGCCCAGAGGAGGAACATCTCATGGCTCTCGTCCTCGGCAGAGCCTGATTACGAAAAGGCACACGTCCGGCTCCTTATCCCACACGGAAGGTGGCAGCCCTGAAAGCTGTTGCTGGTCTTCACCGTCCCCCTGCAGCCTATTCACAGGTACAACAGGATCTGGGACCCGGGCTTGCCCAGAGGAGGAACATCTCATGGCTCTCGTCCTTGCCAGAGCCTGTTTCGAAAAGGCACACGTCCGGCTCCTTGTCCCACACGGAAGGTGGCAGCCCTGAAAGATGTTGCTGGTCTTCACCGTCCCCCTGCAGCCTATTCAGAGGTACAACAGGATCTGGGACCCGGGCTTGCTGAGAGGAGGAACATCTCATGGCTCTCTTCCTCGGCAGAGCCTGATTCCGAAAAGGCACACGTCCGGCTCCTTGTCCCACACGGAAGGTGGCAGCCCTGAAAGCTGTTGCTGGTCTTCACCGTCCCCCTGCAGCCTATTCAGAGGCACAACAGAATTCAGGACCCGGGCATGCCCAGAGGAGGAACATCTCATGGCTCTCGTCCTCGGCAGAGCCTGATTCCGAAAAGGCACACGTCCGCCTCCCTGTCCCACACGGAAGGTGGCAGCCCTGAAAGCTGTTGCTGGTCTTCACCGTCCCCCTGCAGCCTATTCAGAGGCACAACAGAATTCAGGACCCGGGCATGCCCAGAGGAGGAACATCTCATGGCTCTCGTCCTCGGCAGAGCCTGATTCCGAAAAGGCACACGTCCGGCTCCTTGTCCCACACGGAAGGTGGCAGCCCTGAAAGCTGTTGCTGGTCTTCACCGTCCCCCTGCAGCCTATTCAGAGGTACAACAGGATCTGGGACCCGGGCTTGCTGAGAGGAGGAACATCTCATGGCTCTCTTCCTCGGCAGAGCCTGATTCCGAAAAGGCACACGTCCGGCTCCTTGTCCCACACGGAAGGTGGCAGCCCTGAAAGCTGTTGCTGGTCTTCACCGTCCCCCTGCAGCCTATTCAGAGGTACAACAGGATCTGGGACCCGGGCTTGCTGAGAGGAGGAACATCTCATGGCTCTCTTCCTCGGCAGAGCCTGATTACGAAAAGGCACACGTCCGGCTCCTTGTCCCACACGGAAGGTGGCAGCCCTGAAAGCTGTTGCTGGTCTTCACCGTCCCCATGCAGCCTAGTCACAGGCACAACAGGATCTGGGACCCGGGCTTGCCCAGAGGAGGAACATCTCATGGATCTCGTCCTCGGCAGAGCCTGATTCCGAAAAGGCACACGTCCGGCTCCTTGTCCCACACGGAAGGTGGCAGCCCTGAAAGCTGTTGCTGGTCTTCACCGTCCCCCTGCAGCCTATTCAGAGGCACAACAGGATTCAGGACCCGGGCATGCCCAGAGGAGGAACATCTCATGGATCTCTTCCTCGGCAGAGCCTGATTCCGAAAAGGCACACGTCCGGCTCCTTGTCCCACACGGAAGGTGGCAGCCCTGAGAGCTGTTGCTGGTCTTCACCGTCCCCCTGCAGCCTATTCAGAGGTACAACAGGATCTGGGACCCGGGCTTGCCCAGAGGAGGAACATCTCATGGCTCTCGTCCTCGGCAGAGCCTGATTCCGAAAAGGCACACGTCCGGCTCCTTGTCCCACACGGAAGGTGGCAGCCCTGAAAGCTGTTGCTGGTCTTCACCGTCCCCCTGCAGCCTATTCACAGGCACAACAGGATCTGGGACCCAGGCTTGCCCAGAGAAGGAACATCTCATGGCTCTCGTCCTCGGCAGAGACTGATTCCGAAAAGGCACACGTCCGGCTCCTTGTCCCACACGGAAGGCGGCAGCCCTGAAAGCTGTTGCTGGTCTTCACCGTCCCCCTGCAGCCTATTCACAGGTACAACAGGATCTGGCACCCGGGCTTGCCCAGAGAAGGAACATCTCATGGCTCTCGTCCTCGGCAGAGACTGATTCCGAAAAGGCACTTGTCCGGCTCCTTTTCCCACACGGAAGGTGGCAGCCCTGAAAGCTGTTGCTGGTCTTCACCGTCCCCCTGCAGCCTATTCACAGGCACAACAGGATTCGGGACCCGGGCATGCCCAAAGGAGGAACATCTCATGGATCTCTTCCTCGGCAGAGCCTGATTCCGAAAAGGCACACGTCCGGCTCCTTGTCCCACACGGAAGGTGGCAGCCCTGAAAGCTGTTGCTGGTCTTCACCGTCCCCCTGCAGCCTATTCACAGGTACAACAGCATCTGGGACCCGGGCTTGCCCAGAGGAGGAACATCTCATGGATCTCTTCCTCAGCAGAGCCTGATTCCGAAAAGGCACACGTCCGGCTCCTTGTCCCACACGGAAGGTGGCAGCCCTGAAAGCTGTTGCTGGTCTTCACCGTCCCCCTGCAGCCTATTCACAGGCACAACAGGATCTGGGACCCGGGCTTGCCCAGAGGAGGAACATCTCATGGCTCTCGCCCTCGGCAGAGCCTCTTTCCGAAAAGGCACACGTCCGGCTCCTTGTCCCACACGGAAGGTGGCAGCCCTGAAAGCTGTTGCTGGTCTTCACCGTCCCCCTGCAGCCTATTCACAGGCACAACAGGATCTGGGACCCGGGCTTGCCCAGAGGAGGAACATCTCATGGCTCTCGTCCTCGGCAGAGCCTGATTACGAAAAGGCACACGTCCGGCTAATTGTCCCAAAAGGAAGTTGGCAGCCCTGAAAGATGTTGCTGGTCTTCACCGTCCCCCTGCAGCCTATTCACAGGCACAACAGGATTCGGGACCCGGGCATGCCCAAAGGAGGAACATCTCATCTATCTCTTCCTCGGCAGAGCCTGATTACGAAAAGGCACACGTCCGGCTCCTTGTCCCACACGGAAGGTGACAGCCCTGAAAGCTGTTGCTGGTCTTCACCGTCCCCCTGCAGCCTATTCACAGGCACAACAGCATCTGGGACCCGGGCTTGCCCAGAGGAGGAACATCTCATGGCTCTCGTCCTCGGCAGAGCCTGATTCCGACAAGGCACACATCCAGCTCCTTGTCCCACACGGAAGGTGGCAGCCCTGAAAGCTGTTGCTGGTCTTCACCGTCCCCCTGCAGCCTATTCACAGGTACAACAGGATCTGGGACCCGGGCTTGCCCAGAGGAGGAACATCTCATGGCTCTCGTCCTCGGCAGAGCCTGTTTCGAAAAGGCACACGTCCGGCTCCTTGTCCCACACGGAAGGTGGCAGCCCTGAAAGATGTTGCTGGTCTTCACCGTCCCCCTGCAGCCTATTCACAGGCACAACAGGATCTGGGACCCGGGCTTGCCCAGAGGAGGAACATCTCATGGCTCTCGTCCTCGGCAGAGCCTGATTCCGAAAAGGCACACGTCCGGCTCCTTGTCCCACACGGAAGGTGGCAGCCCTGAAAGCTGTTGCTGGTCTTCACCGTCCCCCTGCAGCCTATTCACAGGCACAACAGGATCTGGGACCCGGGCTTGCCCAGAGGAGGAACATCTCATGGCTCTCGTCCTCGGCAGAGACTGATTCCGAAAAGGCACACGTCCGGCTCCTTGTCCCACACGGAAGGTGGCAGCCCTGAAAGCTGTTGCTGGTCTTCACCGTCCCCCTGCAGCCTATTCAGAGGCACAACAGAATACAGGACCCGGGCATGCCCAGAGGAGGAACATCTCATGGCTCTCGTCCTCGGCAGAGCCTGATTCCGAAAAGGCACACGTCCGGCTCCTTGTCCCACACGGAAGGTGGCAGCCCTGAAAGCTGTTGCTGGTCTTCACTGTCCCCCTGCAGCCTATTCACAGGTACAACAGGATCTGGGACCCGGGCTTGCCCAGAGGAGGAACATCTCATGGCTCTCGTCCTCGGCAGAGCCTGATTCCGAAAAGGCACACGTCCGGCTCCTTGTCCCACACGGAAGGTGGCAGCCCTGAAAGCTGTTGCTGGTCTTCACCGTCCCCCTGCAGCCTATTCACAGGTACAACAGCATCTGGGACCCGGGCTTGCTGAGAGGAGGAACATCTCATGGCTCTCTTCCTCGGCAGAGCCTGATTCCGAAAAGGCACACGTCCGGCTCCTTGTCCCACACGGAAGGTGGCAGCCCTGAAAGCTGTTGCTGGTCTTCACCGTCCCCATGCAGCCTAGTCACAGGCACAACAGGATCTGGGACCCGGGCTTGCCCAGAGGAGGAACATCTCATGGATCTCGTCCTCGGCAGAGCCTGATTCCGAAAAGGCACACGTCCGGCTCCTTGTCCCACACGGAAGGTGGCAGCCCTGAAAGCTGTTCCTGGTCTTCACCGTCCCCCTGCAACCTATTCAGAGGCACAACAGGATTCAGGACCCGGGCATGCCCAGAGGAGGAACATCTCATGGATCTCTTCCTCGGCAGAGCCTGATTCCGAAAAGGCACACGTCCGGCTCCTTGTCCCACACGGAAGGTGGCAGCCCTGAGAGCTGTTGCTGGTCTTCACCGTCCCCCTGCAGCCTATTCAGAGGTACAACAGGATCTGGGACCCGGGCTTGCCCAGAGGAGGAACATCTCATGGCTCTCGTCCTCGGCAGAGCCTGATTCCGAAAAGGCACACGTCCGGCTCCTTGTCCCACACGGAAGGTGGCAGCCCTGAAAGCTGTTCCTGGTCTTCACCGTCCCCCTGCAGCCTATTCACAGGCACAACAGGATCTGGGACCCAGGCTTGCCCAGAGAAGGAACATCTCATGGCTCTCGTCCTCGGCAGAGACTGATTCCGAAAAGGCACACGTCCGGCTCCCTGTCCCACACGGAAGGTGGCAGCCCTGAAAGCTGTTGCTGGTCTTCACCGTCCCCCTGCAGCCTATTCACAGGAACAACAGGATCTGGCACCCGGGCTTGCCCAGAGGAGGAACATCTCATGGCTCTCGTCCTCGGCAGAGCCTGATTCCGAAAAGGCACACGTCCGGCTCCTTGTCCCACACGGAAGGTGGCAGCCCTGAAAGCTGTTGCTGGTCTTCACCGTCCCCCTGCAGCCTATTCACAGGCACAACAGGATTCGGGACCCGGGCATGCCCAGAGGAGGAACATCTCCTGGATCTCTTCCTCGGCAGAGCCTGATTACGAAAAGGCACACGTCCGGCTCCTTGTCCCACACGGAAGGTGGCAGCCCTGAAAGCTGTTGCTGGTCTTCACCGTCCCCCTGCAGCCTATTCACAGGCACAACAGGATCTGGGACCCGGGCTTGCCCCGAGGAGGAACATCTCATGGTTCTCGTCCTCGGCAGAGCCTGATTCCGAAAAGGCACAAGTCCGGCTCCTTGTCCCACACGGAAGGTGGCAGCCCTGAAAGCTGTTGCTGGTCTTCACCGTCCCCCTGCAGCCTATTCACAGGTACAACAGCATCTGGGACCCGGGCTTGCTGAGAGGAGGAACATCTCATGGCTCTCGTCCTCGGCAGAGCCTGATTCCGAAAAGGCACACGTCCGGCTCCTTGTCCCACACGGAAGGTGGCAGCCCTGAAAGCTGTTGCTGGTCTTCACCGTCCCCCTGCAGCCTATTAGAGGTACAACAGGATCTGGGACCCGGGCTTGCCTAGAGGAGGAACATCTCATGGCTCTCGTCCTCGGCAGAGCCTGATTCCGAAAAAGCACACGTCCGGCTCCTTATCCCACACGGAAGGTGGCAGCCCTGAAAGCTGTTGCTGGTCTTCACCGTCCCCCTGCAGCCTATTCAGAGGCACAATAGGATTCAGGACCTGGGCATGCCCAGAGGAGGAACTTCTCATGGATCTCTTCCTCGGCAGAGCCTGATTACGAAAAGGCACACGTCCGGCTCTTTGTCCCACACGGAAGGTGGCAGCCCTGAAAGCTGTTGCTGGTCTTCACCGTCCCCCTGCAGCCTATTAGAGGTACAACAGGATCTGGGACCCGGGCTTGCCCAGAGGAGGAACATCTCATGGCTCTCGTCCTCGGCAGAGCCTGATTCCGAAAAGGCACACGTCCGGCTCCTTGTCCCACACGGAAGGTGGCAGCCCTGAAAGCTGTTGCTGGTCTTCACCGTCCCCCTGCAGCCTATTACAGGTACAACAGGATCTGGGACCCGGGCTTGCCTAGAGGAGGAACATCTCATGGCTCTCGTCCTCGGCAGAGCCTGATTCCGAAAAAGCACACGTCCGGCTCCTTATCCCACACGGAAGGTGGCAGCCCTGAAAGCTGTTGCTGGTCTTCACCGTCCCCCTGCAGCCTATTCAGAGGCACAATAGGATTCAGGACCTGGGCATGCCCAGAGGAGGAACTTCTCATGGATCTCTTCCTCGGCAGAGCCTGATTACGAAAAGGCACACGTCCGGCTCTTTGTCCCACACGGAAGGTGGCAGCCCTGAAAGCTGTTGCTGGTCTTCACCGTCCCCCTGCAGCCTATTAGAGGTACAACAGGATCTGGGACCCGGGCTTGCCCAGAGGAGGAACATCTCATGGATCTCTTCCTCGGCAGAGCCTGATTCCGAAAAGGCACACGTCCGGCTCCTTGTCCCACACGGAAGGTGGCAGCCCTGAGAGCTGTTGCTGGTCTTCACCGTCCCCCTGCAGCCTATTCAGAGGTACAACAGGATCTGGGACCCGGGCTTGCCCAGAGGAGGAACATCTCATGGCTCTCGTCCTCGGCAGAGCCTGATTCCGAAAAGGCACACGTCCGGCTCCTTGTCCCACACGGAAGGTGGCAGCCCTGAAAGCTGTTCCTGGTCTTCACCGTCCCCCTGCAGCCTATTCACAGGCACAACAGGATCTGGGACCCAGGCTTGCCCAGAGAAGGAACATCTCATGGCTCTCGTCCTCGGCAGAGACTGATTCCGAAAAGGCACACGTCCGGCTCCCTGTCCCACACGGAAGGTGGCAGCCCTGAAAGCTGTTGCTGGTCTTCACCGTCCCCCTGCAGCCTATTCACAGGTACAACAGGATCTGGCACCCGGGCTTGCCCAGAGGAGGAACATCTCATGGCTCTCGTCCTCGGCAGAGCCTGATTCCGAAAAGGCACACGTCCGGCTCCTTGTCCCACACGGAAGGTGGCAGCCCTGAAAGCTGTTGCTGGTCTTCACCGTCCCCCTGCAGCCTATTCACAGGCACAACAGGATTCGGGACCCGGGCATGCCCAGAGGAGGAACATCTCCTGGATCTCTTCCTCGGCAGAGCCTGATTACGAAAAGGCACACGTCCGGCTCCTTGTCCCACACGGAAGGTGGCAGCCCTGAAAGCTGTTGCTGGTCTTCACCGTCCCCCTGCAGCCTATTCACAGGCACAACAGGATCTGGGACCCGGGCTTGCCCCGAGGAGGAACATCTCATGGTTCTCGTCCTCGGCAGAGCCTGATTCCGAAAAGGCACAAGTCCGGCTCCTTGTCCCACACGGAAGGTGGCAGCCCTGAAAGCTGTTGCTGGTCTTCACCGTCCCCCTGCAGCCTATTCACAGGTACAACAGCATCTGGGACCCGGGCTTGCTGAGAGGAGGAACATCTCATGGCTCTCGTCCTCGGCAGAGCCTGATTCCGAAAAGGCACACGTCCGGCTCCTTGTCCCACACGGAAGGTGGCAGCCCTGAAAGCTGTTGCTGGTCTTCACCGTCCCCCTGCAGCCTATTACAGGTACAACAGGATCTGGGACCCGGGCTTGCCTAGAGGAGGAACATCTCATGGCTCTCGTCCTCGGCAGAGCCTGATTCCGAAAAAGCACACGTCCGGCTCCTTATCCCACACGGAAGGTGGCAGCCCTGAAAGCTGTTGCTGGTCTTCACCGTCCCCCTGCAGCCTATTCAGAGGCACAATAGGATTCAGGACCTGGGCATGCCCAGAGGAGGAACTTCTCATGGATCTCTTCCTCGGCAGAGCCTGATTACGAAAAGGCACACGTCCGGCTCTTTGTCCCACACGGAAGGTGGCAGCCCTGAAAGCTGTTGCTGGTCTTCACCGTCCCCCTGCAGCCTATTCAGAGGTACAACAGGATCTGGGACCCGGGCTTGCCCAGAGGAGGAACATCTCATGGCTCTCGTCCTCAGCAGAGCCTCATTCCGAAAAGGCACATGTCCGGCTCCTTGTCCCACACGGAAGGTGGCAGCCCTGAAAGCTGTTGCTGGTCTTCACCGTCCCCCTGCAGCCTATTAGAGGTACAACAGGATCTGGGACCCGGGCTTGCCCAGAGGAGGAACATCTCATGGCTCTCGTCCTCGGCAGAGCCTGATTCCGAAAAAGCACACGTCCGGCTCCTTGTCCCACACGGAAGGTGGTAGCCCTGAAAGCTGTTGCTGGTCTTCACCGTCCCCCTGCAGCCTATTCACAGGTAAAACAGGATCTGGCTCCCGGGCTTGCCCAGAGGAGGAACATCTCATGGCTCTCGTCCTCGGCAGAGCCTGATTCCGAAAAGGCACACGTCCGGCTCCTTGTCCCACACGGAAGTTGGCAGCCCTGAAAGATGTTGCTGGTCTTCACCGTCCCCCTGCAGCCTATTCACAGGCACAACAGGATTCAGGACCCGGGCATGCCCAAAGGAGGAACATCTCATGGCTCTCGTCCTCGGCAGAGCCTGATTACGAAAAGGCACACGTCCGGCTCCTTGTCCCACACGGAAGGTGGCAGCCCTGAAAGCTGTTGCTGGTCTTCACCGTCCCCCTGCAGCATATTCACAGTTACAACAGGATCTGGGACCCGGGCTTGCTGAGAGGAGGAATATCTCATGGCTCTCGTCCTCGGCAGAGCCTGATTCCGAAAAGGCACACGTCCGGCTCCTTGTCCCACACGGAAGGTGGCAGCCCTGAAAGCTGTTGCTGGTCTTCACCATCCCCCTGCAGCCTATTCAGAGGCACAACAGGATCTGGGACCCGGGCTTGCCCAGAGGAGGAACATCTCATGGATCTCGTCCCCGGCAGAGCCTCTTTCCGAAAAGGCACACGTCTGGCTCCTTGTCCCACACGGAAGTTGGCAGCCCTGAAAGATGTTGCTGGTCTTCACCGTCCCCCGGCAGCCTATTCACAGGCACAACAGGATTCGGGACCCGGGCATGCCCAAAGGAGGAACATCTCATGGATCTCTTCCTTGGCAGAGCCTGATTCCGAAAAGGCACACGTCCGGCTCCTTGTCCCACACGGAAGGTGGCAGCCCTGAAAGCTGTTGCTGGTCTTCACCGTCCCCCTGCAGCCTATTCACAGGTACAACAGGATCTGGGACCCGGGCTTGCTGAGAGGAGGAACATCTCATGGCTCTCGTCCTCGGCAGAGCCTGATTCCGAAAATGCACTTGTCCGACTCCTTCTCCCACACGGAAGGTGGCAGCCCTGAAAGCTGTTGCTGGTCTTCACCGTCCCCCTGCAGCCTATTCACAGGTACAACAGCATCTGGGACCCGGGCTTGCCCTGAGGAGGAACATCTCATGGCTCTCGTCCTCGGCAGAGCCTCATTCCGAAAAGGCACATGTCCGGCTCCTTGTCCCACACGGAAGGTGGCAGCCCTGAAAGCTGTTGCTGGTCTTCACCGTCCCCCTGCAGCCTATTAGAGGTACAACAGGATCTGGGACCCGGGCTTGCCCAGAGGAGGAACATCTCATGGCTCTCGTCCTCGGCAGAGCCTGATTCCGAAAAAGCACACGTCCGGCTCCTTGTCCCACACGGAAGGTGGCAGCCCTGAAAGCTGTTGCTGGTCTTCACCGTCCCCCTGCAGCCTATTACAGGTACAACAGGATCTGGGACCCGGGCTTGCCCAGAGGAGGAACATCTCATGGCTCTCGTCCTCGGCAGAGCCTGATTCCGAAAAGGCACACGTCCGGCTCCTTGTCCCACACGGAAGTTGGCAGCCCTGAAAGATGTTGCTGGTCTTCACCGTCCCCCTGCAGCCTATTCACAGGCACAACAGGAGTCGGGACCCGGGCATGCCCAAAGGAGGAACATCTCATGGCTCTCGTCCTCGGCAGAGCCTGATTACGAAAAGGCACACGTCCGGCTCCTTGTCCCACACGGAAGGTGGCAGCCCTGAAAGCTGTTCCTGGTCTTCACCGTCCCCCTGCAGCCTATTCAGAGGCACAATAGGATTCAGGACCTGGGCATGCCCAGAGGAGGAACTTCTCATGGATCTCTTCCTCGGCAGAGCCTGATTACGAAAAGGCACACGTCCGGCTCTTTGTCCCACACGGAAGGTGGCAGCCCTGAAAGCTGTTGCTGGTCTTCACCGTCCCCCTGCAGCCTATTCAGAGGTACAACAGGATCTGGGACCCGGGCTTGCCCAGAGGAGGAACATCTCATGGCTCTCGTCCTCGGCAGAGCCTCATTCCGAAAAGGCACATGTCCGGCTCCTTGTCCCACACGGAAGGTGGCAGCCCTGAAAGCTGTTGCTGGTCTTCACCGTCCCCCTGCAGCCTATTAGAGGTACAACAGGATCTGGGACCTGGGCTTGCCCAGAGGAGGAACATCTCATGGCTCTCGTCCTCGGCAGAGCCTGATTCCGAAAAAGCACACGTCCGGCTCCTTGTCCCACACGGAAGGTGGCAGCCCTGAAAGCTGTTGCTGGTCTTCACCGTCCCCCTGCAGCCTATTAGAGGTACAACAGGATCTGGGACCCGGGCTTGCCCAGAGGAGGAACATCTCATGGCTCTCGTCCTCGGCAGAGCCTGATTCCGAAAAAGCACACGTCCGGCTCCTTGTCCCACACGGAAGGTGGCAGCCCTGAAAGCTGTTGCTGGTCTTCACCGTCCCCCCGCAGCCTATTCACAGGTACAACAGGATCTGGCTCCCGGGCTTGCCCAGAGGAGGAACATCTCATGGCTCTCGTCCTCGGCAGAGCCTGATTCCGAAAAGGCACACGTCCGGCTCCTTGTCCCACACGGAAGTTGGCAGCCCTGACAGATGTTGCTGGTCTTCACCGTCCCCCTGCAGCCTATTCACAGGCACAACAGGATTCGGGACCCGGGCATGCCCAAAGGAGGAACATCTCATGGCTCTCGTCCTCGGCAGAGCCTGATTACGAAAAGGCACACGTCCGGCTCCTTGTCCCACACGGAAGGTGGCAGCCCTGAAAGCTGTTGCTGGTCTTCACCGTCCCCCTGCAGCATATTCACAGTTACAACAGGATCTGGGACCCGGGCTTGCTGAGAGGAGGAATATCTCATGGCTCTCGTCCTCGGCAGAGCCTGATTCCGAAAAGGCACACGTCCGGCTCCTTGTCCCACACGGAAGGTGGCAGCCCTGAAAGCTGTTCCTGGTCTTCACCGTCCCCCTGCAGCCTATTCAGAGGTACAACAGGATCTGGGACCCGGGCTTGCCCAGAGGAGGAACATCTCATGGATCTCTTCCTCGGCATAGCCTCTTTCCGAAAAGGCACACGTCCGGCTCCTTGTCCCACACGGAAGGTGGCAGCCCTGAAAGCTGTTGCTGGTCTTCACCGTCCCCCTGCAGCCTATTCACAGATACAACAGGATCTGGGACCCGGGCTTGCCCAGAGGAGGAACATCTCATGGCTCTCGTCCTCGGCAGAGCCTGATTCCGAAAAAGCACACGTCCGGCTCCTTGTCCCACACAGAAGGTGGCAGCCCTGAAAGCTGTTGCTGGTCTTCACCATCCCCCTGCAGCCTATTCAGAGGCACAACAGGATCTGGGACCCGGGCTTGCCCAGAGGAGGAACATCTCATGGCTCTCGTCCCCGGCAGAGCCTCTTTCCGAAAAGGCACACGTCTGGCTCCTTGTCCCACACGGAAGTTGGCAGCCCTGAAAGATGTTGCTGGTCTTCACCGTCCCCCGGCAGCCTATTCACAGGCACAACAGGATTCGGGACCCGGGCATGCCCGAAGGAGGAACATCTCATGGATCTCTTCCTCGGCAGAGCCTGATTCCGAAAAGGCACACGTCCGGCTCCTTGTCCCACACGGAAGGTGGCAGCCCTGAAAGCTGTTGCTGGTCTTCACCGTCCCCCTGCAGCCTATTCACAGGTACAACAGCATCTGGGACCCGGGCTTGCCCTGAGGAGGAACATCTCATGGCTCTCGTCCTCGGCATAGCCTGATTCCGAAAAGGCACATGTCCGGCTCATAGTCCCACACGGAAGGTGGCAGCCCTGAAAGCTGTTGCTGGTCTTCACCGTCCCCCTGCAGCCTATTACAGGTACAACAGGATCTGGGACCCGGGCTTGCCCAGAGGAGGAACATCTCATGGCTCTCGTCCTCGGCAGAGCCTGATTCCGAAAAGGCACACGTCCGGCTCCTTGTCCCACACGGAAGTTGGCAGCCCTGAAAGCTGTTGCTGGTCTTCACCGTCCCCCTGCAGCCTATTCACAGGCACAACAGGATTCAGGACCTGGGCATGCCCAGAGGAGGAACATCTCATGGATCTCTTCCTCGGCAGAGCCTGATTCCGAAAAGGCACACGTCCGGCTCCTTGTCCCACACGGAAGGTGGCAGCCCTGAAAGCTGTTGCTGGTCTTCACCGTCCCCCTGCAGCCTATTCACAGGTACAACAGCATCTGGGACCCGGGCTTGCCCAGAGGAGGAACATCTCATGGCTCTCGTCCTCGGCAGAGCCGGATTCCGAAAAGGCACTTGTCCGGCTCATTGTCCCACACGGAAGGTGGCAGCCCTGAAAGCTGTTGCTGGTCTTCACCGTCCCCCTGCAGCCTATTACAGGTACAACAGGATCTGGGACCCGGGCTTGCCCAGAGGAGGAACATCTCATGGCTCTCGTCCTCGGCAGAGCCTGATTACGAAAAGGCACACGTCCGGCTCCTTGTCCCACACGGAAGGTGGCAGCCCTGAAAGCTGTTGCTGGTCTTCACCATTCCCCTGCAGCCTATTCACAGGTACAACAGGATCTGGCACCCGGGCTTGCCCAGAGGAGGAACATCTCATGGCTCTCGTCCTCGGCAGAGCCTCTTTCCGAAAAGGCACACGTCCGGCTCCTTGTCCCACACGGAAGGTGGCAGCCCTGAAAGCTGTTGCTGGTCTTCACCGTCCCCCTGCAGCCTATTCAGAGGTACAACAGGATCTGGGACCCGGGCTTGCTGAGAGGAGGAACATCTCATGGCTCTCTTCCTCGGCAGAGACTGATTCCGAAAAGGCACACGTCCGGCTCCTTGTCCCACACGGAAGGTGGCAGCCCTGAAAGCTGTTGCTGGTCTTCACCGTCCCCCTGCAGCCTATTACAGGTACAACAGGATCTGGGACCCGGGCTTGCCCAGAGGAGGAACATCTCATGGCTCTCGTCCTCGGCAGAGCCTGATTCCGAAAAGGCACTTGTCCGGCTCCTTGTCCCACACGGAAGGTGGCAGCCCTGAAAGCTGTTCCTGGTCTTCACCGTCCTCCTGCAGCCTATTCACAGGTACAACAGCATCTGGGACCCGGGCTTGCCCTGAGGAGGAACATCTCATGGCTCTCGTCCTCGGCAGAGCCTGATTCCGAAAAGGCACTTGTCCGGCTCCTTTTCCCACAAGGAAGGTGGCAGCCCTGAAAGCTGTTGCTGGTCTTCACCGTCCCCCTGCAGCCTATTCACAGGCACAACAGGATTCGGGACCCGGGCATGCCCAAAGGAGGAACATCTCATGGATCTCTTCCTCGGCAGAGCCTGATTCCGAAAAGGCACACGTCCGGCTCCTTGTCCCACACGGAAGGTGGCAGCCCTGAAAGCTGTTGCTGGTCTTCACCGTCCCCCTGCAGCCTATTACAGGTACAACAGGATCTGGGACCCGGGCTTGCCCAGAGGAGGAACATCTCATGGCTCTCGTCCTCGGCAGAGCCTGATTCCGAAAAAGCACACGTCCGGCTCCTTGTCCCACACGGAAGGTGGCAGCCCTGAAAGCTGTTGCTGGTCTTCACCGTCCCCCTGCAGCCTATTCACAGGCACAACAGGATCTGGCACCCGGGCTTGCCCTGAGGAGGAACATCTCATGGCTCTCGTCCTCGGCAGAGCCTGATTCCGAAAAGGCACACGTCCGGCTCCTTGTCCCACACGGAAGGTGGCAGCCCTGAAAGCTGTTGCTGGTCTTCACCGTCCCCCTGCAGCCTATTCACAGGCACAACAGGATTCGGGACCCGGGCATGCCCAAAGGAGGAACATCTCATCTATCTCTTCCTCGGCAGAGCCTGATTACGAAAAGGCACACGTCCGGCTCCTTGTCCCACACGGAAGGTGACAGCCCTGAAAGCTGTTGCTGGTCTTCACCGTCCCCCTGCAGCCTATTCAGAGGTACAACAGCATCTGGAACCCGGGCTTGCCCAGAGGAGGAACATCTCATGGCTCTCGTCCTCGGCAGAGCCTGATTCCGACAAGGCACACATCCGGCTCCTTGTCCCACACGGAAGGTGGCAGCCCTGAAAGCTGTTGCTGGTCTTCACCGTCCCCCTGCAGCCTATTCACAGGTACAACAGGATCTGGGACCCGGGCTTGCCCAGAGGAGGAACATCTCATGGCTCTCGTCCTTGCCAGAGCCTGTTTCGAAAAGGCACACGTCCGGCTCCTTGTCCCACACGGAAGGTGGCAGCCCTGAAAGATGTTGCTGGTCTTCACCGTCCCCCTGCAGCCTATTCACAGGCACAACAGGATCTGGGACCCGGGCTTGCCCAGAGGAGGAACATCTCATGGCTCTCGTCCTCGGCAGAGACTGATTCCGAAAAGGCACACGTCCGGCTCCTTGTCCCACACGGAAGGTGGCAGCCCTGAAAGCTGTTGCTGGTCTTCACCGTCCCCCTGCAGCCTATTCAGAGGCACAACAGAATTCAGGACCCGGGCATGCCCAGAGGAGGAACATCTCATGGCTCTCGTCCTCGGCAGAGCCTGATTCCGAAAAGGCACACGTCCGGCTCCTTGTCCCACACGGAAGGTGGCAGCCCTGAAAGCTGTTGCTGGTCTTCACCGTCCCCCTGCAGCCTATTCACAGGTACAACAGGATCTGGGACCCGGGCTTGCCCAGAGGAGGAACATCTCATGGCTCTCTTCCTCGGCAGAGCCTGATTCCGAAAAGGCACACGTCCGGCTCCTTGTCCCACACGGAAGGTGGCAGCCCTGAAAGCTGTTGCTGGTCTTCACCGTCCCCCTGCAGCCTATTCAGAGGTACAACAGGATCTGGGACCCGGGCTTGCTGAGAGGAGGAACATCTCATGGCTCTCTTCCTCGGCAGAGCCTGATTACGAAAAGGCACACGTCCGGCTCCTTGTCCCACACGGAAGGTGGCAGCCCTGAAAGCTGTTGCTGGTCTTCACCGTCCCCATGCAGCCTAGTCACAGGCACAACAGGATCTGGGACCCGGGCTTGCCCAGAGGAGGAACATCTCATGGGTCTCGTCCTCGGCAGAGCCTGATTCCGAAAAGGCACACGTCCGGCTCCTTGTCCCACACGGAAGGTGGCAGCCCTGAAAGCTGTTGCTGGTCTTCACCGTCCCCCTGCAGCCTATTCAGAGGCACAACAGGATTCAGGACCCGGGCATGCCCAGAGGAGGAACATCTCATGGATCTCTTCCTCGGCAGAGCCTGATTCCAAAAAGGCACACGTCCGGCTCCTTGTCCCACACGGAAGGTGGCAGCCCTGAGAGCTGTTGCTGGTCTTCACCGTCCCCCTGCAGCCTATTCAGAGGTACAACAGGATCTGGGACCCGGGCTTGCCCAGAGGAGGAACATCTCATGGCTCTCGTCCTCGGCAGAGCCTGATTCCGAAAAGGCACACGTCCGGCTCCTTGTCCCACACGGAAGGTGGCAGCCCTGAAAGCTATTGCTGGTATTCACCGTCCCCCTGCAGCCTATTCACAGGCACAACAGGATCTGGGACCCAGGCTTGCCCAGAGGAGGAACATCTCATGGCTCTCGTCCTCGGCAGAGACTGATTCCGAAAAGGCACACGTCCGGCTCCTTGTCCCACACGGAAGGTGGCAGCCCTGAAAGCTGTTGCTGGTCTTCACCGTCCCCCTGCAGCCTATTCACAGGTACAACAGGATCTGGCACCCGGGCTTGCTGAGAGGAGGAACATCTCATGGCTCTCGTCCTCGGCAGAGCCTGATTCCGAAAAGGCACACGTCCGGCTCCTTGTCCCACACGTAAGGTGGCAGCCCTGAAAGCTGTTGCTGGTCTTCAATGTCCCCCTGCAGCCTATTCACAGGTACAACAGGATCTGGGACCCGGGCTTGCCCAGAGGAGGAACATCTCATGGCTCTCGTCCTCGGCAGAGCCTGATTCCGAAAAGGCACACGTCCGGCTCCTTGTCCCACACGGAAGGTGGCAGCCCTGAAAGCTGTTGCTGGTCTTCACCGTCCCCCTGCAGCCTATTCACAGGTACAACAGGATCTGGGACCCGGGCTTGCCCAGAGGAGGAACATCTCATGGCTCTCTTCCTCGGCAGAGCCTGATTCCGAAAAGGCACACGTCCGGCTCCTTGTCGCACACGGAAGGTGGCAGCCCTGAAAGCTGTTGCTGGTCTTCACCGTCCCCCTGCAGCCTATTCAGAGGTACAACAGGATCTGGGACCCGGGCTTGCTGAGAGGAGGAACATCTCATGGCTCTCTTCCTCGGCAGAGCCTGATTACGAAAAGGCACACGTCCGGCTCCTTGTCCCACACGGAAGGTGGCAGCCCTGAAAGCTGTTGCTGGTCTTCACCGTCCCCATGCAGCCTAGTCACAGGCACAACAGGATCTGGGACCCGGGCTTGCCCAGAGGAGGAACATCTCATGGGTCTCGTCCTCGGCAGAGCCTGATTCCGAAAAGGCACACGTCCGGCTCCTTGTCCCACACGGAAGGTGGCAGCCCTGAAAGCTGTTGCTGGTCTTCACCGTCCCCCTGCAGCCTATTCAGAGGCACAACAGGATTCAGGACCCGGGCATGCCCAGAGGAGGAACATCTCATGGATCTCTTCCTCGGCAGAGCCTGATTCCAAAAAGGCACACGTCCGGCTCCTTGTCCCACACGGAAGGTGGCAGCCCTGAGAGCTGTTGCTGGTCTTCACCGTCCCCCTGCAGCCTATTCAGAGGTACAACAGGATCTGGGACCCGGGCTTGCCCAGAGGAGGAACATCTCATGGCTCTCGTCCTCGGCAGAGCCTGATTCCGAAAAGGCACACGTCCGGCTCCTTGTCCCACACGGAAGGTGGCAGCCCTGAAAGCTATTGCTGGTATTCACCGTCCCCCTGCAGCCTATTCACAGGCACAACAGGATCTGGGACCCAGGCTTGCCCAGAGGAGGAACATCTCATGGCTCTCGTCCTCGGCAGAGACTGATTCCGAAAAGGCACACGTCCGGCTCCTTGTCCCACACGGAAGGTGGCAGCCCTGAAAGCTGTTGCTGGTCTTCACCGTCCCCCTGCAGCCTATTCACAGGTACAACAGGATCTGGCACCCGGGCTTGCTGAGAGGAGGAACATCTCATGGCTCTCGTCCTCGGCAGAGCCTGATTCCGAAAAGGCACACGTCCGGCTCCTTGTCCCACACGGAAGGTGGCAGCCCTGAAAGCTGTTGCTGGTCTTCACCGTCCCCCTGCAGCCTATTCACAGGTACAACAGCATCTGGGACCCGGGCTTGCTGAGAGGAGGAACATCTCATGGCTCTCGTCCTCGGCAGAGCCTGATTCCGAAAAGGCACACGTCCGGCTCCTTGTCCCACACGGAAGGTGGCAGCCCTGAAAGCTGTTGCTGGTCTTCACCGTCCCCCTGCAGCCTATTACAGGTACAACAGGATCTGGGACCCGGGCTTGCCCACAGGAGGAACATCTCATGGCTCTCGTCCTCGGCAGAGCCTGATTCCGAAAAAGCACACGTCCGGCTCCTTATCCCACACGGAAGGTGGCAGCCCTGAAAGCTGTTGCTGGTCTTCACCGTCCCCCTGCAGCCTATTCACAGGTACAACAGCATCTGGGACCCGGGCTTGCTGAGAGGAGGAACATCTCATGGCTCTCGTCCTCGGCAGAGCCTGATTCCGAAAAGGCACACGTCCGGCTCCTTGTCCCACACGGAAGGTGGCAGCCCTGAAAGCTGTTGCTGGTCTTCACCGTCCCCCTGCAGCCTATTCACAGGCACAATAGGATTCAGGACCTGGGCATGCCCAGAGGAGGAACTTCTCATGGATCTCTTCCTCGGCAGAGCCTGATTACGAAAAGGCACACGTCCGGCTCTTTGTCCCACACGGAAGGTGGCAGCCCTGAAAGCTGTTGCTGGTCTTCACCGTCCCCCTGCAGCCTATTCACAGGTACAACAGGATCTGGCTCCCGGGCTTGCCCAGAGGAGGAACATCTCATGGCTCTCGTCCTCGGCAGAGCCTGATTCCGAAAAGGCACACGTCCGGCTCCTTGTCCCACACGGAAGTTGGCAGCCCTGAAAGATGTTGCTGGTCTTCACCGTCCCCCTGCAGCCTATTCACAGGCACAACAGGATTCGGGACCCGGGCATGCCCAAAGGAGGAACATCTCATGGCTCTCGTCCTCGGCAGAGCCTGATTACGAAAAGGCACACGTCCGGCTCCTTGTCCCACACGGAAGGTGGCAGCCCTGAAAGCTGTTGCTGGTCTTCACCGTCCCCCTGCAGCCTATTCAGAGGTACAACAGGATCTGGGACCCGGGCTTGCCCAGAGGAGGAACATCTCATGGATCTATTCCTCGGCAGAGCCTGATTCCGAAAAGGCACACGTCCGGCTCCTTGTCCCACACGGAAGGTGGCAGCCCTGAAAGCTGTTGCTGGTCTTAACCGTCCCCCTGCAGCCTATTCACAGATACAACAGGATCTGGGACCCGGGCTTGCCCAGAGGAGGAACATCTCATGGCTCTCGTCCTCGGCAGAGCCTGATTCCGAAAAAGCACACGTCCGGCTCCTTGTCCCACACGGAAGGTGGCAGCCCTGAAAGCTGTTGCTGGTCTTCACCATCCCCCTGCAGCCTATTCAGAGGCCCAACAGGATCTGGGACCCGGGCTTGCCCAGAGGAGGAACATCTCATGGCTCTCGTCCTCGGCAGAGCCTCTTTCCGAAAAGGCACACGTCTGGCTCCTTGTCCCACACGGAAGTTGGCAGCCCTGAAAGATGTTGCTGGTCTTCACCGTCCCCCGGCAGCCTATTCACAGGCACAACAGGATTCGGGACCCGGGCATGCCCAAAGGAGGAACATCTCATGGATCTCTTCCTCGGCAGAGCCTGATTCCGAAAAGGCACACGTCCGGCTCCTTGTCCCACACGGAAGGTGGCAGCCCTGAAAGCTGTTGCTGGTCTTCACCGTCCCCCTGCAGCCTATTACAGGTACAACAGGATCTGGGACCCGGGCTTGCCCACAGGAGGAACATCTCATGGCTCTCGTCCTCGGCAGAGCCTGATTCCGAAAAAGCACACGTCCGGCTCCTTATCCCACACGGAAGGTGGCAGCCCTGAAAGCTGTTGCTGGTCTTCACCGTCCCCCTGCAGCCTATTCACAGGTACAACAGCATCTGGGACCCGGGCTTGCTGAGAGGAGGAACATCTCATGGCTCTCGTCCTCGGCAGAGCCTGATTCCGAAAAGGCACACGTCCGGCTCCTTGTCCCACACGGAAGGTGGCAGCCCTGAAAGCTGTTGCTGGTCTTCACCGTCCCCCTGCAGCCTATTCAGAGGCACAATAGGATTCAGGACCTGGGCATGCCCAGAGGAGGAACTTCTCATGGATCTCTTCCTCGGCAGAGCCTGATTACGAAAAGGCACACGTCCGGCTCTTTGTCCCACACGGAAGGTGGCAGCCCTGAAAGCTGTTGCTGGTCTTCACCGTCCCCCTGCGGCCTATTCAGAGGTACAACAGGATCTGGGACCCGGGCTTGCCCAGAGGAGGAACATCTCATGGCTCTCGTCCTCGGCAGAGCCTCATTCCGAAAAGGCACATGTCCGGCTCCTTGTCCCACACGGAAGGTGGCAGCCCTGAAAGCTGTTGCTGGTCTTCACCGTCCCCCTGCAGCCTATTACAGGTACAACAGGATCTGGGACCCGGGCTTGCCCAGAGGAGGAACATCTCATGGTTCTCGTCCTCGGCAGAGCCTGATTCCGAAAAGGCACACGTCCGGCTCCTTGTCCCACACGGAAGGTGGCAGCCCTGAAAGCTGTTGCTGGTCTTCACCGTCCCCCTGCAGCCTATTCACAGGTACAACAGGATCTGGCTCCCGGGCTTGCCCAGAGGAGGAACATCTCATGGCTCTCGTCCTCGGCAGAGCCTGATTCCGAAAAGGCACACGTCCGGCTCCTTGTCCCACACGGAAGTTGGCAGCCCTGAAAGATGTTGCTGGTCTTCACCGTCCCCCTGCAGCCTATTCACAGGCACAACAGGATTCGGGACCCGGGCATGCCCAAAGGAGGAACATCTCATGGCTCTCGTCCTCGGCAGAGCCTGATTACGAAAAGGCACACGTCCGGCTCCTTGTCCCACACGGAAGGTGGCAGCCCTGAAAGCTGTTGCTGGTCTTAACCGTCCCCCTGCAGCCTATTCACAGATACAACAGGATCTGGGACCCGGGCTTGCCCAGAGGAGGAACATCTCATGGCTCTCGTCCTCGGCAGAGCCTGATTCCGAAAAAGCACACGTCCGGCTCCTTGTCCCACACGGAAGGTGGCAGCCCTGAAAGCTGTTGCTGGTCTTCACCATCCCCCTGCAGCCTATTCAGAGGCCCAACAGGATCTGGGACCCGGGCTTGCCCAGAGGAGGAACATCTCATGGCTCTCGTCCCCGGCAGAGCCTCTTTCCGAAAAGGCACACGTCTGGCTCCTTGTCCCACACGGAAGTTGGCAGCCCTGAAAGATGTTGCTGGTCTTCACCGTCCCCCGGCAGCCTATTCACAGGCACAACAGGATTCGGGACCCGGGCATGCCCAAAGGAGGAACATCTCATGGATCTCTTCCTCGGCAGAGCCTGATTCCGAAAAGGCACACGTCCGGCTCCTTGTCCCACACGGAAGGTGGCAGCCCTGAAAGCTGTTGCTGGTCTTCACCGTCCCCCTGCAGCCTATTCACAGGTACAACAGCATCTGGGACCCGGGCTTGCCCTGAGGAGGAACATCTCATGGCTCTCGTCCTCGGCATAGCCTGATTCCGAAAAGGCACATGTCCGGCTCATTGTCCCACACGGAAGGTGGCAGCCCTGAAAGCTGTTGCTGGTCTTCACCGTCCCCCTGCAGCCTATTACAGGTACAACAGGATCTGGGACCCGGGCTTGCCCAGAGGAGGAACATCTCATGGCTCTCGTCCTCGGCAGAGCCTGATTCCGAAAAGGCACACGTCCGGCTCCTTGTCCCACACGGAAGGTGGCAGCCCTGAAAGCTGTTGCTGGTCTTCACCGTCCCCCTGCAGCCTATTCACAGGCACAACAGGATTCAGGACCTGGGCATGCCCAGAGGAGGAACATCTCATGGATCTCTTCCTCGGCAGAGCCTGATTCCGAAAAAGCACACGTCCGGCTCCTTGTCCCACACGGAAGGTGGCAGCCCTGAAAGCTGTTGCTGGTCTTCACCGTCCCCCTGCAGCCTATTCACAGGTACAACAGGATCTGGGACCCGGGCTTGCCCAGAGGAGGAACATCTCATGGCTCTCGTCCTCGGCAGAGCCTGATTCCGAAAAGGCACAAGTCCGGCTCCTTGTCCCACACGGAAGGTGGCAGCCCTGAAAGCTGTTGCTGGTCTTCACCGTCCCCCTGCAGCCTATTCACAGGTACAACAGCATCTGGGACCCGGGCTTGCTGAGAGGAGGAACATCTCATGGCTCTCGTCCTCGGCAGAGCCTGATTCCGAAAAGGCACACGTCCGGCTCCTTGTCCCACACGGAAGGTGGCAGCCCTGAAAGCTGTTGCTGGTCTTCACCGTCCCCCTGCAGCCTATTACAGGTACAACAGGATCTGGGACCCGGGCTTGCCCACAGGAGGAACATCTCATGGCTCTCGTCCTCGGCAGAGCCTGATTCCGAAAAAGCACACGTCCGTCTCCTTATCCCACACGGAAGGTGGCAGCCCTGAAAGCTGTTGCTGGTCTTCACCGTCCCCCTGCAGCCTATTCACAGGTACAACAGCATCTGGGACCCGGGCTTGCTGAGAGGAGGAACATCTCATGGCTCTCGTCCTCGGCAGAGCCTGATTCCGAAAAGGCACACGTCCGGCTCCTTGTCCCACACGGAAGGTGGCAGCCCTGAAAGCTGTTGCTGGTCTTCACCGTCCCCCTGCAGCCTATTCAGAGGCACAATAGGATTCAGGACCTGGGCATGCCCAGAGGAGGAACTTCTCATGGATCTCTTCCTCGGCAGAGCCTGATTACGAAAAGGCACACGTCCGGCTCTTTGTCCCACACGGAAGGTGGCAGCCCTGAAAGCTGTTGCTGGTCTTCACCGTCCCCCTGCAGCCTATTCAGAGGTACAACAGGATCTGGGACCCGGGCTTGCCCAGAGGAGGAACATCTCATGGCTCTCGTCCTCGGCAGAGCCTCATTCCGAAAAGGCACATGTCCGGCTCCTTGTCCCACACGGAAGGTGGCAGCCCTGAAAGCTGTTGCTGGTCTTCACCGTCCCCCTGCAGCCTATTAGAGGTACAACAGGATCTGGGACCCGGGCTTGCCCAGAGGAGGAACATCTCATGGCTCTCGTCCTCGGCAGAGCCTGATTCCGAAAAAGCACACGTCCGGCTCCTTGTCCCACACGGAAGGTGGCAGCCCTGAAAGCTGTTGCTGGTCTTCACCGTCCCCCTGCAGCCTATTCACAGGTACAACAGGATCTGGCTCCCGGGCTTGCCCAGAGGAGGAACATCTCATGGCTCTCGTCGTCGGCAGAGCCTGATTCCGAAAAGGCACACGTCCGGCTCCTTGTCCCACACGGAAGTTGGCAGCCCTGAAAGATGTTGCTGGTCTTCACCGTCTCCCTGCAGCCTATTCACAGGCACAACAGGATTCGGGACCCGGGCATGCCCAAAGGAGGAACATCTCATGGCTCTCGTCCTCGGCAGAGCCTGATTACGAAAAGGCACACGTCCGGCTCCTTGTCCCACACGGAAGGTGGCAGCCCTGAAAGCTGTTGCTGGTCTTCACCGTCCCCCTGCAGCCTATTCACAGATACAACAGGATCTGGGACCCGGGCTTGCCCAGAGGAGGAACATCTCATGGCTCTCGTCCTCGGCAGAGCCTGATTCCGAAAAGGCACACAACCGGCTCCTTGTCCCACACGGAAGGTGGCAGCCCTGAAAGCTGTTGCTGGTCTTCACCATCCCCCTGCAGCCTATTCAGAGGCACAACAGGATCTGGGACCCGGGCTTGCCCAGAGGAGGAACATCTCATGGCTCTCGTCCCCGGCAGAGCCTCTTTCCGAAAAGGCACACGTCTGGCTCCTTGTCCCACACGGAAGTTGGCAGCCCTGAAAGATGTTGCTGGTCTTCACCGTCCCCCGGCAGCATATTCACAGGCACAACAGGATTCGGGACCCGGGCATGCCCAAAGGAGGAACATCTCATGGATCTCTTCCTCGGCAGAGCCTGATTCCGAAAAGGCACACGTCCGGCTCCTTGTCCCACACGGAAGGTGGCAGCCCTGAAAGCTGTTGCTGGTCTTCACCGTCCCCCTGCAGCCTATTCACAGGTACAACAGGATCTGGGACCCGGGCTTGCCCAGAGGAGGAACATCTCATGGCTCTCGTCCTCGGCAGAGCCTGATTCCGAAAATGCACTTGTCCGACTCCTTCTCCCACAAGGAAGGTGGCAGCCCTGAAAGCTGTTGCTGGTCTTCACCGTCCCCCTGCAGCCTATTCACAGGTACAACAGCATCTGGGACCCGGGCTTGCCCTGAGGAGGAACATCTCATGGCTCTCGTCCTCGGCATAGCCTGATTCCGAAAAGGCACATGTCCGGCTCATTGTCCCACACGGAAGGTGGCAGCCCTGAAAGCTGTTGCTGGTCTTCACCGTCCCCCTGCAGCCTATTACAGGTACAACAGGATCTGGGACCCGGGCTTGCCCAGAGGAGGAACATCTCATGGCTCTCGTCCTCGGCAGAGCCTGATTCCGAAAAGGCACACGTCCGGCTCCTTGTCCCACACGGAAGTTGGCAGCCCTGAAAGCTGTTGCTGGTCTTCACCGTCCCCCTGCAGCCTATTCACAGGCACAACAGGATTCAGGACCTGGGCATGCCCAGAGGAGGAACATCTCATGGATCTCTTCCTCGGCAGAGCCTGATTCCGAAAAGGCACACGTCCGGCTCCTTGTCCCACACGGAAGGTGGCAGCCCTGAAAGCTGTTGCTGGTCTTCACCGTCCCCCTGCAGCCTATTCACAGGTACAACAGGATCTGGGACCCGGGCTTGCCCAGAGGAGGAACATCTCATGGCTCTCGTCCTCGGCAGAGCCGGATTCCGAAAAGGCACTTGTCCGACTCCTTGTCCCACACGGAAGGTGGCAGCCCTGAAAGCTGTTGCTGGTCTTCACCGTCCCCCTGCAGCCTATTACAGGTACAACAGGATCTGGGACCCGGGCTTGCCCAGAGCAGGAACATCTCATGGCTCTCGTCCTCGGCAGAGCCTGATTACGAAAAGGCACAAGTCCGGCTCCTTGTCCCACACGGAAGGTGGCAGCCCTGAAAGCTGTTGCTGGTCTTCACCATCCCCCTGCAGCCTATTCACAGGTACAACAGGATCTGGCACCCGGGCTTGCTGAGAGGAGAAACATCTCATGGCTCTCGTCCTCGGCAGAGCCTCTTTCCGAAAAGGCACACGTCCGGCTCCTTGTCCCACACGGAAGGTGGCAGCCCTGAAAGATGTTGCTGGTCTTCACCGTCCCCCTGCAGCCTATTCACAGGCACAACAGGATTCGGGACCCGGGCATGCCCAGAGGAGGAACATCTCATGGCTCTCGTCCTCGGCAGAGCCTGATTCCGAAAAGGCACACGTCCGGCTCCTTGTCCCACACGGAAGGTGGCAGCCCTGAAAGCTGTTGCTGGTCTTCACCGTCCCCCTGCAGCCTATTCACAGGCACAACAGGATTCGGGACCCGGGCATGCCCAGAGGAGGAACATCTCATGGATCTCTTCCTCGGCAGAGCCTGATTCCGAAAGGCACACGTCCGGCTCCTTGTCCCACACGGAAGGTGGCAGCCCTGAAAGCTGTTGCTGGTCTTCACCGTCCCCCTGCAGCATATTCACAGTTACAACAGGATCTGGGACCCGGGCTTGCCCAGAGGAGGAACATCTCATGGCTCTCGTCCTCGGCAGAGCCGGATTCCGAAAAGGCACACGTCCGGCTCCTTGTCCCACACGGAAGGTGACAGCCCTGACAGCTGTTGCTGGTCTTCACCGTCCCACTGCAGCCTATTCAGAGGTACAACAGGATCTGGGACCCGGGCTTGCCCAGAGGAGGAACATCTCATGGCTCTCGTCCTCGGCAGAGCCTGATTCCGAAAAGGCACACGTCCGGCTCCTTGTCCCACACGGAAGGTGGCAGCTCTGAAAGCTGTTGCTGGTCTTCACCGTCCCCCTGCAGCCTATTCACAGGCACAACAGGATTCAGGACCCGGGCATGCCCAGAGGAGGAAATCTCATGGATCTCTTCCTTGGCAGAGCCTCTTTACGAAAAGGCACACGTCCGGCTCCTTGTCCCACACGGAAGGTGGCAGCCCTGAAAGCTGTTGCTGGTCTTCACCGTCCCCCTGCAGCCTATTCACAGGTACAACAGGATCTGGGACCCGGGCTTGCCCAGAGGAGGAACATCTCATGGCTCTCGTCCTCGGCAGAGCCTGATTCCGAAAAGGCACTTGTCCGGCTCCTTGTCCCACACGGAAGGTGGCAGCCCTGAAAGCTGTTGCTGGTCTTCACCGTCCCCCTGCAGCCTATTCACAGGTACAACAGGATCTGGGACCCGGGCTTGCCCAGAGGAGGAACATCTCATGGCTCTCGTCCTCGGCAGAGCCGGATTCCGAAAAGGCACACGTCCGGCTCCTTGTCCCACACGGAAGGTGACAGCCCTGACAGCTGTTGCTGGTCTTCAACGTCCCCCTGCAGCCTATTCAGAGGTACAACAGGATCTGGGACCCGGGCTTGCCCCGAGGAGGAACATCTCATGGCTCTCGTCCTCGGCAGAGCCTGATTCCGAAAAGGCACACGTCCGGCCCCTTATCCCACACAGAAGGTGGCAGCCCTGAAAGCTGTTGCTGGTCTTCACCGTCCCCCTGCAGCCTATTCAGAGGCACAATAGGATTCAGGACCTGGGCATGCCCAGAGGAGGAACATCTCATGGATCTCTTCCTCGGCAGAGCCTCTTTCCGAAAAGGCACACGTCCGGCTCCTTGTCCCACACGGAAGGTGGCAGCCCTGAAAGCTGTTGCTGGTCTTCACCGTCCCCCTGCAGCCTATTCACAGGCATAACAGGATCTGGCACCCGGGCTTGCCCAGAGGAGGAACATCTCATGGCTCTCTTCCTCGGCAGAGCCTGATTCCGAAAAGGCACACGTCCGGCTCCTTGTCCCACACGGAAGTTGGCAGCCCTGAAAGCTGTTGCTGGTCTTCACCGTCCCCCTGCAGCCTGTTCACAGGCACAACAGGATTCGGGACCCGGGCATGCCCAAAGGAGGAATATCTCATGGATCTCTTCCTCGGCAGAGCCTGATTCCGAAAAGGCACTTGTCCGGCTCCTTGTCCCACACGGAAGGTGGCAGCCCTGAAAGCTGTTGCTGGTCTTCACCGTCCCCCTGCAGCCTATTACAGGTACAACAGGATCTGGGACCCGGGCTTGCCCAGAGGAGGAACATCTCATGGCTCTCGTCCTCGGCAGAGCCTGATTCCGAAAAAGCACTCGTCCGGCTCCTTGTCCCACACGGAAGGTGGCAGCCCTGAAAGCTGTTGCTGGTCTTCACCATCCCCCTGCAGCCTATTCACAGGTACAACAGGATCTGGCACCCGGGCTTGCCCAGAGGAGGAACATCTCATGGCTCTCGTCCTCGGCAGAGCCTCTTTCCGAAAAGGCACACGTCCGGCTCCTTGTCCCACACGGAAGGTGGCAGCTCTGAAAGCTGTTGCTGGTCTTCACCGTCCCCCTGCAGCCTATTCAGAGGCACAACAGGATTCAGGACCCGGGCATGCCCAGAGGAGGAACATCTCATGGATCTCTTCCTCGGCAGAGCCTCTTTCCGAAAAGGCACACGTCCGGCTCCTTGTCCCACACGGAAGTTGGCAGCCCTGAAAGATGTTGCTGGTCTTCACCGTCCCCCTGCAGCCTATTCAGAGGCACAACAGGATTCTGGACACGGGCATACCCAGAGGAGGAACATCTCATGGATCTCTTCCTCGGCAGAGCCTGATTCCGAAAGGCACACGTCCGGCTCCTTGTCCCACACGGAAGTTGGCAGCCCTGAAAGATGTTGCTGGTCTTCACCGTCCCCCTGCAGCCTATTCACAGGCACAACAGGATCTGGGACCCAGGCTTGCCCCGAGGAGGAACATCTCATGGTTCTCGTCCTCGGCAGAGCCTGATTCCGAAAAGGCACACGTCCGGCTCCTTGTCCCACACGGAAGGTGGCAGCTCTGAAAGCTGTTGCTGGTCTTCACCGTCCCCCTGCAGCCTATTCAGAGGCACAACAGGATTCAGGACCCGGGCATGCCCAGAGGAGGAACATCTCATGGATCTCTTCCTCGGCAGAGCCGGATTCCGAAAAGGCACACGTCCGGCTCCTTGTCCCACACGGAAGTTGGCAGACCTGAAAGATGTTGCTGGTCTTCACCGTCCCCCTGCAGCCTATTCACAGGCACAACAGGATTCGGGACCCGGGCATGCCCAGAGGAGGAACATCTCATGGCTCTCGTCCTCGGCAGAGCCTGATTCCGAAAAGGCACACGTCCGGCTCCTTGTCCCACACGGAAGGTGGCAGCCCTGAAAGCTGTTGCTGGTCTTCACCGTCCCCCTGCAGCCTATTACAGGTACAACAGGATCTGGGACCCGGGCTTGCCCAGAGGAGGAACATCTCATGGCTCTCGTCCTCGGCAGAGCCTGATTCCGAAAAAGCACACGTCCGGCTCCTTGTCCCACACGGAAGGTGGCAGCCCTGAAAGATGTTGCTGGTCTTCACCGTCCCCCTGCAGCCTATTCACAGGTACAACAGGATCTGGGACCCGGGCTTGCCCAGAGGAGGAACATCTCATGGCTCTCGTCCTCGGCAGAGCCTGATTCCGAAAAGGCACACGTCCGGCTCCTTGTCCCACACGGAAGTTGGCAGCCCTGAAAGATGTTGCTGGTCTTCACCGTCCCCCTGCAGCCTATTCACAGGTACAACAGGATCTGGCACCCGGGCTTGCCCAGAGGAGAAACAACTCATGGCTCTCGTCCTCGGCAGAGCCTCTTTCCGAAAAGGCACACGTCCGGCTCCTTGTCCCACACGGAAGGTGGCAGCCCTGAAAGCTGTTGCTGGTCTTCACCGTCCCCCTGCAGCCTATTCACAGGCACAACAGGATTCGGGACCCGGGCATGCCCAGAGGAGGAACATCTCATGGCTCTCGTCCTCGGCAGAGCCTGATTCCGAAAAGGCACACGTCCGGCTCCTTGTCCCACACGGAAGGTGGCAGCCCTGAAAGCTGTTGCTGGTCTTCACCGTCCCCCTGCAGCCTATTCACAGGCACAACAGGATTCGGGACCCGGGCATGCCCAGAGGAGGAACATCTCATGGATCTCTTCCTCGGCAGAGCCTGATTCCGAAAGGCACACGTCCGGCTCCTTGTCCCACACGGAAGGTGGCAGCCCTGAAAGCTGTTGCTGGTCTTCACCGTCCCCCTGCAGCATATTCACAGTTACAACAGGATCTGGGACCCGGGCTTGCCCAGAGGAGGAACATCTCATGGCTCTCGTCCTCGGCAGAGCCGGATTCCGAAAAGGCACACGTCCGGCTCCTTGTCCCACACGGAAGGTGACAGCCCTGACAGCTGTTGCTGGTCTTCACCGTCCCCCTGCAGCCTATTCAGAGGTACAACAGGATCTGGGACCCGGGCTTGCCCAGAGGAGGAACATCTCATGGCTCTCGTCCTCGGCAGAGCCTGATTCCGAAAAGGCACACGTCCGGCTCCTTGTCCCACACGGAAGGTGGCAGCTCTGAAAGCTGTTGCTGGTCTTCACCGTCCCCCTGCAGCCTATTCACAGGCACAACAGGATTCAGGACCCGGGCATGCCCAGAGGAGGAAATCTCATGGATCTCTTCCTTGGCAGAGCCTCTTTACGAAAAGGCACACGTCCGGCTCCTTGTCCCACACGGAAGTTGGCAGCCCTGAAAGCTGTTGCTGGTCTTCACCGTCCCCCTGCAGCCTATTCAGAGGCACAACAGGATTCAGGACCCGGACATGCCCAAAGGAGGAACATCTCATGGCTCTCGTCCTCGGCAGAGCCTGATTCCGAAAAAGCACACGTCCGGCTCCTTGTCCCACACGGAAGGTGGCAGCCCTGAAAGCTGTTGCTGGTCTTCACCGTCCCCCTGCAGCATATTCACAGT
The DNA here is from genome assembly GCF_929443795.1 of Astur gentilis. Lineage (NCBI taxonomy): Eukaryota > Metazoa > Chordata > Aves > Accipitriformes > Accipitridae > Astur > Astur gentilis. Next base: position 101,106 of record NW_026061075.1, on the reverse strand, counting down.
TACAACAGGATCTGGGACCCGGGCTTGCCCAGAGGAGGAACATCTCATGGCTCTCGTCCTCGGCAGAGCCGGATTCCGAAAAGGCACACGTCCGGCTCCTTGTCCCACACGGAAGGTGGCAGCCCTGAGAGCTGTTGCTGGTCTTCACCGTCCCCCTGCAGCCTATTCAGAGGTACAACAGGATCTGGGACCCGGGCTTGCCCCGAGGAGGAACATCTCATGGCTCTCGTCCTCGGCAGAGCCTGATTCCGAAAAGGCACACGTCCGGCCCCTTATCCCACACAGAAGGTGGCAGCCCTGAAAGCTGTTGCTGGTCTTCACCGTCCCCCTGCAGCCTATTCAGAGGCACAATACGATTCAGGACCTGGGCATGCCCAGAGGAGGAACATCTCATGGATCTCTTCCTCGGCAGAGCCTCTTTCCGAAAAGGCACACGTCCGGCTCCTTGTCCCACACGGAAGGTGGCAGCCCTGAAAGCTGTTGCTGGTCTTCACCGTCCCCCTGCAGCCTATTCACAGGCATAACAGGATCTGGCACCCGGGCTTGCCCAGAGGAGGAACATCTCATGGCTCTCTTCCTCGGCAGAGCCTGATTCCGAAAAGGCACACGTCCGGCTCCTTGTCCCACACGGAAGTTGGCAGCCCTGAAAGCTGTTGCTGGTCTTCACCGTCCCCCTGCAGCCTGTTCACAGCCACAACAGGATTCGGGACCCGGGCATGCCCAAAGGAGGAATATCTCATGGATCTCTTCCTCGGCAGAGCCTGATTCCGAAAAGGCACTTGTCCGGCTCCTTGTCCCACACGGAAGGTGGCAGCCCTGAAAGCTGTTGCTGGTCTTCACCGTCCCCCTGCAGCCTATTACAGGTACAACAGGATCTGGGACCCGGGCTTGCCCAGAGGAGGAACATCTCATGGCTCTCGTCCTCGGCAGAGCCTGATTCCGAAAAAGCACTCGTCCGGCTCCTTGTCCCACACGGAAGGTGGCAGCCCTGAAAGCTGTTGCTGGTCTTCACCATCCCCCTGCAGCCTATTCACAGGTACAACAGGATCTGGCACCCGGGCTTGCCCAGAGGAGGAACATCTCATGGCTCTCGTCCTCGGCAGAGCCTCTTTCCGAAAAGGCACACGTCCGGCTCCTTGTCCCACACGGAAGGTGGCAGCTCTGAAAGCTGTTGCTGGTCTTCACCGTCCCCCTGCAGCCTATTCAGAGGCACAACAGGATTCAGGACCCGGGCATGCCCAGAGGAGGAACATCTCATGGATCTCTTCCTCGGCAGAGCCTCTTTCCGAAAAGGCACACGTCCGGCTCCTTGTCCCACACGGAAGTTGGCAGCCCTGAAAGATGTTGCTGGTCTTCACCGTCCCCCTGCAGCCTATTCAGAGGCACAACAGGATTCTGGACACGGGCATACCCAGAGGAGGAACATCTCATGGATCTCTTCCTCGGCAGAGCCTGATTCCGAAAGGCACACGTCCGGCTCCTTGTCCCACACGGAAGTTGGCAGCCCTGAAAGATGTTGCTGGTCTTCACCGTCCCCCTGCAGCCTATTCACAGGCACAACAGGATCTGGGACCCAGGCTTGCCCCGAGGACGAACATCTCATGGTTCTCGTCCTCGGCAGAGCCTGATTCCGAAAAGGCACACGTCCGGCTCCTTGTCCCACACGGAAGGTGGCAGCCCTGAAAGCTGTTGCTGGTCTTCACCGTCCCCCTGCAGCCTATTACAGGTACAACAGGATCTGGGACCCGGGCTTGCCCAGAGGAGGAACATCTCATGGCTCTCGTCCTCGGCAGAGCCTGATTCCGAAAAAGCACACGTCCGGCTCCTTGTCCCACACGGAAGGTGGCAGCCCTGAAAGATGTTGCTGGTCTTCACCGTCCCCCTGCAGCCTATTCACAGGTACAACAGGATCTGGGACCCGGGCTTGCCCAGAGGAGGAACATCTCATGGCTCTCGTCCTCGGCAGAGCCTGATTCCGAAAAGGCACACGTCCGGCTCCTTGTCCCACACGGAAGTTGGCAGCCCTGAAAGATGTTGCTGGTCTTCACCGTCCCCCTGCAGCCTATTCACAGGCACAACAGGATTCGGGACCCGGGCATGCCCAAAGGAGGAACATCTCATGGATCTCTTCCTCGGCAGAGCCTGATTCCGAAAAGGCACACGTCCGGCTCCTTGTCCCACACGGAAGGTGGCAGCCCTGAAAGCTGTTGCTGGTCTTCACCGTCCCCCTGCAGCATATTCACAGTTACAACAGCATCTGGCACCCGGGCTTGCCCAGAGGAGGAACATCTCATGGCTCTCGTCCTCGGCAGAGCCTGATTCCGAAAAGGCACACGTCCGGCTCCTTGTCCCACACGGAAGGTGGCAGCCCTGAAAGCTGTTGCTGGTGTTCACCGTCCCCCTGCAGCCTATTCAGAGGCACAATAGGATTCAGGACCTGGGCATGCCCAGAGGAGGAACATCTCATGGATCTCTTCCTCGGCAGAGCCTGATTACGAAAAGGCACACGTCCGGCTCTTTGTCCCACACGGAAGGTGGCAGCCCTGAAAGCTGTTGCTGGTCTTCACCATCCCCCTGCAGCCTATTCACAGGCACAACAGGATTCAGGACCCGGGCATGCCCAGAGGAGGAAATCTCATGGATCTCTTCCTTGGCAGAGCCTCTTTACGAAAAGGCACACGTCCGGCTCCTTGTCCCACACGGAAGTTGGCAGCCCTGAAAGCTGTTGCTGGTCTTCACCGTCCCCCTGCAGCCTATTCAGAGGCACAACAGGATTCAGGACCCGGACATGCCCAAAGGAGGAACATCTCATGGCTCTCGTCCTCGGCAGAGCCTGATTCCGAAAAAGCACACGTCCGGCTCCTTGTCCCACACGGAAGGTGGCAGCCCTGAAAGCTGTTGCTGGTCTTCACCGTCCCCCTGCAGCATATTCACAGTTACAACAGGATCTGGGACCCGGGCTTGCCCAGAGGAGGAACATCTCATGGCTCTCGTCCTCGGCAGAGCCGGATTCCGAAAAGGCACACGTCCGGCTCCTTGTCCCACACGGAAGGTGGCAGCCCTGAGAGCTGTTGCTGGTCTTCACCGTCCCCCTGCAGCCTATTCAGAGGTACAACAGGATCTGGGACCCGGGCTTGCCCCGAGGAGGAACATCTCATGGCTCTCGTCCTCGGCAGAGCCTGATTCCGAAAAGGCACACGTCCGGCTCCTTGTCCCACACGGAAGTTGGCAGCCCTGAAAGCTGTTGCTGGTCTTCACCGTCCCCCTGCAGCCTGTTCACAGGCACAACAGGATTCGGGACCCGGGCATGCCCAAAGGAGGAATATCTCATGGATCTCTTCCTCGGCAGAGCCTGATTCCGAAAAGGCACTTGTCCGGCTCCTTGTCCCACACGGAAGGTGGCAGCCCTGAAAGCTGTTGCTGGTCTTCACCGTCCCCCTGCAGCCTATTACAGGTACAACAGGATCTGGGACCCGGGCTTGCCCAGAGGAGGAACATCTCATGGCTCTCGTCCTCGGCAGAGCCTGATTCCGAAAAAGCACTCGTCCGGCTCCTTGTCCCACACGGAAGGTGGCAGCCCTGAAAGCTGTTGCTGGTCTTCACCATCCCCCTGCAGCCTATTCACAGGTACAACAGGATCTGGCACCCGGGCTTGCCCAGAGGAGGAACATCTCATGGCTCTCGTCCTCGGCAGAGCCTCTTTCCGAAAAGGCACACGTCCGGCTCCTTGTCCCACACGGAAGGTGGCAGCTCTGAAAGCTGTTGCTGGTCTTCACCGTCCCCCTGCAGCCTATTCAGAGGCACAACAGGATTCAGGACCCGGGCATGCCCAGAGGAGGAACATCTCATGGATCTCTTCCTCGGCAGAGCCTCTTTCCGAAAAGGCACACGTCCGGCTCCTTGTCCCACACGGAAGTTGGCAGCCCTGAAAGATGTTGCTGGTCTTCACCGTCCCCCTGCAGCCTATTCAGAGGCACAACAGGATTCTGGACACGGGCATACCCAGAGGAGGAACATCTCATGGATCTCTTCCTCGGCAGAGCCTGATTCCGAAAGGCACACGTCCGGCTCCTTGTCCCACACGGAAGTTGGCAGCCCTGAAAGATGTTGCTGGTCTTCACCGTCCCCCTGCAGCCTATTCACAGGCACAACAGGATCTGGGACCCAGGCTTGCCCCGAGGACGAACATCTCATGGTTCTCGTCCTCGGCAGAGCCTGATTCCGAAAAGGCACACGTCCGGCTCCTTGTCCCACACGGAAGGTGGCAGCCCTGAAAGCTGTTGCTGGTCTTCACCGTCCCCCTGCAGCCTATTACAGGTACAACAGGATCTGGGACCCGGGCTTGCCCAGAGGAGGAACATCTCATGGCTCTCGTCCTCGGCAGAGCCTGATTCCGAAAAAGCACACGTCCGGCTCCTTGTCCCACACGGAAGGTGGCAGCCCTGAAAGATGTTGCTGGTCTTCACCGTCCCCCTGCAGCCTATTCACAGGTACAACAGGATCTGGGACCCGGGCTTGCCCAGAGGAGGAACATCTCATGGCTCTCGTCCTCGGCAGAGCCTGATTCCGAAAAGGCACACGTCCGGCTCCTTGTCCCACACGGAAGTTGGCAGCCCTGAAAGATGTTGCTGGTCTTCACCGTCCCCCTGCAGCCTATTCACAGGCACAACAGGATTCGGGACCCGGGCATGCCCAAAGGAGGAACATCTCATGGATCTCTTCCTCGGCAGAGCCTGATTCCGAAAAGGCACACGTCCGGCTCCTTGTCCCACACGGAAGGTGGCAGCCCTGAAAGCTGTTGCTGGTCCTCACCGTCCCCCTGCAGCATATTCACAGTTACAACAGCATCTGGCACCCGGGCTTGCCCAGAGGAGGAACATCTCATGGCTCTCGTCCTCGGCAGAGCCTGATTCCGAAAAGGCACACGTCCGGCTCCTTGTCCCACACGGAAGGTGGCAGCCCTGAAAGCTGTTGCTGGTCTTCACCGTCCCCCTGCAGCATATTCACAGTTACAACAGCATCTGGCACCCGGGCTTGCCCAGAGGAGGAACATCTCATGGCTCTCGTCCTCGGCAGAGCCTGATTCCGAAAAGGCACACGTCCGGCTCCTTGTCCCACACGGAAGGTGGCAGCCCTGAAAGCTGTTGCTGGTGTTCACCGTCCCCCTGCAGCCTATTCAGAGGCACAATAGGATTCAGGACCTGGGCATGCCCAGAGGAGGAACATCTCATGGATCTCTTCCTCGGCAGAGCCTGATTACGAAAAGGCACACGTCCGGCTCTTTGTCCCACACGGAAGGTGGCAGCCCTGAAAGCTGTTGCTGGTCTTCACCATCCCCCTGCAGCCTATTCACAGGCACAACAGGATTCAGGACCCGGGCATGCCCAGAGGAGGAAATCTCATGGATCTCTTCCTTGGCAGAGCCTCTTTACGAAAAGGCACACGTCCGGCTCCTTGTCCCACACGGAAGTTGGCAGCCCTGAAAGCTGTTGCTGGTCTTCACCGTCCCCCTGCAGCCTATTCAGAGGCACAACAGGATTCAGGACCCGGACATGCCCAAAGGAGGAACATCTCATGGCTCTCGTCCTCGGCAGAGCCTGATTCCGAAAAAGCACACGTCCGGCTCCTTGTCCCACACGGAAGGTGGCAGCCCTGAAAGCTGTTGCTGGTCTTCACCGTCCCCCTGCAGCATATTCACAGTTACAACAGGATCTGGGACCCGGGCTTGCCCAGAGGAGGAACATCTCATGGCTCTCGTCCTCGGCAGAGCCGGATTCCGAAAAGGCACACGTCCGGCTCCTTGTCCCACACGGAAGGTGGCAGCCCTGAGAGCTGTTGCTGGTCTTCACCGTCCCCCTGCAGCCTATTCACAGGTACAACAGGATCTGGGACCCGGGCTTGCCCCGAGGAGGAACATCTCATGGCTCTCGTCCTCGGCAGAGCCTGATTCCGAAAAGGCACACGTCCGGCTCCTTGTCCCACACGGAAGTTGGCAGCCCTGAAAGCTGTTGCTGGTCTTCACCGTCCCCCTGCAGCCTGTTCACAGGCACAACAGGATTCGGGACCCGGGCATGCCCAAAGGAGGAATATCTCATGGATCTCTTCCTCGGCAGAGCCTGATTCCGAAAAGGCACTTGTCCGGCTCCTTGTCCCACACGGAAGGTGGCAGCCCTGAAAGCTGTTGCTGGTCTTCACCGTCCCCCTGCAGCCTATTACAGGTACAACAGGATCTGGGACCCGGGCTTGCCCAGAGGAGGAACATCTCATGGCTCTCGTCCTCGGCAGAGCCTGATTCCGAAAAAGCACTCGTCCGGCTCCTTGTCCCACACGGAAGGTGGCAGCCCTGAAAGCTGTTGCTGGTCTTCACCGTCCCCCTGCAGCCTATTCACAGGCACAACAGGATCTGGCACCCGGGCTTGCCCAGAGGAGGAACATCTCATGGCTCTCGTCCTCGGCAGAGCCTGATTCCGAAAAGGCACACGTCCGGCTCCTTGTCCCACACGGAAGTTGGCAGCCCTGAAAGATGTTGCTGGTCTTCACCGTCCCCCTGCAGCCTATTCACAGGCACAACAGGATTCGGGACCCGGGCATGCCCAAAGGAGGAACATCTCATGGCTCTCGTCCTCGGCAGAGCCTGATTCCGAAAAGGCACACGTCCGGCTCCTTGTCCCACACGGAAGGTGGCAGCCCTGAAAGCTGTTGCTGGTCTTCACCGTCCCCCTGCAGCCTATTCAGAGGTACAACAGGATCTGGGACCCGGGCTTGCCCAGAGGAGGAACATCTCATGGCTCTCGTCCTCGGCAGAGCCTGATTCCGAAAAGGCACTTGTCCGGCTCCTTGTCCCACACGGAAGGTGGCAGCCCTGAAAGCTGTTGCTGGTCTTCACCGTCCCCCTGCAGCCTATTCACAGGTACAACAGGATCTGGGACCCGGGCTTGCCCAGAGGAGGAACATCTCATGGCTCTCATCCTCGTCATAGCCTGATTCCGGAAAGGCACACGTCCGGCTCCTTGTACCACAGGAAGGTGGCAGCCCTGAAAGCTGTTGCTGGTCTTCACCGTCCCCCTGCAGCCTATTCACAAGCACAATAGGATTCACGACGCGTGCTTGCCCCGAGGAGGAACATCTCATGGCTCTCGTCCTCGGCAGAGCCTGATTCCGAAGAGGCACACGTCCGGCTCCTTGTCCCACACGGAAGGTGGCCGCCCTGAAAGCTGTTGCTGGTCTTCACCGTCCCCCTGCAGCCTATTCACAGGCAGAACAGGATCTGGGACCCGGGCTTGCCCCGAGGAGGAACATCTCATGGCTCTCGTCCTCGGCAGAGCCGATTCCGGAAAGGCACACGTCCGGCTCCTTGTCCCACACGGAAGGTGGCAAGTCGGAAAGCTGTTGCTGGTCTTCACCGTCTCCCTGCAGCCTATTCACAGGCACAATAGGATTCACGACGCGAACTTGCCCAGAGGACGAACATCTCATGGCTCTCGTCCTCGGCAGAGCCTGATTCCGGAAAGGCACTCGTCCGGCTCCTTGTCCCACACGGAAGGTGGCAGCCCTGAAAGATGTTGCTGGTCTTCACCGTCCCCCTGCAGCCTATTCACAGGTACAACAGCATCTGGGACCCGGGCTTGCCCTGAGGAGGAACATCTCATGGCTCTCGTCCTCGGCAGAGCCTGATTCCGAAAAGGCACATGTCCGGCTCATTGTCCCACACGGAAGGTGGCAGCCCTGAAAGCTGTTGCTGGTCTTCACCGTCCCCCTGCAGCCTATTCACAGGCACAACAGGATCTGGGACCCGGGCTTGCCCAGAGGAGGAACATCTCATGGCTCTCGTCCTCGGCAGAGCCTGATTCCGAAAAAGCACACGTCCGGCTCCTTGTCCCACACGGAAGGTGGCAGCCCTGAAAGCTGTTGCTGGTCTTCACCGTCCCCCTGCAGCCTATTCACAGGTACAACAGGATCTGGCTCCCGGGCTTGCCCAGAGGAGGAACATCTCATGGCTCTCGTCCTTGCCAGAGCCTGATTCCGAAAAGGCACACGTCCGGCTCCTTGTCCCACACAGAAGGTGGCAGCCCTGAAAGCTGTTGCTGGTCTTCACCGTCCCCCTGCAGCCTATTCAGAGGCACAATACGATTCAGGACCTGGGCATGCCCAGAGGAGGAACATCTCATGGCTCTCTTCCTCGGCAGAGCCTCTTTCCGAAAAGGCACACGTCCGGCTCCTTGTCCCACACGGAAGGTGGCAGCCCTGAAAGCTGTTGCTGGTCTTCACCGTCCCCCTGCAGCCTATTCACAGATACAACAGAATCTGGGACCCGGGCTTGCCCAGAGGAGGAACATCTCATGGCTCTCGTCCTCGGCAGAGCCTGATTCCGAAAAGGCACACGTCCGGCTCCTTGTCCCACACGGAAGTTGGCAGCCCTGAAAGCTGTTGCTGGTCTTCACCGTCCCCCTGCAGCCTATTCACAGGCACAACAGGATTCGGGACCCGGGCATGCCCAAAGGAGGAACATCTCATGGCTCTCGTCCTCGGCAGAGCCTGATTCCGAAAAGGCACACGTCCGGCTCCTTTTCCCACACGGAAGGTGGCAGCCCTGAAAGCTGTTGCTGGTCTTCACCGTCCCCCTGCAGCCTATTCACAGGTACAACAGGATCTGGGACCCGGGCTTGCCCAGAGGAGGAACATCTCATGGCTCTCGTCCTCGGCAGAGCCTGATTCCGAAAAGGCACTTGTCCGGCTCCTTGTCCCACACGGAAGGTGGCAGCCCTGAAAGCTGTTGCTGGTCTTCACCGTCCCCCTGCAGCCTATTCACAGGTACAACAGGATCTGGGACCCGGGCTTGCCCAGAGGAGGAACATCTCATGGCTCTCATCCTCGTCATAGCCTGATTCCGGAAAGGCACACGTCCGGCTCCTTGTACCACACGGAAGGTGGCAGCCCTGAAAGCTGTTGCTGGTCTTCACCGTCCCCCTGCAGCCTATTCACAAGCACAATAGGATTCACGACGCGGGCTTGCCCCGAGGAGGAACATCTCATGGCTCTCGTCCTCGGCAGAGCCTGATTCCGAAAAGTTACACGTCCGGCTCCTTGTCCCACATGGAAGGTGGCCGCCCTGAAAGCTGTTGCTGGTCTTCACCGTCCCCCTGCAGCCTATTCACAGGCAGAACAGGATCTGGGACCCGGGCTTGCCCCGAGGAGGAACATCTCATGGCTCTCGTCCTCGGCAGAGCCGATTCCGGAAAGGCACACGTCCGGCTCCTTGTCCCACACGGAAGGTGGCAAGTCGGAAAGCTGTTGCTGGTCTTCACCGTCTCCCTGCAGCCTATTCACAGGCACAATAGGATTCACGACGCGAACTTGCCCAGAGGACGAACATCTCATGGCTCTCGTCCTCGGCAGAGCCTGATTCCGAAAAGGCACACTTCCGGCTCCTTGTCCCACACGGAAGGTGGCAGCCCTGAAAGCTGTTACTGGTCTTCACCGTCCCCCTGCAGCCTATTCACAGGCACAACAGGATCTGGGACCCGGGCTTGCTGAGAGGAGGAACATCTCATGGCTCTCGTCCTCGGCAGAGCCTGATTCCGAAAAGGCACACGTCCGGCTCCTTGTCCCACAAGGAAGGTGGCAAGCCGCAAAGCTATTGCTGGTCTTCACCGTCCCCCTGCAGCCTATTCACAGGCACAGCAGGATTCAGGACCCGGGCTTTCCCAGAGGAGGAACATCTCATGGCTCTCGTCCTCGGCAGAGACTGATTCCAAAAAGGCACTCCTCTGGCTCCTTCTCCCACACGGAAGGGGGCAGTCCTGAAAGCTGTTGCTGATCTTCACCATCCCCCTGCAGCCTATTCACAGGCACAACAGGATCTGGGACACGGGCTTGCCCCGAGGAGGAACATCTCATGGCTCTCGTCCTCGGCAGAGCCTGATTCCGGAAAGGCACACGTCCGCCTCCTTGTCCCACACGGAAGGTGGCAGCCCTGAAAGCTGTTGCTGGTCTTCACCGTCCCCCTGCAGCCTATTCACAGGCACAACAGGATCTGGGACCCGGGCTTGCCCCGAGGAGGAACATCTCATGGCTCTCGTCCTCGGCAGAGCCTGATTCCGGAAAGGCACACGTCCGGCTCCTTGTCCCACACGGAAGGTGGCAGCCCTGAAAGCTATTGCTGGTCTTCACCATCCCCCTGCAGACTATTCACCGACCCAAGAGGATTCACGACGTGGGCTTGCCCCGAGGAGGAACATCTCATGGCTCTCGTCGTCGGCAGAGCCTGATTCCGGAAAGGCACACGTCCGGCTCCTTGTCCCACACGGAAGGTGGCAGCCCTGAAAGCTGTTGCTGGTCTTCACCGTCCCCCTGCAGCCTATTCACAGGCACAAAAGGATCTGGGACCTGGGCTTGCCCACAGGAGGAACATCTCATGGTCTCGTCCTCGGCAGAGCCTGTTTCGAAAAGGCACACGTCCGGCTCCTTGTCCCACACGGAAGGTGGCAGCCCTGAAAGATGTTGCTGGTCTTCACCGTCCCCCTGCAGCCTATTCACAGGCACAATAGGATTCACGACGCGGGCTTGCCCAGAGGAGGAACATCTCATGGCTCTCGTCCTCGGCAGAGCCTGATTCCGAAAAGGCACTCGTCCGGCTCCTTGTCCCACACGGAAGGTGGCAGCCCTGAAAGCTGTTGCTGGTCTTCACCGTCCCCCTGCAGCCTATTTACAGGCAGAACAGGATCTGGGACCCGGGCTTGCCCCGAGGAGGAACATCTCATGGCTCTCTTCCTCGGCAGAGCCTGATTCCGAAAAGGCACACGTCCGGCTCCTTGTCCCACACGGAAGGTGGCAGCGCTGAAAGCTGTTGCTGGTCTTCACCGTCCCCCTGCAGCCTATTCACAGGCACAACAGGATTTGGGACCTGGGCTTGCCCAGAGGGGGAACATCTCATGGATCTCGTCCTTGGCAGAGCCTGATTCCGAAAAGGCACACGTCCGGCTCCTTGTCCCACACGGAAGGTGGCAGCCCTGAAAGCTGTTGCTGGTCTTCACCGTCCCCCTGCAGTCTATTCACAGGCAGAACAGGATCTGGGACCAGGGCTTGTCCCGAGGAGGAACATCTCATGGCTCTCGTCCTCGGCAGAGCCTGATTCCTAAAAGGCACACGTCCGGCTCCCTGTCCCACACAGAAGGTGGCAGCCCTGAAAGCTGTTGCTGGTCTTCACCGTCCCCCTGCAGCCTATTCACAGGAACAACAGGATCTGAGACCCGGGCTTGCCCCGAGGAGGAACATCTCATGGCTCTCGTCCTCGGCAGAGCCTGATTCCGGAAAGGCACACGTCCGGCTCCTTGTCCCACACGGAAGGTGGCAAGCCGGAAAGCTGTTGCTGGTGTTCACCGTCCCCCTGCAGCCTATTCACAGGCACAATAGGATTCACGACGCGGGCTTGCCCAGAGGAGGAACATCTCATGGCTCTCGTCCTCGGCCGAGCCTGATTCCGGAAAGGCACTCGTCCGGCTCCTTGTCCCACACGGAAGGTGGCAGCCCTGAAAGATGTTGCTGGTCTTCACCGTCCCCCTGCAGCCTATTCACAGGCACAACAGGATCTGGGACCCGGCCTTGCCCAGAGGAGGAACATCTCATGGCTCTCGTCCTCGGCAGAGCCTGATTCCGAAAAGGCACTCGTCCGGTTCCTTTTACCACACGGAAGGTGGCAATCCTGAAAGCTATTGCTGGTCTTCACCATCCCCCTGCAGACTATTCACCGACCCAAGAGGATTCACGACGTGGGCTTGCCCAGAGGAGGAACATCTCATGGCTCTCGTCCTCGGCAGAGCCTGATTCCGGAAAGGCACACGTCCGGCTCCTTGTCCCTCACGGAAGGTGGCAGCCCTGAAAGCTGCTGCTGGTCTTCACCGTCCCCCTGCAGCCTATTCACAGGCACAACAGGATCTGGGACCCGGGCTTGCCCAGAGGAGGAACATCTCATGGCTCTCGTACTCGGCAGAGCCTGTTTCGAAAAGGCACACGTCCGGCTCCTTGTCCCACACGGAAGGTGGCAGCCCTGAAAGCTGTTGCTGGTCTTCACCGTCCCCCTGCAGCCTATTCACAAGCACAATAGGATTCACGACGCGTGCTTGCCCCGAGGAGGAACATCTCATGGCTCTCGTCCTCGGCAGAGCCTGATTCCGAAGAGGCACACGTCCGGCTCCTTGTCCCACACGGAAGGTGGCCGCCCTGAAAGCTGTTGCTGGTCTTCACCGTCCCCCTGCAGCCTATTCACAGGCAGAACAGGATCTGGGACCCGGGCTTGCCCCGAGGAGGAACATCTCATGGCTCTCGTCCTCGGCAGAGCCGATTCCGGAAAGGCACACGTCCGGCTCCTTGTCCCACACGGAAGGTGGCAAGTCGGAAAGCTGTTGCTGGTCTTCACCGTCTCCCTGCAGCCTATTCACAGGCACAATAGGATTCACGACGCGAACTTGCCCAGAGGACGAACATCTCATGGCTCTCGTCCTCGGCAGAGCCTGATTCCGGAAAGGCACTCGTCCGGCTCCTTGTCCCACACGGAAGGTGGCAGCCCTGAAAGATGTTGCTGGTCTTCACCGTCCCCCTGCAGCCTATTCACAGGTACAACAGCATCTGGGACCCGGGCTTGCCCTGAGGAGGAACATCTCATGGCTCTCGTCCTCGGCAGAGCCTGATTCCGAAAAGGCACATGTCCGGCTCATTGTCCCACACGGAAGGTGGCAGCCCTGAAAGCTGTTGCTGGTCTTCACCGTCCCCCTGCAGCCTATTCACAGGCACAACAGGATCTGGGACCCGGGCTTGCCCAGAGGAGGAACATCTCATGGCTCTCGTCCTCGGCAGAGCCTGATTCCGAAAAAGCACACGTCCGGCTCCTTGTCCCACACGGAAGGTGGCAGCCCTGAAAGCTGTTGCTGGTCTTCACCGTCCCCCTGCAGCCTATTCACAGGTACAACAGGATCTGGCTCCCGGGCTTGCCCAGAGGAGGAACATCTCATGGCTCTCGTCCTTGCCAGAGCCTGATTCCGAAAAGGCACACGTCCGGCTCCTTGTCCCACACAGAAGGTGGCAGCCCTGAAAGCTGTTGCTGGTCTTCACCGTCCCCCTGCAGCCTATTCAGAGGCACAATACGATTCAGGACCTGGGCATGCCCAGAGGAGGAACATCTCATGGCTCTCTTCCTCGGCAGAGCCTCTTTCCGAAAAGACACACGTCCGGCTCCTTGTCCCACACGGAAGGTGGCAGCCCTGAAAGCTGTTGCTGGTCTTCACCGTCCCCCTGCAGCCTATTCACAGATACAACAGAATCTGGGACCCGGGCTTGCCCAGAGGAGGAACATCTCATGGCTCTCGTCCTCGGCAGAGCCTGATTCCGAAAAGGCACACGTCCGGCTCCTTGTCCCACACGGAAGTTGGCAGCCCTGAAAGCTGTTGCTGGTCTTCACCGTCCCCCTGCAGCCTATTCACAGGCACAACAGGATTCGGGACCCGGGCATGCCCAAAGGAGGAACATCTCATGGCTCTCGTCCTCGGCAGAGCCTGATTCCGAAAAGGCACACGTCCGGCTCCTTTTCCCACACGGAAGGTGGCAGCCCTGAAAGCTGTTGCTGGTCTTCACCGTCCCCCTGCAGCCTATTCACAGGTACAACAGGATCTGGGACCCGGGCTTGCCCAGAGGAGGAACATCTCATGGCTCTCGTCCTCGGCAGAGCCTGATTCCGAAAAGGCACTTGTCCGGCTCCTTGTCCCACACGGAAGGTGGCAGCCCTGAAAGCTGTTGCTGGTCTTCACCGTCCCCCTGCAGCCTATTCACAGGTACAACAGGATCTGGGACCCGGGCTTGCCCAGAGGAGGAACATCTCATGGCTCTCATCCTCGTCATAGCCTGATTCCGGAAAGGCACACGTCCGGCTCCTTGTACCACACGGAAGGTGGCAGCCCTGAAAGCTGTTGCTGGTCTTCACCGTCCCCCTGCAGCCTATTCACAAGCACAATAGGATTCACGACGCGGGCTTGCCCCGAGGAGGAACATCTCATGGCTCTCGTCCTCGGCAGAGCCTGATTCCGAAAAGGCACACGTCCGGCTCCTTGTCCCACACGGAAGTTGGCAGCCCTGAAAGATGTTGCTGGTCTTCACCGTCCCCCTGCAGCCTATTCACAGGCACAACAGGATTCGGGACCCGGGCATGCCCAAAGGAGGAACATCTCATGGCTCTCGTCCTCGGCAGAGCCTGATTCCGAAAAGGCACACGTCCGGCTCCTTGTCCCACACGGAAGGTGGCAGCCCTGAAAGCTGTTGCTGGTCTTCACCGTCCCCCTGCAGCCTATTCAGAGGTACAACAGGATCTGGGACCCGGGCTTGCCCAGAGGAGGAACATCTCATGGCTCTCGTCCTCGGCAGAGCCTGATTCCGAAAAGGCACTTGTCCGGCTCCTTGTCCCACACGGAAGGTGGCAGCCCTGAAAGCTGTTGCTGGTCTTCACCGTCCCCCTGCAGCCTATTCACAGGTACAACAGGATCTGGGACCCGGGCTTGCCCAGAGGAGGAACATCTCATGGCTCTCATCCTCGTCATAGCCTGATTCCGGAAAGGCACACGTCCGGCTCCTTGTACCACAGGAAGGTGGCAGCCCTGAAAGCTGTTGCTGGTCTTCACCGTCCCCCTGCAGCCTATTCACAAGCACAATAGGATTCACGACGCGTGCTTGCCCCGAGGAGGAACATCTCATGGCTCTCGTCCTCGGCAGAGCCTGATTCCGAAGAGGCACACGTCCGGCTCCTTGTCCCACACGGAAGGTGGCCGCCCTGAAAGCTGTTGCTGGTCTTCACCGTCCCCCTGCAGCCTATTCACAGGCAGAACAGGATCTGGGACCCGGGCTTGCCCCGAGGAGGAACATCTCATGGCTCTCGTCCTCGGCAGAGCCGATTCCGGAAAGGCACACGTCCGGCTCCTTGTCCCACACGGAAGGTGGCAAGTCGGAAAGCTGTTGCTGGTCTTCACCGTCTCCCTGCAGCCTATTCACAGGCACAATAGGATTCACGACGCGAACTTGCCCAGAGGACGAACATCTCATGGCTCTCGTCCTCGGCAGAGCCTGATTCCGGAAAGGCACTCGTCCGGCTCCTTGTCCCACACGGAAGGTGGCAGCCCTGAAAGATGTTGCTGGTCTTCACCGTCCCCCTGCAGCCTATTCACAGGTACAACAGCATCTGGGACCCGGGCTTGCCCTGAGGAGGAACATCTCATGGCTCTCGTCCTCGGCAGAGCCTGATTCCGAAAAGGCACATGTCCGGCTCATTGTCCCACACGGAAGGTGGCAGCCCTGAAAGCTGTTGCTGGTCTTCACCGTCCCCCTGCAGCCTATTCACAGGCACAACAGGATCTGGGACCCGGGCTTGCCCAGAGGAGGAACATCTCATGGCTCTCGTCCTCGGCAGAGCCTGATTCCGAAAAAGCACACGTCCGGCTCCTTGTCCCACACGGAAGGTGGCAGCCCTGAAAGCTGTTGCTGGTCTTCACCGTCCCCCTGCAGCCTATTCACAGGTACAACAGGATCTGGCTCCCGGGCTTGCCCAGAGGAGGAACATCTCATGGCTCTCGTCCTTGCCAGAGCCTGATTCCGAAAAGGCACACGTCCGGCTCCTTGTCCCACACAGAAGGTGGCAGCCCTGAAAGCTGTTGCTGGTCTTCACCGTCCCCCTGCAGCCTATTCAGAGGCACAATACGATTCAGGACCTGGGCATGCCCAGAGGAGGAACATCTCATGGCTCTCTTCCTCGGCAGAGCCTCTTTCCGAAAAGGCACACGTCCGGCTCCTTGTCCCACACGGAAGGTGGCAGCCCTGAAAGCTGTTGCTGGTCTTCACCGTCCCCCTGCAGCCTATTCACAGATACAACAGAATCTGGGACCCGGGCTTGCCCAGAGGAGGAACATCTCATGGCTCTCGTCCTCGGCAGAGCCTGATTCCGAAAAGGCACACGTCCGGCTCCTTGTCCCACACGGAAGTTGGCAGCCCTGAAAGCTGTTGCTGGTCTTCACCGTCCCCCTGCAGCCTATTCACAGGCACAACAGGATTCGGGACCCGGGCATGCCCAAAGGAGGAACATCTCATGGCTCTCGTCCTCGGCAGAGCCTGATTCCGAAAAGGCACACGTCCGGCTCCTTGTCCCACACGGAAGGTGGCAGCCCTGAAAGCTGTTGCTGGTCTTCACCGTCCCCCTGCAGCCTATTCACAGGTACAACAGGATCTGGGACCCGGGCTTGCCCAGAGGAGGAACATCTCATGGCTCTCGTCCTCGGCAGAGCCTGATTCCGAAAAGGCACTTGTCCGGCTCCTTGTCCCACACGGAAGGTGGCAGCCCTGAAAGCTGTTGCTGGTCTTCACCGTCCCCCTGCAGCCTATTCACAGGTACAACAGGATCTGGGACCCGGGCTTGCCCAGAGGAGGAACATCTCATGGCTCTCATCCTCGTCATAGCCTGATTCCGGAAAGGCACACGTCCGGCTCCTTGTCCCACACGGAAGGTGGCAGCCCTGAAAGCTGTTGCTGGTCTTCACCGTCCCCCTGCAGCCTATTCACAAGCACAATAGGATTCACGACGCGGGCTTGCCCCGAGGAGGAACATCTCATGGCTCTCGTCCTCGGCAGAGCCTGATTCCGAAAAGTTACACGTCCGGCTCCTTGTCCCACATGGAAGGTGGCCGCCCTGAAAGCTGTTGCTGGTCTTCACCGTCCCCCTGCAGCCTATTCACAGGCAGAACAGGATCTGGGACCCGGGCTTGCCCCGAGGAGGAACATCTCATGGCTCTCGTCCTCGGCAGAGCCGATTCCGGAAAGGCACACGTCCGGCTCCTTGTCCCACACGGAAGGTGGCAAGTCGGAAAGCTGTTGCTGGTCTTCACCGTCTCCCTGCAGCCTATTCACAGGCACAATAGGATTCACGACGCGAACTTGCCCAGAGGACGAACATCTCATGGCTCTCGTCCTCGGCAGAGCCTGATTCCGAAAAGGCACACTTCCGGCTCCTTGTCCCACACGGAAGGTGGCAGCCCTGAAAGCTGTTACTGGTCTTCACCGTCCCCCTGCAGCCTATTCACAGGCACAACAGGATCTGGGACCCGGGCTTGCTGAGAGGAGGAACATCTCATGGCTCTCGTCCTCGGCAGAGCCTGATTCCGAAAAGGCACACGTCCGGCTCCTTGTCCCACAAGGAAGGTGGCAAGCCGCAAAGCTATTGCTGGTCTTCACCGTCCCCCTGCAGCCTATTCACAGGCACAGCAGGATTCAGGACCCGGGCTTTCCCAGAGGAGGAACATCTCATGGCTCTCGTCCTCGGCAGAGACTGATTCCAAAAAGGCACTCCTCTGGCTCCTTGTCCCACACGGAAGGGGGCAGTCCTGAAAGCTGTTGCTGATCTTCACCATCCCCCTGCAGCCTATTCACAGGCACAACAGGATCTGGGACACGGGCTTGCCCCGAGGAGGAACATCTCATGGCTCTCGTCCTCGGCAGAGCCTGATTCCGGAAAGGCACACGTCCGCCTCCTTGTCCCACACGGAAGGTGGCAGCCCTGAAAGCTGTTGCTGGTCTTCACCGTCCCCCTGCAGCCTATTCACAGGCACAACAGGATCTGGGACCCGGGCTTGCCCCGAGGAGGAACATCTCATGGCTCTCGTCCTCGGCAGAGCCTGATTCCGGAAAGGCACACGTCCGGCTCCTTGTCCCACACGGAAGGTGGCAGCCCTGAAAGCTATTGCTGGTCTTCACCATCCCCCTGCAGACTATTCACCGACCCAAGAGGATTCACGACGTGGGCTTGCCCCGAGGAGGAACATCTCATGGCTCTCGTCGTCGGCAGAGCCTGATTCCGGAAAGGCACACGTCCGGCTCCTTGTCCCACACGGAAGGTGGCAGCCCTGAAAGCTGTTGCTGGTCTTCACCGTCCCCCTGCAGTCTATTCACAGGCAGAACAGGATCTGGGACCAGGGCTTGTCCCGAGGAGGAACATCTCATGGCTCTCGTCCTCGGCAGAGCCTGATTCCTAAAAGGCACACGTCCGGCTCCCTGTCCCACACAGAAGGTGGCAGCCCTGAAAGCTGTTGCTGGTCTTCACCGTCCCCCTGCAGCCTATTCACAGGAACAACAGGATCTGAGACCCGGGCTTGCCCCGAGGAGGAACATCTCATGGCTCTCGTCCTCGGCAGAGCCTGATTCCGGAAAGGCACACGTCCGGCTCCTTGTCCCACACGGAAGGTGGCAAGCCGGAAAGCTGTTGCTGGTGTTCACCGTCCCCCTGCAGCCTATTCACAGGCACAATAGGATTCACGACGCGGGCTTGCCCAGAGGAGGAACATCTCATGGCTCTCGTCCTCGGCCGAGCCTGATTCCGGAAAGGCACTCGTCCGGCTCCTTGTCCCACACGGAAGGTGGCAGCCCTGAAAGATGTTGCTGGTCTTCACCGTCCCCCTGCAGCCTATTCACAGGCACAACAGGATCTGGGACCCGGGCTTGCCCAGAGGAGGAACATCTCATGGCTCTCGTCCTCGGCAGAGCCTGATTCCGAAAAGGCACTCGTCCGGTTCCTTTTACCACACGGAAGGTGGCAATCCTGAAAGCTATTGCTGGTCTTCACCATCCCCCTGCAGACTATTCACCGACCCAAGAGGATTCACGACGTGGGCTTGCCCAGAGGAGGAACATCTCATGGCTCTCGTCCTCGGCAGAGCCTGATTCCGGAAAGGCACACGTCCGGCTCCTTGTCCCTCACGGAAGGTGGCAGCCCTGAAAGCTGCTGCTGGTCTTCACCGTCCCCCTGCAGCCTATTCACAGGCACAACAGGATCTGGGACCCGGGCTTGCCCAGAGGAGGAACATCTCATGGCTCTCGTACTCGGCAGAGCCTGTTTCGAAAAGGCACACGTCCGGCTCCTTGTCCCACACGGAAGGTGGCAGCCCTGAAAGCTGTTGCTGGTCTTCACCGTCCCCCTGCAGCCTATTCACAAGCACAATAGGATTCACGACGCGTGCTTGCCCCGAGGAGGAACATCTCATGGCTCTCGTCCTCGGCAGAGCCTGATTCCGAAGAGGCACACGTCCGGCTCCTTGTCCCACACGGAAGGTGGCCGCCCTGAAAGCTGTTGCTGGTCTTCACCGTCCCCCTGCAGCCTATTCACAGGCAGAACAGGATCTGGGACCCGGGCTTGCCCCGAGGAGGAACATCTCATGGCTCTCGTCCTCGGCAGAGCCGATTCCGGAAAGGCACACGTCCGGCTCCTTGTCCCACACGGAAGGTGGCAAGTCGGAAAGCTGTTGCTGGTCTTCACCGTCTCCCTGCAGCCTATTCACAGGCACAATAGGATTCACGACGCGAACTTGCCCAGAGGACGAACATCTCATGGCTCTCGTCCTCGGCAGAGCCTGATTCCGGAAAGGCACTCGTCCGGCTCCTTGTCCCACACGGAAGGTGGCAGCCCTGAAAGATGTTGCTGGTCTTCACCGTCCCCCTGCAGCCTATTCACAGGTACAACAGCATCTGGGACCCGGGCTTGCCCTGAGGAGGAACATCTCATGGCTCTCGTCCTCGGCAGAGCCTGATTCCGAAAAGGCACATGTCCGGCTCATTGTCCCACACGGAAGGTGGCAGCCCTGAAAGCTGTTGCTGGTCTTCACCGTCCCCCTGCAGCCTATTCACAGGCACAACAGGATCTGGGACCCGGGCTTGCCCAGAGGAGGAACATCTCATGGCTCTCGTCCTCGGCAGAGCCTGATTCCGAAAAAGCACACGTCCGGCTCCTTGTCCCACACGGAAGGTGGCAGCCCTGAAAGCTGTTGCTGGTCTTCACCGTCCCCCTGCAGCCTATTCACAGGTACAACAGGATCTGGCTCCCGGGCTTGCCCAGAGGAGGAACATCTCATGGCTCTCGTCCTTGCCAGAGCCTGATTCCGAAAAGGCACACGTCCGGCTCCTTGTCCCACACAGAAGGTGGCAGCCCTGAAAGCTGTTGCTGGTCTTCACCGTCCCCCTGCAGCCTATTCAGAGGCACAATACGATTCAGGACCTGGGCATGCCCAGAGGAGGAACATCTCATGGCTCTCTTCCTCGGCAGAGCCTCTTTCCGAAAAGACACACGTCCGGCTCCTTGTCCCACACGGAAGGTGGCAGCCCTGAAAGCTGTTGCTGGTCTTCACCGTCCCCCTGCAGCCTATTCACAGATACAACAGAATCTGGGACCCGGGCTTGCCCAGAGGAGGAACATCTCATGGCTCTCGTCCTCGGCAGAGCCTGATTCCGAAAAGGCACACGTCCGGCTCCTTGTCCCACACGGAAGTTGGCAGCCCTGAAAGCTGTTGCTGGTCTTCACCGTCCCCCTGCAGCCTATTCACAGGCACAACAGGATTCGGGACCCGGGCATGCCCAAAGGAGGAACATCTCATGGCTCTCGTCCTCGGCAGAGCCTGATTCCGAAAAGGCACACGTCCGGCTCCTTTTCCCACACGGAAGGTGGCAGCCCTGAAAGCTGTTGCTGGTCTTCACCGTCCCCCTGCAGCCTATTCACAGGTACAACAGGATCTGGGACCCGGGCTTGCCCAGAGGAGGAACATCTCATGGCTCTCGTCCTCGGCAGAGCCTGATTCCGAAAAGGCACTTGTCCGGCTCCTTGTCCCACACGGAAGGTGGCAGCCCTGAAAGCTGTTGCTGGTCTTCACCGTCCCCCTGCAGCCTATTCACAGGTACAACAGGATCTGGGACCCGGGCTTGCCCAGAGGAGGAACATCTCATGGCTCTCATCCTCGTCATAGCCTGATTCCGGAAAGGCACACGTCCGGCTCCTTGTACCACACGGAAGGTGGCAGCCCTGAAAGCTGTTGCTGGTCTTCACCGTCCCCCTGCAGCCTATTCACAAGCACAATAGGATTCACGACGCGGGCTTGCCCCGAGGAGGAACATCTCATGGCTCTCGTCCTCGGCAGAGCCTGATTCCGAAAAGTTACACGTCCGGCTCCTTGTCCCACATGGAAGGTGGCCGCCCTGAAAGCTGTTGCTGGTCTTCACCGTCCCCCTGCAGCCTATTCACAGGCAGAACAGGATCTGGGACCCGGGCTTGCCCCGAGGAGGAACATCTCATGGCTCTCGTCCTCGGCAGAGCCGATTCCGGAAAGGCACACGTCCGGCTCCTTGTCCCACACGGAAGGTGGCAAGTCGGAAAGCTGTTGCTGGTCTTCACCGTCTCCCTGCAGCCTATTCACAGGCACAATAGGATTCACGACGCGAACTTGCCCAGAGGACGAACATCTCATGGCTCTCGTCCTCGGCAGAGCCTGATTCCGAAAAGGCACACTTCCGGCTCCTTGTCCCACACGGAAGGTGGCAGCCCTGAAAGCTGTTACTGGTCTTCACCGTCCCCCTGCAGCCTATTCACAGGCACAACAGGATCTGGGACCCGGGCTTGCTGAGAGGAGGAACATCTCATGGCTCTCGTCCTCGGCAGAGCCTGATTCCGAAAAGGCACACGTCCGGCTCCTTGTCCCACAAGGAAGGTGGCAAGCCGCAAAGCTATTGCTGGTCTTCACCGTCCCCCTGCAGCCTATTCACAGGCACAGCAGGATTCAGGACCCGGGCTTTCCCAGAGGAGGAACATCTCATGGCTCTCGTCCTCGGCAGAGACTGATTCCAAAAAGGCACTCCTCTGGCTCCTTCTCCCACACGGAAGGGGGCAGTCCTGAAAGCTGTTGCTGATCTTCACCATCCCCCTGCAGCCTATTCACAGGCACAACAGGATCTGGGACACGGGCTTGCCCCGAGGAGGAACATCTCATGGCTCTCGTCCTCGGCAGAGCCTGATTCCGGAAAGGCACACGTCCGCCTCCTTGTCCCACACGGAAGGTGGCAGCCCTGAAAGCTGTTGCTGGTCTTCACCGTCCCCCTGCAGCCTATTCACAGGCACAACAGGATCTGGGACCCGGGCTTGCCCCGAGGAGGAACATCTCATGGCTCTCGTCCTCGGCAGAGCCTGATTCCGGAAAGGCACACGTCCGGCTCCTTGTCCCACAAGGAAGGTGGCAAGCCGGAAAGCTATTGCTGGTCTTCACCATCCCCCTGCAGACTATTCACCGACCCAAGAGGATTCACGACGTGGGCTTGCCCCGAGGAGGAACATCTCATGGCTCTCGTCGTCGGCAGAGCCTGATTCCGGAAAGGCACACGTCCGGCTCCTTGTCCCACACGGAAGGTGGCAGCCCTGAAAGCTGTTGCTGGTCTTCACCGTCCCCCTGCAGCCTATTCACAGGCACAAAAGGATCTGGGACCTGGGCTTGCCCAGAGGAGGAACATCTCATGGTCTCGTCCTCGGCAGAGCCTGTTTCGAAAAGGCACACGTCCGGCTCCTTGTCCCACACGGAAGGTGGCAGCCCTGAAAGATGTTGCTGGTCTTCACCGTCCCCCTGCAGCCTATTCACAGGCACAATAGGATTCACGACGCGGGCTTGCCCCGAGGAGGAACATCTCATGGCTCTCTTCCTCGGCAGAGCCTGATTCCGAAAAGGCACACGTCCGGCTCCTTGTCCCACACGGAAGGTGGCAGCGCTGAAAGCTGTTGCTGGTCTTCACCGTCCCCCTGCAGCCTATTGACAGGCACAACAGGATTTGGGACCTGGGCTTGCCCAGAGGGGGAACATCTCATGGATCTCGTCCTTGGCAGAGCCTCTTTCCGAAAAGGCACACGTCCGGCTCCTTGTCCCACACGGAAGGTGGCAGCCCTGAAAGATGTTGCTGGTCTTCACCGTCCCCCTGCAGCCTATTCACAGGCAAAAGAACATGTGGGACCCGGGCTTCCGCAGAGGAGGACCATCTCATGGCTCTCGTCATCGGCAGAGCCTCATTCCGAAAAGGCGCACTTCCGGATCCTTGTCCCACACGGAAGGTGGCAGCCCTGAAAGCTGTTACTGGTGTTCACCGTCCCCCTGCAGCCTATTCACAGGCACAACAGGATTTACGACGCGGGCTTGCCCAGAAGAGGAACATCTCATGGCTCTCATCCTCGGCAGAGCCTGATTCCGGAAAGGCACACGTCCGGCTCCTTGTCCCACACGGAAGGTGGCAGCCCTGAAAGCTGTTGCTGGTCTTCACCGTCCCCCTGCAGTCTATTCACAGGCAGAACAGGATCTGGGACCAGGGCTTGCCCCGAGGAGGAACATCTCATGGCTCTCGTCCTCGGCAGAGCCTGATTCCTAAAAGGCACACGTCCGGCTCCCTGTCCCACACAGAAGGTGGCAGCCCTGAAAGCTGTTGCTGGTCTTCACCGTCCCCCTGCAGCCTATTCACAGGAACAACAGGATCTGAGACCCGGGCTTGCCCCGAGGAGGAACATCTCATGGCTCTCGTCCTCGGCAGAGCCTGATTCCGGAAAGGCACACGTCCGGCTCCTTGTCCCACACGGAAGGTGGCAAGCCGGAAAGCTGTTGCTGGTGTTCACCGTCCCCCTGCAGCCTATTCACAGGCACAATAGGATTCACGACGCGGGCTTGCCCAGAGGAGGAACATCTCATGGCTCTCGTCCTCGGCCGAGCCTGATTCCGGAAAGGCACTCGTCCGGCTCCTTGTCCCACACGGAAGGTGGCAGCCCTGAAAGATGTTGCTGGTCTTCACCGTCCCCCTGCAGCCTATTCACAGGCACAACAGGATCTGGGACCCGGCCTTGCCCAGAGGAGGAACATCTCATGGCTCTCGTCCTCGGCAGACCCTGATTCCGAAAAGGCACTCGTCCGGTTCCTTTTACCACACGGAAGGTGGCAATCCTGAAAGCTATTGCTGGTCTTCACCATCCCCCTGCAGACTATTCACCGACCCAAGAGGATTCACGACGTGGGCTTGCCCAGAGGAGGAACATCTCATGGCTCTCGTCCTCGGCAGAGCCTGATTCCGGAAAGGCACACGTCCGGCTCCTTGTCCCTCACGGAAGGTGGCAGCCCTGAAAGCTGCTGCTGGTCTTCACCGTCCCCCTGCAGCCTATTCACAGGCACAACAGGATCTGGGACCCGGGCTTGCCCAGAGGAGGAACATCTCATGGCTCTCGTACTCGGCAGAGCCTGTTTCGAAAAGGCACACGTCCGGCTCCTTGTCCCACACGGAAGGTGGCAGCCCTGAAAGCTGTTGCTGGTCTTCACCGTCCCCCTGCCGCCTATTCACAAGCACAATAGGATTCACGACGCGGGCTTGCCCAGAGGAGGAACATCTCATGGCTCTCGTCCTCGGCAGAACCTGATTCCGAAGAGGCACTCGTCCGGCTCCTTGTCCCACACGGAAGGTGGCAGCCCTGAAAGCTATTGCTGGTCTTCACCGTCCCCCTGCAGCCTATTCACAGGCAGAACAGGATCTGAGACCCGGGCTTTCCCCGAGGAGGAACATCTCATGGCTCTCGTCCTCGGCAGAGCCTGATTCCGGAAAGGCACACGTCCGGCTCCTTGTCCCACACGGAAAGTGGCAAGCCGGAAAGCTGTTGCTGGTCTTCACCGTCCCCCTGCCGCCTATTCACAAGCACAATAGGATTCACGACGCGGGCTTGCCCAGAGGAGGAACATCTCATGGCTCTCGTCCTCGGCAGAACCTGATTCCGAAGAGGCACTCGTCCGGCTCCTTGTCCCACACGGAAGGTGGCAGCCCTGAAAGCTGTTGCTGGTGTTCACCGTCCCTCTGCAGCCTATTCACAGGCACAACAGGATTTACGACGCGGGCTTCCCCAGAGGAGGAACATCTCATGGCTCTCGTCCTCGGCAGAGCCTGATTCCGGAAAGGCACACGTCCGGCACCTTGTCCCACACGGAAGGTGGCAGCCCTGAAAGCTGTTGCTGGTCTTCACCGTCCCCCTGCAGTCTATTCACAGGCAGAACAGGATCTCCGACCAGGGCTTGCCCCGAGGAGGAACATCTCATGGCTCTCGTCCTCGGCAGAGCCTGATTCCGAAAAGGCACACGTCCGCCTCCCTGTGCCACACGGAAGGTGGCAGCCCTGAAAGCTGTTGCTGGTCTTCACCGTCCCCCTGCAGCCTATTCACAGGAACAACAGGATCTGGGACCCGGGCTTGCCCCGAGGAGGAACATCTCATGGCTCTCGTCCTCGGCAGAGCCTGATTCCGAAAAGGCACACGTCCGGCTCCTTGTCCCACACGGAAGGTGGCAGCCCTGAAAGCTGTTGCTGGTCTTCACCGTCCCCCTGCAGCCTATTCACAGGCACAACAGGATTTGGGACCTGGGCTTGCCCCGAGGGGGAACATCTCATGGATCTCGTCCTCAGCAGAGCCTGATTCCGAAAAGGCACACGTCCGGCTCCTTGTCCCACACGGAAGGTGGCAGCCCTGAAAGCTGTTGCTGGTCTTCACCGTCCCCCTGCAGCCTATTCACAGGCACAACAGGATCTGGGACCCGGCCTTGCCCAGAGGAGGAACATCTCATGGATCTCGTCCTCGGCAGAGCCTGATTCCGAAAAGGCACTCGTCCGGTTCCTTGTCCCTCACGGAAGGTGGCAATCCTGAAAGCTATTGCTGGTCTTCACCATCCCCCTGCAGACTATTCACCAGCCCTAGAGGATTCACTACGTGGGCTTGCCCAGAGGAGGAACATCTCATGGCTCTCGTCCTCGGCAGAGCCTGATTCCGGAAAGGCACACGTCCGGCTCCTTGTCCCTCACGGAAGGTGGCAGCCCTGAAAGATGTTGCTGGTCTTCACCGTCCCCCTGCAGCCTATTCACAGGCACAACAGGATCTGGGACCCGGGCTTGCCCAGAGGAGGAACATCTCATGGCTCTCGTCCTCGGCATAGCCTGATTCCGGAAAGGCACACGTCCGGCTCCTTGTCCCACACGGAAGGTGGCAGCCCTGAAAGCTGTTGCTGGTCTTCACCGTCCCCCTGCAGCCTATTCACAGGCACAATAGAATTCACGACGCGGGCTTGCCCAGAGGAGGAACATCTCATGGCTCTCGTCCTCGGCAGAACCAGATTCCGAAGAGGCACTTGTCCGGATCCTTGTCCCACACAGAAGGTGGCAGCCCTTAAAGCTGTTGCTGGTCTTCACCGTCCCCCTGCAGCCTATTCACAGGCACAACAGGATCTGGGACCCGGGCTTGCCCCGAGGAGGAACATCTCATGGCTCTCTTCCTCGGCAGAGCCTGATTCCGAAAAGGCACACGTCCGGCTCCTTGTCCCACACGGAAGGTGGCAGCCCTGAAAGCTGTTGCTGGTCTTCACCGTCCCCCTGCAGCCTATTCACAGGCACAGCAGGATTTGGGACCTGGGCTTGCCCAGAGGGGGAACATCTCATGGCTCTCATCCTCGGCAGAGCCTGATTCCGAAAAGGCACACGTCCGGCTCCTTGTCCCACACGGAAGGTGGCAGCCCTGAAAGCTGTTGCTGGTCTTCACCGTCCCCATGCAGCCTATTCACAGGCACAACAGGATCTGGGACCCGGGCTTGCCCCGAGGAGGAACATCTCATGGCTCTCGTCCTCGGCAGAGCCTGATTCCGAAAAGGCACTCGTCCGGTTCCTTGTCCCACACGGAAGGTGGCAAGTCGGAAAGCTATTGCTGGTCTTCACCATCCCCCTGCAGACTATTCACCGGCCCAAGAGGATTCACGACGTGGGCTTGCCCGGAGGAGGAACATCTCATGGCTCTCGTCCTCGGCAAAGCCTGATTCCGAAAAGGCACTCGTCCGGCTCCTTGTCCCACACGGAAGGTGGCAGCCCTGAAAGCTGTTGCTGGTCTTCACCGTCCCCCTGCAGCCTATTCACAGGCACAACAGGATCTGGGACCCGGGCTTGCCCAGAGGAGGAACATCTCATGGCTCTCGTCCTCGGCAGAGCCTGTTTCGAAAAGGCACACGTCCGGCTCCTTGTCCCACACGGAAGGTGGCAGCCCTGAAAGATGTTGCTGGTCTTCACCGTCCCCCTGCAGCCTATTCACAGGCACAACAGGATCTGGGACCCGGGCTTGCCCAGAGGAGGAACATTTCATGGCTCTCATCCTCGGCATAGCCTGATTCCTGAAAGGCACTTGTCCGGCTCCTTGTCCCACACGGAAGGTGGCAGCCCTGAAAGCTGTTGCTGGTCTTCACCGTCCCCCTGCAGCCTATTCACAGGCACAATAGGATTCACGACGCGGGCTTGCCCAGAGGAGGAACATCTCATGGCTCTCGTACTCGGCAGAACCTGATTCCGAAGAGGCACTCGTCCGGCTCCTTGTCCCACACGGAAGGTGGCAAGCTGGAAAGCTGTTGCTGGTCTTCACCGTCCCCCTGCAGCCTATTCACAGGCAGAACAGGATCTCGGACCCGGGCTTGCCCCGAGGAGGAACATCTCATGGCTCTCGTCCTCGGCAGAGCCTGATTCCGAAAAGGCACACGTCTGGCTCCTTGTCCCACACGGAAGGTGGCAGCCCTTGAAAGCTGTTGCTGGTCTTCACCGTCCCCCTGCAGCCTATTCACAGGCAAAACAGGATTTGGGACCTGGGCTTGCCCAGAGGGGGAACATCTCATGGCTCTCGTCCTCGGCAGAGCCTGATTCCGAGAAGGCACTCGTCCGGTTCCTTGTCCCACACGGAAGGTGGCAATCCTGAAAGCTATTGCTGGTCTTCACCATCCCCCTGCAGACTATTCACCGGCCCAAGAGGATTCACGACGTGGGCTTGCCCGGAGGAGGAACATCTCATGGCTCTCGTCCTCGGCAGAGCCTGATTCCGGAAAGGCACACGTCCGGCTCCTTGTCCCTCACGGAAGGTGGCAGCCCTGAAAGCTGTTGCTGGTCTTCACCGTCCCCCTGCAGCCTATTCACAGGCACAACAGGATCTGGGACCCGGCCTTGCCCAGAGGAGGAACATCTCATGGCTCTCGTCCTCGGCAGAGCCTGATTCCGAAAAGGCACTCGTCCGGTTCCTTGTCCCACACGGAAGGTGGCAATCCTGAAAGCTATTGCTGGTCTTCACCATCCCCCTGCAGACTATTCACCGCCCAAGAGGATTCACGACGTGGGCTTGCCCGGAGGAGGAACATCTCATGGCTCTCGTCCTCGGCAGAGCCTGATTCCGGAAAGGCACACGTCCGGCTCCTTGTCCCTCACGGAAGGTGGCAGCCCTGAAAGCTGTTGCTGGTCTTCACCGTCCCCCTGCAGCCTATTCACAGGCACAACAGGATCTGGGACCCGGGCTTGCCCAGAGGAGGAACATCTCATGGCTCTCGTCCTCGGCAGAGCCTGTTTCGAAAAGGCACACGTCCGGCTCCTTGTCCCACATGGAAGGTGGCAGCCCTGAAAGCTGTTGCTGGTCTTCACCGTCCCCCTGCAGCCTATTCACACGCACAACAAGATCTGGGACCCGGCCTTGCCCAGAGGAGGAACATCTCATGGCTCTCGTCCTCGGCAGAGCCTGATTCCGAAAAGGCACTCGTCCGGTTCCTTGTCCCACACGGAAGGTGGCAAGTCGGAAAGCTATTGCTGGTCTTCACCATCCCCCTGCAGACTATTCACCGGCCCAAGAGGATTCACGACGTGGGCTTGCCCGGAGGAGGAACATCTCATGGCTCTCGTCCTCGGCAGAGCCTGATCCCGAAAAGGCACTGGTCCGGCTCCTTGTCCCTCACGGAAGGTGGCAGCCCTGAAAGCTGTTGCTGGTCTTGACCGTCCCCCTGCAGCCTATTCACAGGCACAACAGGATCTGGGACCCGGGCTTGCCCAGAGGAGTAACATCTCATGGCTCTCGTCTTCGGCAGAGCCTGTTTCGAAAAGGCACACGTCCGGCTCCTTGTCCCACACGGAAGGTGGCAGCCCTGAAAGATGTTGCTGGTCTTCACCGTCCCCCTGCAGCCTATTCACAGGCACAACAGGATCTGGGACCCGGGCTTGCCCAGAGGAGGAACATTTCATGGCTGTCGTCCTCGGCATAGCCTGATTCCTGAAAGGCACACGTCCGGCTACTGGTACCACACGGAAGGTGGCAGCCCTGAAAGCTGTTGCTGGTCTTCACCGTCCCCCTGCAGCCTATTCACAGGCACAATAGGATTCACGACGCGGGCTTGCCGAGAGGAGGAACATCTCATGGCTCTCGTCCTCGGCAGAACCTGATTCCGAAGAGGCACTCGTCCGGCTCCTTGTCCCACACGGAAGGTGGCAAGCCGTAAAGCTGTTGCTGGTCTTCACCGTCCCCCTGCAGCCTATTCACAGGCAGAACAGGATCTGGGACCCGGGCTTGCCCCGAGGAGGAACATCTCATGGCTCTCGTCCTCGGCAGAGCCTGATTCCGAAAAGGCACACGTCTGGCTCCTTGTCCCACACGGAAGGTGGCAGCCCTTGAATGCTGTTGCTGGTCTTCACCGTCCCCCTGCAGCCTATTCACAGGCACAACAGGATCTGGGACCCGGGCTTGCCCAGAGGAGGAACATCTCATGGCTCTCGTCCTCGGAAGAGCCTATTTCGAAAAGTCACATTTCCGGCTCTTTGTCCCACACGGAAGGTGGCAGCCCTGAAAGCTGTTGCTGGTCTTCACCGTCCCCCTGCAGCCTATTCACAGGCACAACAGGATCTGGGACCCGGGCTTGCCCAGAGGTGTAACATTTCATGGCTCTCGTCCTCGGCAGAGCCTGATTCCGAAAAGGCACTCGTCCGGTTCCTTGTCCCACACGGAAGGTGGCAATCCTGAAAGCTATTCCTGGTCTTCACCATCCCCCTGCAGACTATTCACCGGCCCAAGAGGATTCACGACGTGGTCTTGCCCGGAGGAGGAACATCTCATGGCTCTCGTCCTCGGCAGAGCCTGATTCCGGAAAGGCACACGTCCGGCTCCTTGTCCCTCACGGAAGGTGGCAGCCCTGAAAGCTGTTGCTGGTCTTCACCGTCCCCCTGCAGCCTATTCACAGGCACAACAGGATCTGGGACCCGGGCTTGCCCAGAGGAGGAACATCTCATGGCTCTCGTCCTCGGCAGAGCCTGATTCCGAAAAGGCACTCGTCCGGTTCCTTGTCCCACACGGAAGGTGGCAATCCTGAAAGCTATTGCTGGTCTTCACCATCCCCCTGCAGACTATTCACCGGCCCAAGAGGATTCACGAGGTGGGCTTGCCCGGAGGAGGAACATCTCATGGCTCTCGTCCTCGGCAGAGCCTGATTCCGGAAAGGCACACGTCCGGCTCCTTGTCCCTCACGGAAGGTGGCAGCCCTGAAAGCTGTTGCTGGTCTTCACCGTCCCCCTGCAGCCTATTCACAGGCACAACAGGATCTGGGACCCGGGCTTGCCCAGAGGAGGAACATCTCATGGCTCTCGTCCTCGGCAGAGCCTGTTTCGAAAAGGCACACGTCCGGCTCCTTGTCCCACACGGAAGGTGGCAGCCCTGAAAGCTGTTGCTGGTCTTCACCGTCCCCCTGCAGCCTATTCACAGGCACAACAGGATCTGGGACCCGGGCTTGCCCTGAGGAGGAACATCTCATGGCTCTCGTCCTCGGCATAGCCTTATTCCGGAAAGGCAAACGTCCGGCTCCTTTTCCCACACGGAAGGTGGCAGCCCTGAAAGCTGTTGCTGGTCTTCACCATCCCCCTGCAGCCTATTCACAGGCACAATAGGATTCACGACGCGGGCGTGCCCAGAGGAGGAACATCTCATGGCTCTCGTCCTCGGCAGAACCTGATTCCGAAGAGGCACTCGTCCGGCTCCTTGTCCCACACGGAAGGTGGCAGCCCTGAAAGCTGTTGCTGGTCTTCACCGTCCCCCTGCAGCCTATTCACAGGCACAACAGGATCTGGGACCCGGGCTTGCCCAGAGGAGGAACACCTCATGGCTCTCGTCCTCGGCAGAGCCTGATTCCGAAAAGGCACACGTCCGGCTCCTTGTCCCACACGGAAGGTGGCAGCCCTGAAAGCTGTTGCTGGTCTTCACCGTCCCCCTGCAGCCTATTCACAGGCACAACAGGATTTGGGACCTGGGCTTGCCCCGAGCGGGAACATCTCATGGATCTCGTCCTCGGCAGAGCCTGATTCCGAAAAGGCACACGTCCGGCTCCTTGTCCCACACGGAAGGTGGCAGCCCTGAAAGATGTTGCTGGTCTTCACCGTCCCCCTGCAGCCTATTCACAGGCAGAACAGGATCTGGGACCCGGGCTTGCGCAGAGGAGGAACATCTCATGGCTCTCGTCCTCGGCAGAGCCTCTTTCCAAAAAGGCACACTTCCGGCTCCTTGTCCCACACGGAAGGTGGCAGCCCTGAAAGCTCTTAGTGGTCTTCACCGTCCCCCTGCAGCCTGTTCACAGGCACAACAGGATTCACGATGCGGGCTTGCCCCGAGGAGGAACATCTCATGGCTCTCGTCCTCGGCAGAGCCTCTTTCCGAAAAGGCACACGTCCAGCTCCTTGTCCCACACGGAAGGTGGCAAGCCGGAAAGCTGTTGCTGGTCTTCACCGTCCCCCTGCAGCCTATTCACAGGCACAATAGGATTCACGACGCGGGCTTGCCCAGAGGAGGAACATCTCATGGCTCTCGTCCTGGGCAGAGCCTGATTCCGGAAAGGCACTCGTCCGGCTCCTTGTCCCACACGGAAGGTGGCAGCCCTGAAAGATGTTGCTGGTCTTCACCGTCCCCCTGCAGCCTATTCACAGGCACAACAGGATCTGGGACCCGGCCTTACCCAGAGGAGGAACATCTCATGGCTCTCGTCCTCGGCAGAGCCTGATTCCGAAAAGGCACTCGTCCGGTTCCTTGTCCCACACGGAAGGTGGCAATCCTGAAAGCTATTGCTGGTCTTCACCATCCCCCTGCAGACTATTCACTGGCCCAAGAGGATTCACGACGTGGGCTTGCCCAGAGGAGGAACATCTCATGGCTCTCGTCCTCGGCAGAGCCTGATTCCGGAAAGGCACACGTCCGGCTCCTTATCCCTCACGGAAGGTGGCAGCCCTTTAAAGCTGTTGCTGGTCTTCACCGTCCCCCTGCAGCCTATTCACAGGCACAACAGGATCTGGGACCCGGGCTTGCCCAGAGGAGGAACATCTCATGGCTCTCATCCTCGCATAGCCTGATTCCGGAAAGGCACACGTCCGGTTCCTTGTCCCACACGGAAGGTGGCAGCCCTGAAAGCTGTTGCTGGTCTTCACCGTCCCCCTGCAGCCTATTCACAAGCACAATAGGATTCATGACGCGGGCTTGCCCAGAGGAGGAACATCTCATGGCTCTCGTCCTCGGCAGAACCTGATTCCGAAGAGGCACTCGTCCGGCTCCTTGTCCCACACGGAAGGTGGCAGCCCTGAAAGCTGTTGCTGGTCTTCACCGTCCCCCTGCAGCCTATTCACAGCCACAACAGGATTCACGACACGGGCTTGCCCCGGGGGGGAACATCTCATGGCTCTCGTCCTCGGCAGAGCCTGATTCCGAAAAGGCACACGTCCGGCTCCCTGTCCCACACGGAAGGTGGCAGCCCTGAAAGCTGTTGCTGGTCTTCACCGTCCCCCTGCAGCCTATTCACAAGCACAATAGGATTCATGACGCGGGCTTGCCCAGAGGAGGAACATCTCATGGCTCTCGTCCTCGGCAGAGCCTGATTCCGAAAAGGCACACGTCCGGCTCCCTGTCCCACACGGAAGGTGGCAGCCCTGAAAGCTGTTGCTGGTCTTCACCGTCCCCCTGCAGCCTATTCACAGGCACAACAGGATCTGAGACCCGGGCTTTCCCCGAGGAGGAACATCTCATGGCTCTCGTCCTCGGCAGAGTCTGATTCCGGAAAGGCACACGTCCGGCTCCTTGTCCCACACGGAAGTTGGCAAGCCGGAAAGATGTTGCTGGTCTTCACCGTCCCCCTGCAGCCTATTCACACGCACAACAGGATCTGGGACCCGGGCTTGCCCCGAGGAGGATCATCTCATGGCTCTCGTCCTTGGCAGAGCCTGTTTCCGAGAAGGCACACGTCCGGCTCCTTGTCCCACACGGAAGGTGGCAAGCCGGAAAGCTGTTGCTGGTCTTCACCGTCCCCCTGCAGCCTATTCACAGGCACAATAGGATTCACGACACGGGCTTGCCCAGAGGAGGAACATCTCATGGCTCTCGTCCTGGGCAGAGCCTGATTCCGGAAAGGCACTCGTCCGGCTCCTTGTCCCACACGGAAGGTGGCAGCCCTGAAAGCTGTTGCTGGTCTTCACCGTCCCCCTGCAGCCTATTCACAGGCACAACAGGATCTGGGACCCGGCCTTACCCAGAGGAGGAACATCTCATGGCTCTCGTCCTCGGCAGAGCCTGATTCCGAAAAGGCACTCGTCCGGTTCCTTGTCCCACACGGAAGGTGGCAATCCTGAAAGCTATTGCTGGTCTTCACCATCCCCCTGCAGACTATTCACTGGCCCAAGAGGATTCACGACGTGGGCTTGCCCAGAGGAGGAACATCTCATGGCTCTCGTCCTCGGCAGAGCCTGATTCCGGAAAGGCACACGTCCGGCTCCTTATCCCTCACGGAAGGTGGCAGCCCTTTAAAGCTGTTGCTGGTCTTCACCGTCCCCCTGCAGCCTATTCACAGGCACAACAGGATCTGGGACCCGGGCTTGCCCAGAGGAGGAACATCTCATGGCTCTCATCCTCGCATAGCCTGATTCCGGAAAGGCACACGTCCGGTTCCTTGTCCCACACGGAAGGTGGCAGCCCTGAAAGCTGTTGCTGGTCTTCACCGTCCCCCTGCAGCCTATTCACAAGCACAATAGGATTCATGACGCGGGCTTGCCCAGAGGAGGAACATCTCATGGCTCTCGTCCTCGGCAGAACCTGATTCCGAAGAGGCACTCGTCCGGCTCCTTGTCCCACACGGAAGGTGGCAGCCCTGAAAGCTGTTGCTGGTCTTCACCGTCCCCCTGCAGCCTATTCACAGCCACAACAGGATTCACGACACGGGCTTGCCCCGAGGGGGAACATATCATGGCTCTCGTCCTCGGCAGAGCCTGATTCCGAAAAGGCACACGTCCGGCTCCCTGTCCCACACGGAAGGTGGCAGCCCTGAAAGCTGTTGCTGGTCTTCACCGTCCCCCTGCAGCCTATTCACAAGCACAATAGGATTCATGATGCGGGCTTGCCCAGAGGAGGAACATCTCATGGCTCTCATCCTCGGCAGAGCCTGATTCCGAAAAGGCACACGTCCGGCTCCCTGTCCCACACGGAAGGTGGCAGCCCTGAAAGCTGTTGCTGGTCTTCACCGTCCCCCTGCAGCCTATTCACAGGCACAACAGGATCTGAGACCCGGGCTTTCCCCGAGGAGGAACATCTCATGGCTCTCGTCCTCGGCAGAGTCTGATTCCGGAAAGGCACACGTCCGGCTCCTTGTCCCACACGGAAGTTGGCAAGCCGGAAAGATGTTGCTGGTCTTCACCGTCCCCCTGCAGCCTATTCACAGGCACAACAGGATCTGGGACCCGGGCTTGCCCCGAGGAGGATCATCTCATGGCTCTCGTCCTTGGCAGAGCCTGTTTCCGAGAAGGCACACGTCCGGCTCCTTGTCCCACACGGAATGTGGCAGCCCTGAAAGCTGTTGCTGGTCTTCACCATCCCCCTGCAGCCTATTCACAGGCACAACAGGATTCAGGACCCGGGCATGCCCAGAGGAGGAACATCTCATGGCTCTCGTCCTCGGCAGAGCCTGATTCCGAAAAGTCACACTTCCGGCACCTTTTCCCACACGGAAGGTGACAGACCTGAAAGCTGTTGCTGGTCTTCACGGCATCCCTGCAGCCTATTCACAGGCACAAGAGGATTTGGGACCCGGGCTTGCCAAGAGGAGGAACATCTCATGGCTATCGTCGTCGGCAGGTCCTGTTTCCGCAAAGGAACACGTTTGGCTCCTTGTACCTCACGGAAGGTGGCAGCCCTGAAAGCTGTTGCTAGTCTTCACCGTCCCCCTGCAGCCTATTCACAGGCACAACAGAATTCAGGACCCGGGCTTGCCCAGAAGAGGAACATCTCATGGTTATTGTCCTGGCAGGGCCTGTTTCCGAAAAGGCGCAAGTCCGGCTCCTTGTCCTACACGGAAGGTGGCAGCCCTGAAAGCTGCTGCTGGTCTTCACGGTCCCCCTTCAGCCTATTCACAGGCACAACAGGATTTGGGTCCCGGGCATGCCCAGAGGAGGAACATCTCATGGATCTCTTCCTCGGCAGGTCCTGTTTCAGAAATGCATACGTCCGGCTACTTGTCCCACACGGAAGGTGGCAGCCCTGAAAGCTGTTGCTGGTCTTCACCGTCCCCCTGCAGCCTATTCACAGGCAGAACAGGATTCAGGACCCGGGCTTGCCCAGAGGCGGAACATCTCATGGCTCTCGTCCTCGGCAGTGCCTGTTTCCGAAAAGGCACACGTAAGGCTCCTTGTCCCACACGGAAGGTGGCAGCCCTGAAAGCTGTTGCTGGTCTTCACCGTCCCCCTGCAGCCTATTCACAGGAACAAGAGGATTTGGGACCCGGTCTTGCCCAGAGGAGGAACACCTCATGGCTCTCTTCCTCGGCAGAGCCTGTTTCCAGAAAGGAACACGTCCGGCTCCTTGTCCCACACGGAAGGTGGCAGCCCTGAAAGCTGTTGCTGGTCTTCACCGTCCCCCTGCAGCCTATTCCCAGGCACAACAGGATTCAGGACCCGGGCTTGCCCAGAGGTGGAACACCGCATGGTTCTCGTTCTTGGCAGAGGCTCTTTCCGAAAAGGCAAACGTCCAGCTCTTTGTCCCACACGGAAGGTGGCAGCCCTGAAAGCTGTTGCTGGTCTTCACCGCCCCCTGCAGCCTATTCACAGTCACAACAGAATTCAGTATCTAGGCTTGCCCAGAGGAGGAACATCTCATGGCTCTCGTCCTCGGCAGAACCTGATTCCGAAGAGGCACTTGTCCGGCTCCTTGTCCCACACGGAAGGTGGCAGCCCTGAAAGCTGCTGCTGGTCTTCACCGTCCCCCTGCAGCCTATTCACAGGCACAACAGGATCTGGGACCCGGGCTTGCCCCGAGGAGGAACATCTCATGGCTCTCGTCCTCGGCAGAGCCTGATTCCGAAAAGGCACACGTCCGGCTCCTTGTCCCACACGGAAGGTGGCAGCCGTGAAAGCTGTTGCTGGTCTTCACCGTCCCCCTGCAGCCTATTCACAGGCACAACAGGATTTGGGACCCGGGCTTGCCCAGAGGGGGAACATCTCATGGATCTCGTCCTCGGCAGAGCCTGTTTCCCAAAAGGCCCACGTCCGGCTCCTTGTCCCACACGGAAGGTGGCAGCCCTGAAAGCTGTTGCTGGTCTTCACCGTCCCCCTGCAGCCTATTCACAGGCACAACAGGATTTGGGACCCGGGCTTGCCCAGAGGAGGAACATCTCATGGCTCTCATCCTCAGCAGGGCCTGTTTCCCAAAAGGCCCACGTCCGGCTCCTTGTCCCACACGGAAGGTGGCAGCCCTGAAAGCTGTTGCTGGTCTTGACCGTCCCCCTGCAGCGTATTCACAGGCACAACAGGATCTGGGATCCAGGCTTGCCCAGAGGAGGAACATCTCATGGCTCTCGTCCTCGACAGGGCCTGTTTTCGAGAAGGTGCACGTCCGGCTCCTTTTCCCACACGGAATGTGGCAGCCCTGAAAGCTGCTGCTGGTCTTCACCGTCCCCCTGCAGCCTATTCACAGGCACAACAGAATTCAGGACCCGGGCTTGCCCAGAGGAGGAACATCTCATGGCTCTCGTCCTCGGCAGAGCCTGTTTCCGAAAAGGCACACGTCCGGCTCCCTGTCCCACACGGAAGGTGGCAGCCCTGAAAGCTGTTGCTGGTCTTCAACGTCCCCCTGCAGTCTATTCACAGGCACAAGAGGATTTGGGACCCGGGCTTGCCCAGAGGAGGAACATCTCATGGCTATCGTCGTTGGCAGAACCTGTTTCCGCAAAGGAACACGTCTGGCTCCTTGTCCCACACGGAAGGTGGCTGTTGTGGGATGCAACAAATCTACGGAATTCCTGACAGTTCAAGAACAGCGCGACCTTGAGCAGCTTGTAGTATATCCTTGAGAAGTCTGGAAAGATCCGAGAAGACCAGTACGAAAACAAGATAGTGATAAGAAGAACCTTCCTGACAAACTCACCAATCATGAATTGTTAGTTACTAACTAAGCCAATCATATACTAACACATACTCTGAAGAAGGGGATAAAAAGGTGTGTTAGAACAATAAAGTAGCCATTTTGCGTGATCTATTACTTGTCGTGTCCGTCTCTATCGCGACAAATGGTGACCCCGATGCGCCTGAGCGAACAGATCATCTAACGGCGATAAATCCAGCACTAGAGAGAAGTATACCAGCGGCGACGAGAGCTGCGAAAGAGTATACCGGCAGCGAGAAAAGCTGCGGAGATGGAGCCCAGTGAAGCTGAGAGCAGTGGAATCTGCCTGGTCCGGACCTGAGCCCAGACACCTAATAAGGTGAGCCACCAGGGACTAAACTGTTAGAATGGGGCAGAAATTAACAAAAGAAAAGGAGACGATTTTGTCTACCGGGAAAGCCCTGTTAAAAAGAAAAGGGGTTAAAACCCCAGAACAAAGCCTGAAACAGATTTTAATACAGCGTAAGGTGCAAGGATTTACAGCCACAACAGTTACTGCATTCAGTGTGGATGCATGGCAAACAGTGGGCGGGAAAATGTTTGATGAGATCTCTAAAGGACAGAAAGAGCTCTTTAAGTTGGCGATCGTATGGCATCTATTACGTGAGACCCTGAAGGAATGGAAAGCAGAATGTGATGCGAAAGATCAGCAAAAGAAAGATGAGAAATCAGAAAATGTTATCAATGAAAAAGTTTCTGCTCAAGTAACAGCTGCGGCCGATGCTGCAATATCAGCAGTTGCAGGCAGAAAACCCTTCACAAGCAAAATCAGATCATACCCTTATTCACCTCCTCCTCCTATGCCATTAATTACTTTACCGGGCGATGAGGGGCCCTCCCCACCTACTGGTGTGGCAGCGGAAGGGGTGACTCCATCAGCCCCCCCGAAGAGAAAAATGTGGCGATTAACACTGAGCCGGAAAGCCAGGGCCGTAACGAAGGCCAGGGCCATACCGAAAGTGAGGGCCGAAAGGATGGTGAGACTCAAACCGAATGTGAGGGCCGCACGGAAAATGAGAGCAAAAATGAAGCTGAGGCAGAAAAATCTCTAATTGACGCTATGCGATCCCTGCAGCTCGCAGATAAAACCATACCAAAAGAACCCCTGCCATGGACTCTCCCTCCGTCCACAGTAACTGTGGTCCCGAGATCCCCTGATCAATTTTGGGAGGGAGTTAGAAGATATGCTGCCGACTCCGGCAACTGGGATCTAGTAGAACGCCTCAGCCCGTGCTCTCTAACACCTGCATTTCTAAAGCCTCTAGATAACGCAGCAGAGGCTCATGTTACATTTTCTGTTTTCAAAGCTACTGCAGGCAAAAACCGGCACGATGAGCACAATCCCATAGGCTGGAGAGTAGTGCAGGATTTGCAGAATAAAGTACAAAAATTTGGAATCAATTCTCCTGAGGTAATGCAACTTATTCATATAATCAGCACAGATCTGCTGTGTCCATATGACATTATGCATCTAGCACAAGTGCTGTTTCAGCCCGTACAATTGCAAATATTTCAATCCACCTGGAGGCAGATGGCACGCACAGCGGCGCTGCATAATTCACGACTGCCACAGGGTGACC
This sequence comes from Astur gentilis, assembly GCF_929443795.1. Lineage (NCBI taxonomy): Eukaryota > Metazoa > Chordata > Aves > Accipitriformes > Accipitridae > Astur > Astur gentilis. Next base: position 62,415 of record NW_026061075.1, on the reverse strand, counting down.
CGAGATTAGGCCTTGGAGAGGATGCTTTGCTTGGTGAAGGGCAGTATAGTAACCCTCAGCTACAGGCTACATGGCCTCCACTGGCTCTCGAACAAGCACGAAATATAGGCCTTATGGCAATAAAGCGAACCATGGATATGGCAGCTCCGAAGCAAAAATACATCACTATCCACCAAGGCTCCACAGAACCCTTTTTACAATTTGTAGAAAAAATATCTGCTGCCCTGGAAAAACAGGTAGAAGATGAGGTCTTAAGACAAATGCTATGCAAACAGTTGGTAAAAGATAATGCTAATGAGGACTGTCAAAAGATCATACAGGCTCTGCCAGGAGATCCTTCTGTCTCTGACATGGTAGCTGCATGTTCTAAAGTTGGGACACTGGCACACACAGTGACCACCATAGCCAATGCTATGAGAAATTCTGGAAAGTGCTCTGGGTGTGGCAGTGAAGGGCACATCATGGTAACTTCTCCACACAAAACATCACCAGGTAAACAACCGGTGCACCACTCACCAGAGATTACTTGCAAGAAATGTGGGAAATCAGGACACTTTGCAAAACAGTGTCATTCCAAATTTCATGCTAATGGACAGCCGCTACAGGAAAACCACAAAATGAGTGTGAGAGGGCGCGCAAGGTGAACAAATCCCCTCCCGACAGCCGGCCAATTCCTCTCTGTGAACAATTGTCAGCTGCAACAGCTGGCTTAGCAGGGTTGGATGTATCCACCGCCGACACAGTAACTCTAGCCACGAAAGACATCGTTAAGGTCCCTCTTAATGCAAGGGGTCCTATAGGACGGGGACTGAGTGCATTGCTACCGGGAAGATCAGGTAGCACGTTGAATGGAATAATCGTGCATGTGGGAGTTATTGATGCTGCTTTAACAGGTCAAATTTGTGCGATGATTTCGACCCCCTACCCACCAGTACCAATCCCTAAAGGTACTCGCATTGCTCAACTTGTTCCTTTTTCGAGTTCTATTTCAAAAGCAGAACAGCGACTGCGATGCGCTGGAGGCTTCAGCTCCACGGGACCCCCTCAGGTCTGCTGGTCTCAGACTGTCTCATCATCCTGACCACATATGACGTGCACACGGTCGAATCACGGAAGATCTCCGACTACAGTAAGGCTTGCAGGGCTCCTGGACACCGGAGCTGATGTGACTATTATTGCCGATTATCTGTGGCCGTCTACCTGGCCAACAGAGGAGGCTGGTATGGGAGTAGTGGGGCTGGGAGGATCCACACGTGCAAAGATAGCAGCCACTCCAGTTCCGATTGCCAATCCTGAGGGCCAACAAGCAGTTATTAAACCATATGTGATGGCAGCTCCCCTCAATTTATGGGGGAGGGATTGCTTGTCGCAGTGGGGGGTGAGAATTATCACAGATTTTTAATGGGGGCCACTGTGCTGCAGGGTGTTAGACAACCCATGCTTGTTTTAACTTGGTTAACAAATAACCCTGTGTGGGTGGATCAGTGGCCTCTACCACTTGAAAAAATTAAAGGCCCTGCAAGAATTGGTAGCAGAACAACTAGCTGCCGGACACATTGAACCATCTCACAGTCTGTGGAATGCTCCAGTGTTTGTGAAAAAAAAAAAAGAAAAAAAAAAAAAAAGAAATCAGGAAAATGTCGATTTTTGCATGACCTGTGGCAAGTCAATGCTGTCATGGCCATGATGGGGGCTCTGCAACCAGGCATGCCTTCACCTGCCATGATCCCTCAAGATTGGGAAATCATTGTCATGGACCTTAAGGGTTGTTTTTTTTTACAATTCCACTAGCTTCCCAAGACAAAAAAAAAAAAAAAAAAAAAAAAAAAAATTAAAAAATTTTTGCATTCTCTGTGCCTTCTATCAATCATGCAGAACCAGCAAAAAGATATCAATGGAGAGTTCTGCCACAGAGCATGAAAAATTCACCAACCATTTATCAATCATTTGTTGCACAAGCTCTGTCACCTGTACGGGAAAAATTCCCTACTAGTTATAGTTATCACTATATGGATGACATTCTGTTACCGTCAGACAACAAGGAGCAGTTGAATGGCATGAACAATTTGGCCACGAATTTGCTACAACAATATGAGTTAGTTATTGCCCCTGAAAAAGAGCAAAAAATAGCACCCTGGAAATATTTGGGAATGACAATTACAAATAAGCAGGTTGTGCCCCAACCTGTGAAACTTAACCCTGCAGTTAAGACACTCAGTGATGTACAGAAATTAATGGGATCCTTGAATTGGATCAGGCCCTATCTTGGACTGACCAATTCGCAGTTACAACCTCTATTAGACTTATTAAAAAATTCCAATGATCCAACAGAACCCAGAATATTGAATAAGGAAGTGTTAAATGTAATTCACAGGGTGGAACAATGTATACACCAGAAATTTGTTTCTCAAATTGATCTGTCTCAATTGGTACAATTCTTTGTACTAATTGACAAAACTGTGCCATTTGGTGCTTTGGTGCAGTGGAATTCTGAGTGGGATGACCCATTACATATTTTAGAATGGATGTTTTTGTCATTTCTGGCCACAAAAAACTGCTCCTGGCTTGTTTGAACTTATTGCTGATGTAATCATAAAAGCCAGAAAACGATGTGTAGAACTAACATGATGTGATCCAGCTACTATTGTTTTACCTGTTCAAAATTGGTACTTTCAATGGTGTCTGGCACACAATTACAAGCTGCAAGTGGCTATGGCGGGTTTTCAAGGACAGATCTCATATCATCTACCGTCGCACCCGCTCCTGAAATTTGCTCGAGAAATACCATTTGGTCAAAAAAGCTTAAGCCAGCCGGAACCTGTGAAAGGCCCTACTGTCTTCACAGATGGTTCTGGAAAAACAGGTAAAGCACCAGTAGTATGGTATGAAAACAACAACTGGAACAGCAAAGTAGTGTATCAAAATGGTTCTCCACAAATAGTAGAGCTGCGTGCACATGGCACACTGAAGCAGCAGCTTCAAAAACAAAAAGGGGGAATGATTGGGGAACCACCACAGGCATGTTTAGATAACGTGGTTTATGTTCTTAGCTTTCTCTATTATGGGGATAATTCTTCTCTACCTCCTTTTTTCAACACTTCTCTTTTTTCAACACAGAATTTACAAAGAGGCATCAAAGTACACATTAAAGATTTAGTTACTGGTCAGTGGAGTGGACCATGTGAGCTGTTAACCTGGGGGCGAGGTTATGCTTGTGTTTCTACAGATACAGGCCCACAATGGACTCCCGCTTGATTTGAATGACCATCATCATCTGGAACATCCCAGAGGGTGCGGCAATATTAATACCACCTCAACCAAAAACTAAGTGTAGGTCACCTTGACCAATATAACAGGTCAAGATTCTCTGTGCATTGCAACCGCATCACAAAGTCCATGAACCAATAGAGAGGATGACTATGACTCATGCAGCGCGCCTGGCCAGCGAGCGCATGCGTCATAGGTTGCAAATGAGGCGGATTTTTGGCACCCGCTGGCCATGTGTGCTGAAATCCGTTCCTCTACAAATGTATAAATACCGGGATTTTCCGAAGAGCATCGGACTGGTGTACGGCAAGGCCATCGTTGCCTCCGTGGGGACGCCCACATAAAGCTGGCACCTACCGATTGCTGGGCTGAATTTGCGGAGCAAGACAGCACGAGAATGTACAGATGGTTCATCTACCTCACAGTCCTCGGATGGACATAGGCATGGATACCACCGCAAACCAAAGAAAACATCTGGATGACCCTGGCTGACGTGACTGGACAAGATTTCTTATACCTTAGTACAACAACACCAAGCTATCCCTTTTTCACAGGTTTCATAGGGGGTTACACTGACATTGACAAAGTTTAAGAACTTATTGATGGAGACCCCTGTGCAGCAGGTCATGGACTCAATGGATGGGAATGCCTGGTTTTCACGGATCGGGCATTAACCCTCATTGCCACCCCAGGAATCACAAATTCTGGGGTCCCTGAATACAGACTGGTGTAGTATTATCAGATTTACTGCTAGACATTGATAGTGTCAGACATGCTATGCTATAAAATAGAGCTGGAATTGATTTCTTGCTTTTAGCACAAGGACAAAGATATTTGAGGGTTGGGGATTGTCTGGATGGTTGATATCTCTGCTCAAGACTGTGGGGGTAGTTATCTTGATTGTGATAACTATGCTTCTAATGTTGCCCTGTCTTTTCAGCCTTCTGCAAAGGGCCCTGCAGAGGGCAGCCAGGATATTTTTAGCACAAATACAAAAAGGGGGAATTGTCGGGGGATGCAACAAGTCTACGGAATTCCTGACAGTTCAAGAACAGCGCGACCTTGAGCAGCTTGTAGTATATCCTTGAGAAGTCTGGAAAGATCCGAGAAGACCAGTACGAAAACAAGATAGTGATAAGAAGAACCGTCCTGACAAACTCACCAATCACGAATTGTTAGTTACTAAGCCAATCATATACTAACACATACTCTGAAGAAGGGGATAAAAAGGTGTGTTAGAACAATAAAGTAGCCATTTTGCGTGATCTATTACTTGTCGTGTCCGTCTCTACCACGACAGTTTTGTACATGAATCATAGAGAAATGGGAATCAGCACAGGTAGATCAGTGATTTGTCTGTCACACGTACAACAAAGTGTTAAGAGGTTAACTTGCAATTTGTTTCATTTTTATCCTTACATCTCCACCACTGGTAAGCCAGTTGGGTGAGACCCTTCATTTCTGTAATTCTAACTGGTTTACACTGTACTCAATATTTCCATCTCTAAACATGGGCCCACTCAAAACAAATGATTGATTTCAGGTTTTAAAAACACTTTTTGAGTTTTAAAACATCTCTAAGTTTTCCAGCAGTCCAGTTGTATGTGCAACTCCAAAACATCCCTCGCCTGTAAATCCACCAGTCGGATACTCATTTACATCATAGGTCTTTCACCGAGCGCAATGTTCCTGAGGTGGGCACAATGTGATATGTGCCAGTGTAGACTCTTTTCCATTACCAGGGAAGGTAAAGAGATGCTTTAATATCACTGAAAATTCAGGCTGGATGGAAAAACACACAAGTAGAAAACGCTGATTTCAAAAATGCCAAGGTATATCCTTTCATTGCCCACATGGAAAAAAAACATAGACCAGGTATGGCTATGGAGATCTCTTCCTCCACCCCACTACTGCCTAAAAGGACAACGGGCAGATGTTTCACGCTGCTTGGGACCCACAAAGATCTATAATTTGCTATTATGTTTCTGCATGCAGCGCTCTGCATCATGCAGGAGCAAAGATACGCTCCTGCTGCCTTGCAGCCCTGCCACTCCACAACTCCCAGGACACCTCAGAGCTCTGCACATCCACATCGGTTCTCCTTGGGTGGACATTCCCAGAGGAATTATGCTGCTGTGAGCACGCAAAGCCGCGTAATCCAAGCCACCTGAAGGAGGCACAAAACAATTGTACATTTTCTCCTTAATAAACAGTCCCTCTGGACACAGAAGTCACAGACTGTCTCTGCTCAGCAGCACGTGGGATAACTGCGCATCAGTCACATCCTACATGTTCTCCGTGTTGTTTCTTTCTTTTGCAGCACTTGCAGGTATCCACTGGGGAATATGGTAATCCCAAAACACTGCTGCCTCCATGCTACACGGTTTCACCATTCATCAACATTAGCTGTGTTCATGCATGATAAAGTACTGGCTTATTTGTACAGGAAGGAAAGACAAATTAGGAAGTTTGTGTACTAACATTTTATCTGCCCTGGCTTTGACACATCACACCCTGCCCTCTTCTAGAACCGCGGTACCAAAAAAAAGCTATGCAAAAATGACACGTACTCTCTGCTTCTAGTCTGCTTTCTTTTCCCCACCATCAAATCCCTTCTCAGAGATATGAGAAGACAAGCAATGTCGAGAGCGCCTGGAAGGTTACCTTACTGTTTTTCCAACAAATTATATGGCTGCCCGCCTCTGGAAAACATTTGGGGAGCTGCATCAACATGCGAGGAACCTCAAAAGGAGGAGGGAATTTTTGACTGCTCTAATTGTCACTCTGTCCTGAAATTGAGACCTCCAGCACAGCAAAGACCTCTGACACCAAACAAAATCAGCAATGAACAACAACCAAGATGGTTTCCCACACAAGCCTCAGTCCTGCCCTTGGCAAACTGCAGGCAATTTGCTTAGAGAAGAAATTTTCTTAAGCTGTCAACTGGGCAACAAAATTGCCATCAAGGAAAAAACAAATGCAACAGTATCTCCATGCAGATGGGGAAAAAGAGAGCACTAGGTTGTCTCCAGGAGAAGAACCAAGAGAGACGCTATAGACTAGGTTCATTCAGCAAAACCCGGTAACAGCATCTGACTTCTCCTTTATCACTCTGATACGCACCTACTTACTCCTAACTTACAGTGGACAGAGTAAATATGGTTTAAGAATTACTTGTTCTCAAATTTCACTTATATTCTTAAAAGTACAGGACTTCGGGCATAAATCTGCCACACAGGACACACCTGTTTCCCATCTATATTCAATCTAAAAGCAGCCTTTCTTGAAACGATCATAAATTACACATTGACACTTGGCAGCCTTTGTTAAAAAACAGAAACCTACCACAGCCTCATCACAGCTCTCTATTGCCATCTCCCCACTTCTGTAGCTAAACACACCCAGGGTGGCAAAGCAGCTGCATCATTTACTGTTCATTAAGAGGTAGACATGATGCAGCAGGTGCATGTCAGGCTTTGCCCATTACTTCACAATTACTTGTTCTGAATATTTAATCCACATTTTGGGAGGTGGAATGAGAAACATTTATCTAAATCAGAATGATTCACTTGAGGAATATTTCCCCCCCCTGCACCTCTTTTATACACACACCCCCCCCAACCTCATAAACTATTACATTCTCCTGGATCACCTTATTAGTACTCAGCTATTAATAGCAGACTCCACAAACTCCTCACTCCTCAATTAAAGTTGCTCAGCCAAACAGCCCATGCTTGAAAGGGCTCAGGATGACTACAGAAACCTCTCTGTTGCAGGAACTAACAACCTTGAAAGATACCTTAACGAGGCCAAGAAGATCTCCTCAAGCTTATTAAAAAAAAATAAAATGTGCTAACTCATCCAAATGCTTGCATGAATTTGGACCAGTTTCTGTCAAACTTCCCCTTGTTCTTGGTTGCCTAGGAGTCACTCTTAGATTTTAACCCAGCCACCTTTGCACACAGGATTTGTCCAGAATTGTAAGTTTCCATTAAAATGCAGAAAACCCTTGAAAGCTAACGTTATTTCCATTTTCTATACAGACTGGTACGCTTGGAGAAAAAGCTCCACTGTCCAGAAGGCTGTTGACCACAGCCTTCGTTTGCAGCTTGAACTACAGCCAATCCAGATCACTGAAGGTAAGGACAAACACTCTGAATTTTACTCACAACATCATAAAAAGTCAGGGTAGCAAGTCAAGCACATGCCAAATAATTTACTTTTTACATATATGACTTCATTCTCCACAAGGTTGAAGCAGCTCAGCAGCAATCTCATACTAGTGGCAAAATACAAGACATAGCAGTAGGTATCTTGCAAGTGCCACCAAAATGTGGAACACAAATATAGGCAACTTGCTGTATACAACTGATCACAAACTCTGGCATCTGAATAACAGGAAGGTGAGCTGGAAGATCGATGTGTTACACCACCCGCACAATTCTCCCACCAACAGGGCCCCTCTCTTGCCTGAGAACAGTAAATTCACACTGGGCTACTGCAAAACTATTGCCAACAATTGAAATGAGAAAAGGTTGTGGTATTTAATTAGGAATTTTTAAAAATGCCATCGGTTAAATATAAACTGTCAGGACTTCATTCTTTCTGCCTCAGTGTTGTTCATTGAGCCCTTCTTTGCTTTCTTGAATAATAGCCATGAATTTTGGGAAGGGTGCAGAGAGGATTACTTGAAGTATAGCAAGGGCTGTGTCCCGTGCCAGAAGCTTTAAAAAAAAAAAAAAAGAAAAAGAAAAAAAGAAAAGAGAACTGTGGCAAATGGAAGGAATGACAACTTCAAATCTGCAAGCGCACAAGTGATCAACAAATGCTGGTTGATAGCCTAACGTGGTGAGTAAAGCAATCACAGTACGCCTGCTTCTGCCCTGACAAGGGCCAAATGAGAGAACAACCATCAGCCAGGGGTCATGGGCAAGCCATCACTTCTGCACAAAATTAAAGTACAATGGAAACAGGCTGAAGAAAGAGAAATACACAGAATGACAGTGTGGAAAGATGCCCCTCTGCCTTACTTCAGATGTTCATCTAGAGGAAGCGAAGGAAGAAAACAACAGCTATTCTATTCATCATTTCCTGCTGCTGCAGGAGTGCCTGAACTGGCATGATAACATCTTCTTCCACCCAGGTGTGCTAGAAAGGGAATGCTGCACACATCAGTTACTGAATTCAATGAAATAGATGCAAGTAATAAGTTCATAAACTGATCTCTAAATCACTGCTATTTTCTGGATAGACAAGGTCAGAGTCTCCATCCCTGTATTTCGTTTCATCTACAGGCTTGCAGTCCATTTGACTCTCACTTAAAAGCTATTCCTGATTTCACTCTTGAACTGAACAGCAGGGAAATAAAAACGGACTTCTTGCATCCCTAGCCCCATGGTTACTTGCAACGAATCCTAAAAGGATGGTCACAGTGCACGTTTTTAGGGTTTTATCTGCCATTTGACAACACTTCCAGCTACCCACTGGTCAGATAAACACTAACATTAGACACTGCATAGAGGTCTGGCTTACCAGAGCTATCGCTCCTCTGTCATTGGGTCTTCTTGTCCACAGCTTTTGTAGAGCCCCAGCAAAACAGCCCTCTTCTCTCCCGTTGCATATACATAATGGGCAGCTACACTCATCAGCTAGTCACAGACCTGTGGCACATGAAAGAGGAGCTGGGCATGACCATCAGCATCAAAATCACCCGCCTCCACGCTCAGAGCAGTGTGGCAGCCTGTGTGCCCTCAGTGAGGAGCGAGGCTCTGCAAGCCAACACAGAGAGAGGGGAATGCGCTGCCTCCTATCATGGACGCTACCCTCACACCCTCATCAGTTTTAATTGTGATTCTCCTGTAGCAGCATGAACTACTCCTATCAAAGAGGTAATGACAACAACAAAACATTTGAAACCAACTTCCTGTATTCTACATGAGAGTGAAAAATACGTGCTTTCCTCCAAACGATGCTGCTTGGTTTTTTCTTCCTCCTCCTTTTTTCCCCCTTTTTGCTTAGTATTCAGCTGTGGGTTTTGCATCTCCTCAGAGATGAGCACAACATAGCCGGTTCCTCACTGGACCTGTTCATGACAAACTTCACTGCCAGTTTCTAATGCTTCTTCTAGCAGCTAAGTTTTGTCCCTCAGTATGGTTTCAGGCTTCCCTCCTGGCTGAGTTGTTGCAGTGTGTTCATAGGTCTCAACCTACGATATTGCCCTGGAAGGAGCAAAATTCCCACTTGCTGACACTAGAGAGGAAACTTGCAGTCTGTGACAGGCCACAAATCCTCCTCTCCTATCAGGGTAAAAAAAAAGCAGGTACTTGGTACCACATGCCCTGCTTTTCCAACATATGCCACCTTTTTCAGGCTTCTCACAGACAGAGCACTTGAAGAACAAAGACAATCCGGGGCTGAGTTATCCTGCAGGACCACCAGCATCTCTCAGCAGGATCCTGGCCTGACATTCAGGAAATGGTCCAGGGCTCTCCCTACCTACCACATGCACACGCACAGAAAACCATCCATCTCCTCTCATTCCTCATTTTCCTTTCCATGGCATTCCCATTTTTGCTGTCACAAACTAGGTATCCCAAGGAGAGTGTTGCAGGGAAGGTCCTTGGCAAAGCTGGTTCCTTACACGACTGTTTGGTAAGGACTAGGACAAACCACTAAACAGGCATGTAAAAATCACAAAGCACATGATTCTGAAAATCATGCATTACCATTTTTCTATGCATTTTTTCATGCTGCTTTGCAGTGTACATTTTCATATTGTGTTTTAACAGTGAGATTGATTTAATTGGCAATTGTTTATCTAATATTGCTAGTCTCCTACGTTATTACTATTTTTACAGGCATCAAAAAATTCTGATGAAAATGTTTTAAAGTTGAAAGAACACCCACAAGAGAAGAAAGTTCCAAAATCACCTGAGAAATTTCCAAGGTTTACTTTCTTCCTCAGAAATACAACAAAATAATAATCATTTTCATTGCAATTTCATTTAACTGAAGTCTGTCTTCTACCTTGTGAAATGGGAAATAAGTACCATTATTCTCTGTGTTAACATACTACTTCCAATTAGCTGTACCTTTACATTAAGTTTAGCTACGAGACATTTACTTGCATGCTTCTAAATATACTGTTGGGTTATTTCATTTTATAATCCATGCTGCCTGGAAACTACAGAGCCAGAAGTTTGTTTTTTTCCCTGTAAAGAAGAGTTTCATTTTAAGAATATATGACCAAGAGGAATAAAGCTGAGAAGAAGAAATTTCAGGAAACAGGTATAAAATGAACTCAGCGATCCTCTCTCAACTCTCCATTGCTTCTATTGAGACGATCTTCTCAAAGCCGCTTTGCAGGCTGTTGGCCATATGTCCACACTGCCTAGGCTGCAGCAAGGCACCAGCCTTTGTTCAACAAGCAGTAACGCTTTGAAAATAGTGGGCTTTTGATGCACTTTACAGTTGGCACTCATATGTAGTTTGGATGCATCTTCTGGACGCAAGCCACTTGAAGCATCACTACTCATTGTACACCTGGAGAAGAGGCATAGCCCAAAACACTGTAGTTACATGGCCAGGTCAGCACGATGCTATAGCCAGTGTGACCCAGAAAACTAGATGCAACGATGCCTCACCGTAACCAGTCATGATGTCATCTCAACACGGGCACCAAGCAAGGAGGTTGCTGGTCAGGTAACTGCCACTGGGCTTCACAAGACTAAACTAACACCTGGGTCTTGACTGCTTACAAGTTTGGGACAGACAAAAGCCCTAAAACACGCAGACTTGATCAGTGACACTAGCATAAATGGAATGCTTATGGCAGTCATCCCAGGAAAATGCTAAGTGCCACACAAATGGACACTATCCTCCAGTAGATGCTACACAACAGGGAACCCGTGGACAAGCCCAGCCCAGCCAAGGATGGCCTTCTGTCAGAAAGCGACTGTTAGTTTCATCGCTGAGTCGAGGACAAGCCAGATGGCTGTAGTTTCACACACCTGCACGCTCCAATGCTGACATTGAACAGGTGGGTGCCGAGCAAGGAAGGCCACAGGGTAATGTGAGTTTGGTGCAGACAGAGGATGATGACCACAACCCTCTCCTCCTAGACTGGGCAGCTCATCCCAGACCTGGCACTACTCCAGACTTTCTGCCAGCTCATTTAGCCCACAGCCCAGTCCTGCAAATCCAGTCCTGCCAAGGGGTGCTGGTGTCACTCTGCCGAAACAGCCTGAGGTGACAGGCCTTGGTTCAGTAAGAATCACAAAAAAACCAAACCCAAAAACAATTTTTAAAAATATCACACAAAATCTCACAATGCAACAACATAAAACTGGCACAGGAGCTAGACCCCTGCATGTGAACCGGCTGGTTACCCAGGAGCACGAGGAGGTCACCGCAGGTCACCTCAGCTCTCTTACCTGCAGCTCTGGCTGTCCCTCACAAAACAGCTGAACCCCTCCTGCCTTTCCTGTCCTGCTAGTAACATCCCACTGAAAAATAATCCCTCCGTGGTCACCAGAGAACAGCCAAGGAGGACACGGGGCAGAGCCACTTACAAAGGTAACAGTGAGGTGGCCCTGGGGTCCGCATGGTTACAGAGAAGTCAAGTATGGCACAAATGCTCTCCAAGACTAGGCAGACCGTAGTCAGGTGCTGTGGAATAGCAAGGATCCCTCGCAGCACTCAGCCTTTCTGTACTGGGGATGTCAAACAGCATGAACATGGGTGCAGTTGTCTAGCCAGAGCTACAGCCATGGGGACTTACTCTAAAATTTGCACATACTTGGCCCTCAAAAGCCAGCATTTTGTCTCAGACTTCAACAAAGCCAGTGTTTAGCTCAATGTGGTCACATAGCAAACCTGTTTCTTTCACCTCCTCTCCAGAAAAGATCTCCTGTTCAAAAACAAAAAAACAAACCACAGATGGTCGCTGTTCATGCTACCCATCTGAAATTTTGAGTCAAGTTAGCTTTTGGTGCTTTGTTTCTATCACCAGAGTCCTTGAAATTCCCACAGAAGTATGAAGGCACTCAGAAGAGAACAGAGAACTGGTTGATTGATTACCTTGCTCTCCATCTGAATTGCACTCCATTAGCTAATGCCATTCAGCTTGTGACATCTTAGTTGCCTTAGGCATATACTGGTACAGCCCTGCTAAAGGCAGGTACTCTGATAAAACTGCACGGATAAAACTGGCAGAGAATCTGGTCTCACATCTGAGGCCATGCCTGGGCCAACAAAACCAAACAAAACCAGAGAATTTTAGAAGCCAGCTGCAGAAAGTATTTAACAGGTAGTTCCCAAGAAAGTGTCTGTGGACAGAGGAGTGTCACTAAGATGACTTCACCTTTGACAAGACAAAGGAAAAGTATAATCACATTTTGCACGTCAATAGACACACAAATTCAGCAATTGAAAGATTAATGAGAGAACAGGCTTATTTGCTTTCCTATCACTTTGTCTTATCTCAGGTCTGGAGGAAATACAGTAGAAAATGAGTGAGCGGCTGGGTGGTGCTTAGTTGCTGGCTGGGGTTAAACCACAACAATACCTTTGAGATGCCTACCATTTTGTTAAGCTACTGATCAAGTTCAGCTATGCTTAAGAACTTAACGGGAAGGCTGACTGAGAGATATACAGCAATTTCCCTTGGAAAAGGATAGCCAGTTTTCCTTAGGAAACCAGGCTAAAAATTATGTCAACAGGAATTGCAAGGCATCCCAGTTTGATATTAGTATGTAGAGGCTTTTAATCGCTCATGGTGGAGACAACTAAATAGTGCATTATTAAACACTTCCTCATCACAATAAAGGCTATCCTTAAGTTAGTGTCTTTTCCTGTATACAACTCCCTGACCATATACAGTTTCTTCTGAAAACCTGCAAGGAAGACTGGGCTAGCAACTTCGGTAAGCCAAGCAACTAAGCACAGACCCAGGAACAGCCTTGTATGCCCACAGGAGTGCCGCACAGACTTTTGAGACTCACGTGGTTGGAGAGGTATACCACCATCTGGATTTAAAAATATGTTTGTCCTCTGTGTGTGGTGGGGGTACCGTAGTCCATGTCAAGGACTGGGGGTGATCTGCATGCTTACAAAGACAGACCTGGAAGCCTTGCACAGCTGCAAAACAAATGCTCAGAGTTTATTATGGTACCAGATTCACGTGACGTACGTCAGGCAGAGAAGGGTGGTTCAAGGACAGGCATTGGGCAGTCCTCAAAGCAGGACTTCTTTACTACCAGGACTTTGTTTAGCCATGGAGCTTCAGCTCAAACTCTCATCCCCATCTTGGAAGTGGATTTCTTCCCTGCCTTTCCGAGGCACAGCTCTGTTAGGACACCCACAGTCCATCTGAATTTCTCAACTTGGGTCTTTTCATGTGTCCAATATTTACAGGGACAGAATCTCTGGCTTTGCTTGTCATCAGTAATACATCTATCCTCTGAAGAACAAGAAGACTGGGACACCAAAAAAAACCCCAACCCAAAAGACAGAGAAGTCCATTTCTCTTTCAACTGCCTGAAAAAACACATTCCTCCTGGACCCCTGTGGATATACACAAAGAGAGAGAGAATGCAGCCTTTGAACAGTAACTGGGATAAATCTCTTTCTCCTCTGATCATTCCCCCTCTGACTCATAAATCTCAATCTACCAGGAAAATAGTGCACAGCTCTCACAAAGCATGACTTGCACCTAGAAGGGAGGCACAATTAAAACAAGAGACAAGAGAGACAAATGATATGGGAGCCATTTCCTTAATGAACAGAACACTTTTCCCTTCTTATTTGTCATAATGACTACCAATAAAGAACAGGAAGAAGCAACAGGTTTGAATACAACACCAATGAATTTAAGTTTAATCCAAGTAAAATGCCTTATAACAAATCTGGATTGAAAAAGATGTTGAGAAGGGCGGTTTTCAGAGAGACTGCTTACATTTTAATGTTTAGCGAGACCTGAATCTGCAGTAGATGGGTACAAAAAACAAGGAGAAAATGTCTTTTTTTTTTTTTTTTTAACAAGTTAGGGCAAGTGAGATTCATCTCTCATTTTTGTGTGTTCTTTAAAAAAACAAGAAGAAAATCCAAATAAAAAAGGCAGTAAACAAATACTGAGACCTGGGAGGGAAGGCGGGCTTTATTCTACCCCACGACTAGCCCTCAACTCCTGTTCTTCTGCGGTCATGGTCACAGCTCTCCCGCATAGCATCACCTCCCTCTCTGATTTTCAGACCTCACATACTAGCTTAGGTAGCTACAGCCAAGCTTCGGTGCTGCCCAGAGAGTGTCAAAACGTGAGAGGTGCTAAAGGAGTCCTGTAGGTCCCTCTCCACCAGGTCACTAGAGATGGGCTCTTGCTAGGACTCAGGCAAAGTAGGGGGAAGGCTGGCTCATACCCCTTATTCCCACTGATGCCACCTTGACCCACATGATTGAGCCTCGTGGGCTGACTCCCAGCACGCGGTGCTGTGACTGAAGTTTTCGCATTTGGAGCGCTGCAGCATCCTCTCTATCCTGTCCATCAAATGGCCAGTAGCTGGCATGAGCAACAGTTTACATCACTCACAACTGAACCTGAAAGACAGGAAGATTAGCTGCCAGGGCAATTTAAGACTCCCAAAGCAGAACAGAAGCAGATAAGGAAAGCAAAGCAAACCATCCTTAGAAAGATAAACAAACTTTGCAGCTGACACAGGAAAAGCAGCTATTAAGGTAAGCAGGGGTGTTACCAGTCTCAAGCTAAAAGTATTTTGAAAGGTGACAGCAATTAAAAACCCATGCAAGCCTTGAGCTTAAAAACACTCTGACCTTGAAGGAACTCAATCTGCCTTTCTGGTTCCCAGGACATATGGCCTCAGTGACAGATGATCTATATCACTTCCTAGTTCAGTATAGCTACACAGGTATCCCGTAAGGCTTGTCTGGTACAGGACAGAGGGTCTTTGCCTCACCTGCTGACTGTTCAGCTGCCTGCTACCCTGACTCGTCACTTTGGAATCACTGCTGCCCCAAGCCCCCATGTGCTAGATGGAGCCAGCTGGACTACTCCACGATTCCAGACCAACTTCAGCTGTCACACAGAATGGCAGGTTGCACTGAACATTTTGTCTCAGACGAGCATCTCCACTCCTCCCTGGATGTCACCGTCACCTTGTACCATGGGATCTCTCCTGCCACAAGAGCCAGCACAGCCATTACATCCCATAAGCACCACCACAGTCATACACCCCAATCCAGTGCCCCAGGTCTTCGGACTCAAAAGAACAGCCCGTCTCTCCCGTACATCAAAACCAAACAAGTCTAGCAGAAATGATGACATCTTGGACACATCGAGTTTTCCGCTGGAACAGTGCCACCCTGGCGACGCGGTTCACTCCAGGCAGCAGTCTGGGGACAAACGCAGCAGTTTCTCTCCTATCCTCCAATATAAAGCACTTCCACAAACTTCTAGGTGGTTCTGGGAGAACAGCACCCAAACTGTCCCTGGTTTCTCTGCTCCCCCTGCTGGGTGCCAGCCCAGCATTATCAAAATGCCTGCTTGGGTAGCGCTGCCAGGCAGCAGCACACGGAAGCTAAAGCAGCCTGTAAAGTTACTACACAGTCTCCCGATGAGCTCAGTAATTACCACTGTTAATTCTTACCAAGACCAATAGCACCACTACTCTTTAGAGGGACCAAGCAGATCAAAAAGCAGATCCGGGAAGAGTTTCCGAGTTACAGGCTTCAGTGTCAGCAACCGCTGACATCTCCAGCCAACAGCCAGATCACGCAGCCCTCCCAAGGCTGTACGCCCACCACCTAATATTCCACACTGGCATCAGCCCACAGCCATTGCCAACGATTGTACGTACACGGATGCTGATCCACGCACAGCTATTCAAAAACAAAGGAATCACAGCCCCTGAAATTGTGAACTTGCATATTGGTGCAAAGAAAGACAGTGGATATATCGGGTTTGTTGCATAAAGTGTGGGCCAAGAAGCTAATCACTTCTATGTGTCTCATGATACTTTTTTTCCCTTGTCAAAAGGGGATAATCCACCATTCTCCATATTCCACTGTATTTTCAAATGCAATTCAAGTTGGGGCCTCCCCTATCTTTATTAGGCAAACAGACTAAATGCCAGGGAGAATGGATTTTAAATCTACATTTTAAGCACTGGAGTAGTAGAACTAGTCAAGACACAAAATTACTTACAACTGCTTGCTCACTGCAATATAGAGAGAGGTATAGAGAGGGGGTTGGTTTCATTTGGGTTTTGCTTTACATCTTAAAGACGGATTATTACCGCAGGAAAAGTACAACCGGGGCCGGCTCCTGGGAGAAGCTGCTCGAAGCTCCCCCGGCTCGGAGCCGGCCCCGGCTCTGGCCCAGGCCGAGCCCCTCAGCGACGGCGGTAGCGCCTCTGGGAGAAGAGATTTCCAAAGGGGAACGCCCCATGAGGGAGTCGGGGGAGTGGGACGTGAGAGGAAGCCCTCTGCGGATCCCGAGGTCAGGGAAGGAGGAGGAGCGGGGGAGGAGGGGATGCCCCCGCAGCCCGCGGGGAGGCGGCAGGCTGTCCCCCCCAGCCCGTGGAGGGGAGCGGGGGAGCGGATGTCCCCCAAAATGGCCACGGCTCCCGCGCTGGAGCAGTCTGTGACGGAAGGACTGCACCCTGTCTGTGGAAGGGACCCGCGCTGGAGGAGTCTGTGAGGAACTGCAGCCCGCGGGAAGGACCCACGCTGGAGAAGTTGGGGAAGGGCTGTCTCCCGCGGGAGGGAGGGAAGGAGGGAGGGAGGGAGGGAGCCTAGGGCGGAGCAGGGGCCGAGCGCGGAGTCCACCTCACCCTGAGGAGGAAGGAGCGGCAGAGACAAGGGGTGAGGAACCGACCCCAGCCCCCGTCCCCGTCCCCTGTTTCCCTGCGCCGCCGGGGGGAGGAGGTGGAGAGAACGGGGAGTGGAGTTGAGGCGGGAAGGCGGGAGGGCTCCCCGGGGGGAAGCTGTTCTCAGGCTGGGTTTTGCTTCCTCGTAGCCTTGTTGTGACTTGATGGGTAGCAGATTACACGGATTTGGTTTCTTCCCCAGGTTGAGCCTGTCTTAAGTGGGGAGTGACCCCTCCCTGTCCTTCAACTTGATGAGCTGTAAGGCAGGTATTCTGTTCTTGAGCGGTGGGGGGGGAGGAGATCTGACTGAAGGGTGCTAATTGTACTTTGTCAGTGGAGCTAGACTTGCAGATGAGGATGGGTTCTCTGAACGACATGCAAGAGGTGCCTAGCAACTCTTGGAAAGAAATGTACAAAGACCATCCCTAGAAATATTTTGGCATTTGAATGTCTGCTGGGAAAAGTTGACATTTCAGCAGAAAAGAAGTATGTTTTTTGGATGCGAGTCCTTCAGTGATCTCTCAAGTCTGTAATTTAAGCACTAAGAAACTCAACAATTAATATTGTATGGATTTGGTACTGTGTTTTGTGGTTCGTTCTTTGGCTTGAAATACAGCCACGCCACTACATGCTAAGCTCTAAGTTAACGTGGAGAGGATGGTTTTTACCGAGATGTGAAAACTCCCTGTTCTGAAACCAAATCTTTTTATGGGAAGCATTGTGGTCTTGGGCTTGGAATGAGCTGAAAGGTAGTGCTTATTTCCACTTGGAGCTTTCTTTTGGGTTTTCAGGCTTAATCCCAAACTGGTGGTGATGCAAAGGTGAAAAGTTCAGAGAGCGTCTTTGTTTTGCAGACTGCTGAGAGGCTGGACAGTAGGCCTAGGAATGTGTTTTGCTGACTGTCTGGTTTTGCAGGGTCTAAATGACAGAACTGCTTGTGGAACACCGTTATCGGTGGGCTGACCGGCAACCTCAAGGAAAGGCCAAAGCCGAGGATCCTCAGTGACCCTAGACCTCCTGAAGAAAGCTCAGCGGATGAACTACCAGCAGTGGACAGTCCTGAGGCATTGGTGAAAACATCTTTCAGGTCTGGCGGATATGAGCTTACTTTGTTTATCCTCGAGAGGATATGCTTTTAAGATTAAGTCTGCAGCGTGGGTTTGGTGGGAGAAATCAGTCCCGAAGGATTCCGCAGTGCTGCATATCTGTACTTAACAAGAGTGAAAAAAGAGGTCCATGAATAATACTGGCTGGACTTGTCCTTTACTTCTCCGACCTCCTTAGCCTTCCTAAAAGGTGAAGAACTAGACAGATATAAAGTCTGTAAGTAGTCAAAATGGTCAGGAAAGACAGCTCATTCTAGGAAGATGTCTTTGAAGGTTGGCACTGTTTCTTCTGAAAGTGGTTTAGTGATGAAGACTTGCACTTTAGGTCAGATGATGCGCTTTATTGATGCGAGGGAGAGCTAATCCTTTTCCTGTTGATGTGATGTCTTGAGAACTGTCTAGCATTAAAATTTATTTTGCCAAGGAGAAGGATTCTGGCCAGGGGCTTGCAAGCAAGCAGTCGCTGCTGTTGTAAAGTGCGTGATAGATCCTACCTGTTATTTAATCATGTGGACGTACAGTTGTCCAATGTTTCTTGGAGGCATGTCTTCTGAAAATGATTTTCTCAAAGTGAGGTAAACTGGAGAAGCCGAGTGATCTTTGACCAAAATGTGAAAATCAGCGTGCCCAGCAAAAGCGGAGTGAGTGGCAGAATTTATTTTTTCCAAGTGTTTTTTGAGCCTTTTTTTGGTCGCTGTTGAAAACCTATGCTCTACTTTTATAGTAAACACACATGTGTGCAAGCATGAAATGGTTTTTGCTTTGGATAAATTTCTCTTGACTACAGTGATTTTGATTATACCTCAGTCTGTCAAACTTATTTCAGTCTTTGGTTAAGTGTGATTTTGAAGGCGCTGAAGTTCAAGTCATTGTATTAGGTGGTAATTTCAGATACCTTGTTTATACTGCTTGACATTTAAAAACACATTACCACAAAGTGAGTTTGTCAGTCTATATAAATGAATCCTGTAATTCCCTGGGGCGTTTTCATCCTTTAATATTTCCATTGAAATGATTCTGGAGAAGTGTTTCAGAACCTTTGATGGTTTTATGGTTTTCTGGTGAGGCGTGGTATTGAATGGCTTTTAAACACTTTGTGTCTCTGGTATTTAAAATGTGTAATTTCAAGAGCTCTAACTCTTTTTCAGCTTTCACTTCTCATACCAGATTCTGGGTACCTGCAGTCCTTAGGTTGCCGTCGTCACGATAATTTCAACCTTTTTATATGCCAAAATAATGTCGGAGCGTTTCAAGTGGCATGATTTGATCATGTGAGTAGGGGTGACTCTTGGAAGCAGTGAGCTTGTACATCACATGAAGGGTTGGAAAATGTAATTAAGCAAAATAGTTTTGCTCATGCCGTTTAAATGTCTTTATAAACATTACCGAACCTTTGTATTTCACCGGTAGAGGAATTACTGTACAGTGTGGCATTTTTGGAGGCTTTTATAGATGGGAATCCAAACAAATTGTTGTTACAAAGTAGATTTTAATTGTCTAGTTTCATAAAGAAAGGAAGCCCCGTGTGCGCTTGAGCTGTGCAGGGGAGTGGAAGAGAAGAGGGTACGTTGCAATTACTGTCTAAAGACACGAGAAAATAAAAACACCGTGGTGTTTTTACTGAGTTTGGGATCTTGTTGGTATTATGGTGCAAACTGGGGCTTAGGAGGCAGTAGCATCTTTTGTATGATGGGCTGCATGTTTGATTCCTCAAGGTCTTCTGTGGGTGGTGATCTTCAAGTGCTTCCGTGACAGAGTTTGCCTGGTGTGTCTGAGGGTAAGTGATTGCCTGGCAAGCATGGGCTTTCCTTGTTTCTTGTTTACTAGATGCTAGTGGAAGATCTTGCTACCCTGTTGCCTTTTGGGAACTGAAATGTGCTTTCCGAGTTGTCCAGTTCAGCATGTCTTAATTGGGAATCTGTTGGCTGAATCTCAGGGGGTGCGTGGGGCCACGTTGGGCTTGCATGAACTGATTTTACAGAGAGAAAAACCAGGCCTTGCTTTCAAACGTGACTGCTACAAACTGTAAAATGCAGCGACTCCCTTACTAGTTCTGATTGACTGCTGTTGGAGCAGTGTATGGCAAAACTATCCCTTCCATGCACAGCTAGAGAGAGAATGCCTGTCCAGTGTCAAAGGAGTGATGCTTGCTTGTGATTGCCTATCTGTTTATGTGAATACACACAAGCAGCATGAAATCCCAGCTGCCACCTCTTGTATTAGATCTTGTTTTCTACTGTGCGGTACTTATTGTTCTGTAGCTTGGAAAATTCGGAGGAGATCTATGTGTGCTTTTGTTCCGCTTCCAGATCTGAGCTTGAAACGCATTTAAACATGGAAGGAGGAATGTGACTACTTCAATCATTTCGGTTGTACTTTTCCTGCGGTAATAATCCGTCTTTAAGATGTAAAGCAAAACCCAAATGAAACGAACCCCCTCTCTATACCTCTCTCTATATTACAGTGAGCAAGCAGTTATAAGTAATTTTGTGTCTTGACTAGTTCTACTACTCCAGTGCTTAAAATGTAGATTTAAAATCCATTCTCCCTGGCATTTAGTCTGTTTGCCTAATAAAGATAGGGGAGGCCCCAACTTGAATTGCATTTGAAAATACAGTGGAATATGGAGAATGGTGGATTATCCCCTTTTGACAAGGGAAAAAAAGTATCATGAGACACATAGAAGTGATTAGCTTCTTGGCCCACACTTTATGCAACAAACCCGATATATCCACTGTCTTTCTTTGCACCAATATGCAAGTTCACAATTTCAGGGGCTGTGATTCCTTTGTTTTTGAATAGCTGTGCGTGGATCAGCATCCATGTACGTACAATCGTTGGCAACGGCTGTGGGCTGATGCCAGTGTGGAATATTAGGTGGTGGGCGTACAGCCTTGGGAGGGCTGCGTGATCTGGCTGTTGGCTGGAGATGTCAGCGGTTGCTGACACTGAAGCCTGTAACTCGGAAACTCTCTTCCCGGATCTGCTTTATGATCTGCTTGGTCCCTCTAAAGAGTAGTGGTTCTATTGGTCTTGGTAAGAATTAACAGTGGTAATTACTGAGCTCATCGGGAGACTGTGTAGTAACTTTACAGGCTGCTTTAGCTTCCGTGTGCTGCTGCCTGGCAGCGCTACCCAAGCAGGCATTTTGATAATGCTGGGCTGGCACCCAGCAGGGGAAGCAGAGAAACCAGGGACAGTTTGGGTGCTGTTCTCCCAATACCACCTAGAAGTTTGTGGAAGTGCTTTGTGTTGGAGGATAGGAGAGAAACTGCTGCGTTTGTCCCCAGACTGCTGCCTGGAGTGAACCGCGTCGCCAGGGTGGCACTGTTCCAGCGGAAAACTCGATGTGTCCAAGATGTCATCATTTCTGCTAGACTTGTTTGGTTTTGATGTACGGGAGAGACAGGCTGTTCTTTTGAGTCCGAAGACCTGGGACACTGGATTGGGGTATATGACTGTGGTGGTGCTTATGGGATGTAATGGCTGTGCTGGCTCTTGTGGCAGGAGAGATCCCATGGTACAAGGTGACGGTGACATCCAGGGAGGAGTGGAGATGCTCGTCTGAGACAAAATGTTCAGTGCAACCTGCCATCCTGGTCCAGGGCCTGTGTGACAGCTGAAGTTGGTCTGGAATCGTGGAGTAGTCCAGCTGGCTCCATCTAGCACATGGGGGCTTGGGGCAGCAGTGATTCCAAAGTGACGAGTCAGGGTAGCAGGCAGCTGAACAGTCAGCAGGTGAGGCAAAGACCCTCTGTCCTGAACCAGACAAGCCTTACGGGATACCTGTGTAGCTATACTGAACTAGGAAGTGATATAGATCATCTGTCACTGAGGCCATATGTCCTGGGAACCAGAAAGGCAGATTGAGTTCCTTCAAGGTCAGAGTGTTTTTAAGCTCAAGGCTTGCATGGGTTTTTAATTGCTGTCACCTTTCAAAATACTTTTAGCTTGAGACTGGTAACACCCCTGCTTACCTTAATAGCTGCTTTTCCTGTGTCAGCTGCAAAGTTTGTTTATCTTTCTAAGGATGGTTTGCTTTGCTTTCCTTATCTGCTTCTGTTCTGCTTTGGGAGTCTTAAATTGCCCTGGCAGCTAATCTTCCTGTCTTTCAGGTTCAGTTGTGAGTGATGTAAACTGTTGCTCATGCCAGCTACTGGCCATTTGATGGACAGGATAGAGAGGATGCTGCAGCGCTCCAAATGCGAAAACTTCAGTCACAGCACCGCGTGCTGGGAGTCAGCCCACGAGGCTCAATCATGTGGGTCAAGGTGGCATCAGTGGGAATAAGGGGTATGAGCCAGCCTTCCCCCTACTTTGCCTGAGTCCTAGCAAGAGCCCATCTCTAGTGACCTGGTGGAGAGGGACCTACAGGACTCCTTTAGCACCTCTCACGTTTTGACACTCTCTGGGCAGCACCGAAGCTTGGCTGTAGCTACCTAAGCTAGTATGTGAGGTCTGAAAATCAGAGAGGGAGGTGATGCTATGCGGGAGAGCTGTGACCATGACCGCAGAAGAACAGGAGTTGAGGGCTAGTCGTGGGGTAGAATAAAGCCCGCCTTCCCTCCCAGGTCTCAGTATTTGTTTACTGCCTTTTTTATTTGGATTTTCTTCTTGTTTTTTTAAAGAACACACAAAAATGAGAGATGAATCTCACTTGCCCTAACTTGTTAAAAAAAAAAAAAAAAAGACATTTTCTCCTTGTTTTTTGTACCCATCTACTGCAGATTCAGGTCTCGCTAAACATTAAAATGTAAGCAGTCTCTCTGAAAACCGCCCTTCTCAACATCTTTTTCAATCCAGATTTGTTATAAGGCATTTTACTTGGATTAAACTTAAATTCATTGGTGTTGTATTCAAACCTGTTGCTTCTTCCTGTTCTTTATTGGTAGTCATTATGACAAATAAGAAGGGAAAAGTGTTCTGTTCATTAAGGAAATGGCTCCCATATCATTTGTCTCTCTTGTCTCTTGTTTTAATTGTGCCTCCCTTCTAGGTGCAAGTCATGCTTTGTGAGAGCTGTGCACTATTTTCCTGGTAGATTGAGATTTATGAGTCAGAGGGGGAATGATCAGAGGAGAAAGAGATTTATCCCAGTTACTGTTCAAAGGCTGCATTCTCTCTCTCTTTGTGTATATCCACAGGGGTCCAGGAGGAATGTGTTTTTTCAGGCAGTTGAAAGAGAAATGGACTTCTCTGTCTTTTGGGTTGGGGTTTTTTTTGGTGTCCCAGTCTTCTTGTTCTTCAGAGGATAGATGTATTACTGATGACAAGCAAAGCCAGAGATTCTGTCCCTGTAAATATTGGACACATGAAAAGACCCAAGTTGAGAAATTCAGATGGACTGTGGGTGTCCTAACAGAGCTGTGCCTCGGAAAGGCAGGGAAGAAATCCACTTCCAAGATGGGGATGAGAGTTTGAGCTGAAGCTCCATGGCTAAAGAAAGTCCTGGTAGTAAAGAAGTCCTGCTTTGAGGACTGCCCAATGCCTGTCCTTGACCACCCTTCTCTGCTTGACATACGTCATGTGAATCTGGTACCATAATAAACTCTGAGCATTTGTTTTGCAGCTGTGCAAGGCTTCCAGGTCTGTCTTTGTAAGCATGCAGATCACCCCCAGTCCTTGGCATGGACTACGGTACCCCCACCACGCACAGAGGACAAACATATTTTTAAATCCAGATGGTGGTATACCTCTCCAACCACGTGAGTCTCAAATGTCTGTGCGGCACTCCTGTGGGTATACAAGGCTGTTCCTGGGTCTGTGCTTAGTTGCTTGGCTTACCGAAGTTGCTAGCCCAGTCTTCCTTGCAGGTTTTCAGAAGAAACTGTATATGGTCAGGGAGTTGTATACAGGAAAAGACACTAACTTAAGGATAGCCTTTATTGTGATAAGGAAGTGTTTAATAATGCACTATTTAGTTGTCTCCACCATGAGCGACTAGAAGCCTCTAGATACTAATATCAAACTGGGATGCCTTGCAATTCCTGTTGACATAATTTTTAGCCTGGTTTCCTAAGGAAAACTGGCTATCCTTTTCCAAAGGAAATTGCTGTGTATCTCTCAGTCAGCCTTCCCGTTAAGTTCTTAAGCATAGCTGAACTTGATCAGTAGCTTAACAAAATGGTAGGCATCTCAAAGGTATTGTTGTGGTTTAACCCCAGCCAGCAACTAAGCACCACACAGCTGCTCACTCACTCCCCCTCCACCCAGTGGGATGGGGGAGAAAACTGGGAAAAGAAGTGAAACTCGTGGGTTGAGATAAGAACGGTTTAATAGAACAGAAAGGAAGAGACTAATAATGATAAGGGTAACACTAATAAAATGACAACAGCAATAATAAAAGGATTGGAATGTACAAATGATGTGCAGTGCAATTGCTCACCACTCGCTGATCGACAGCCAGCTAGTCCCCGAGCAGCGGTTCCCCCCACCTCCAACTTCCCAGTTCCTATACTAGATGGGACATCACATGGTATGGAATACCCTGTTGGCCGGTTTGGGTCAGGTGCCCTGGCTGTGTCCTGTGCCAAGTTCTTGTGCCCCTCCAGCTTTCTCGCTGGCTGGGCATGTGAAGCTGAAAAATCCTTGACTTTAGTGTAAACACTACTTAGCAACAACTGCAAACATCAGTGTTATCAAGGTTCTTTGCATATTGAACTCGCAACATAGCACTGTACCAGCTACTAGGAAGACAGTTAACTCTATCCCAGCTGAAACCAGGGCAGGTATTTGGTTCCTCTCTGCTTTGTGAAAACTGCTGGTAGGATAAGAAAGGGTCCCAGTGAAGGAATGGATAGGAGAGAGACAAGCTGACTTCCCAGAGTTGCTGTCTGTTTGAGCAGTGCTAACATTGTCTCTATGTAATCAGCACATCTGTAGCTGTGAACGAGGCGCCATATGTGACCACACAAGCAGGCAGGGCGCTATTTGGAGGAAAAGCCCAAGGAGAGCAGAGCAGCAGGAGACACAGCAGATCAGAGAATGTGTTGCTGTGGGGAAGGTAGGAAAGCTGTAAAGCACAAGTGCCTAAGAAAGCAGTCACAGCTTGTGCTGCAGCTTTGAGTACTCGAAGTGCTGCTAATGAAAGGTACTCTTGTCACTACTGTTATGCTATAAATCGTGTCTAATCACCCTGGTGGAGTGGACCACATATCTTATTTGGGTAGATGAAGTGAATTCTATGCCATGACCCCCTGGCCTCTTGGCATGTGGTGACACCCAGCGTGGTCTTTCTGTGCACATGCAGAGGTCGAGGGTTTCCTGATGTGAACTGACTGTCCTGGCGTGTCACCTAATGGGGAGGAGCAGCTGGGTTTTCAGGCAGAATGGCACTGGAAAGGGGCTGGTGGCCACCTGGCCTATTCCTCCAGCCTGCTTGCCCTTGAAGGGCACTTGGGAGGAGGGGAATGTGGGCTCTTGTTCTGGCAGTCTGTGCATGTCCTGTGGCTCATCCTGTTATTGAATTAAGGCTGTCATGGTGTATATTTGATTCCCAATGAGAAAAGGGGATAGTGGCTTTCTTAGTCTTGGCAGTCAGAGAGAGTGTGATGAGCTGAGCTAAGTGTCTTTGATGAATTGCTGAAGCTTTGAGTTCTTTAATTTGCATAAGCAAGAAGCGTTAAGAAGGCACTCCAAAGGAAATTCCTATACAGTTTCATCTGCTTTTAAATGGCTGGCTGATGGCAATGAAGTTACGTGGTACGTTGTACTGTGATGCTTTCCTAAAGGATGTGGTAAAACATTCTCCAGATCCAATCCAATCAAGGACAGATTTGGTTTGGCTTTGAGACCACAAAACCTGCAAGTAAGAGTTCAGGAATAATTTGAAGGGAACAACAACAGTAACAATCATGCAATGACCCAAAATAATCTTAAGGCTGATGGATAAGAGCTTAATCTTTGCTAAGGTCCTGCGTTTCTTCTTTGTGTGAAGAGCTTTGAAGGAGGAGGAAAAAGGGATACTTAGCTCCAGTTAATTGAGTATGACAATCAGATCTGGAGAGAAACCTGTGTTCCATCTTGGGAAAACACTAGCCATTTATGCATTGAAAGATCAAATTGAGATTTGTTTTTTTGATGAAACCCAAGAGAGAATCTGTTCTAAACATTTACCTGGGACACATTGGAAATCCCCATACCTGTTGCAGGTGTCATGCATCCAATGGATTGAATTGTTGATTCCCCCAGGAATGCTATGACTACCAGCTATGGGTTGCTTGGAGTCCCCTGTTTGCACTCCCTGCTCTGTGTATCTCTCTTTTGACCCTGTGCTTTCTGGTGAAGGTTTTGTCTGGTTTGCCTCCCCATGCAGAATGATTTTTTGTAACTGCTGTATTTTGCTGGAGATTCTTTTGCCAGCAATTCTAAAGCCCAGCCTATCAGTGCCTTTGCAGATAGATAGCAAGGTGTAGGTAAGCTGCCGTGAACTGTCAACACCCCTTACCCACCTAACTTGCTAGTGGCTGTTCTTTATCTGGTTTTTGCCTGTTAGGCTGCCAACTGGCAATTTCTAGAAACTCTTTTATGTAATAGAAGGGCCTAATTTGGAAATTATCACACTATCCATCTGAGTACTCAGCACATGCTGATGTCAGAGCCGCTGTGCCTGTAGTTTGCAGATTGGGACAATTATTTGCAGTTGTAATAATTTTTGGATCTGAATCTACTGAAGTGTTCACAGCGAGACTGCTAAAGCTATCATGTGTTAGCTGGTTTCCACGTGAACTTTAAAAATGGATCTAAACTTTATAAATTGACTCCGGTTGTTTTGAAACCAGGCCTGTAGTTTAAATTTGCTGTCAGTGCAGCACCAGTACTCTGGCAAAGAGCAATCTTGTATCTTCTTTTGGTGGAAAGGCCTTTATTCTGAGGTGTGGCAATTGACCCAGGAATGTGGGCTTTGGGTCCCCATTTGTGCCCAGGGCTTCCTTCTGTTACGTATGTAGCTTTGATCTGTCTCTTCTTTCATGTGAGCTCTTGCAGTTCCTTGTCAGAGCAAATTTTCTCTCAGCTCAGCTGAGAAAGGGCTAGACCTGAAGTTGTGTTTCTTTTAAATGAGAGCTACTGAAGAGCATTTCCTGTGCAAAGGAAAACTCTCAGAAGCTTCTTTTGCTTCCTCTTAAATGATGTGCGCAAGCAGCATTTAGATCCGTGTGAGCATCTGTAGTTGGAGTTTCTAAGAAGAAGGTAACATTTCTCTTTCCAGTACTTGGAACCTCAGGACTGATTTTTGTCATGTAATTGTCACCAATAGTATCTGCTCCTGAATCAAAAAGATGCTTGTTATCCTTCCGGCTGCTTGTAGCAGTTACAATTAAGTCTGCCCTAATTCCAAGCAGTATTACTCATAATAAAGTAATACTCAGATTCATTCTGAAGATGTTGAGAAAGTTGGATTCCTCTTCTGGCACTGTACCTCCTTGTGAGAGTTTCTTCGCTTCCTAAAGAGTTTTAAAGTTGCTTCTAATATAATTACCTGCAGTGTGTGCAGTACTTGAGTAAAAGAATGAGAGAGTGTAGTAGTGTAAATGGGGTGGGCCAAAATTGGTGTAAATTGGCATAAAACTCAGTTGACTTCTGTGGAGTTATACTGATTTACTGCAGGTGAGTGTGTGGCTTGGTATTTCAAAGCAGTGCTCGTGCACTGAAACGTGCCTCTTTGTTGATTAATGTTGGAAGTCTGCTAAACTTGTCAGAGTGTTTTTGCTGAATCATGAGCGATGCTGTTGAATGATGTGTTAGTCAAAGTGGCCTGGGCTAGATACAGCAAATTCCCGTCTGTGGAATGCCCACTGGCTTTCACAAAAACTCCGGGAAGCTCGCAGACTTGGAATGAGTATGGCCTTTAATTGGGCTTTGCGTGTTTGTTCATTGCATTAGTTCTCAGAAAAAACCCAAAAGTGCTTAGTGCTTTTCTGCTTTATAATTTGTTATATAATATAAATAATTGTGTTATCCTGATACATCAGCTCTTCTGCTAGCAAAACTGTCTTAATTTCTTACAAAAACTGCTGTTTGGTATCAACAGAATACAGGCTCCTTAGTTTTGCGTTGCAGCAGAATATCAACCGTATTACTCTCTTTTTTCCAAACTCATTTCATTTTTTTCTGAATTGAGGTTAAACTCAGATTTGTCATCTTCTATATGTCATTCTTTTTGAAGCAGCGGTACAATAATGAGTGAAAATTTTATAATAGCAGAAATTGATTCAATCTATTTTACACAGATCAGTTTCCGCCCTGGTCACCCGTGCCCCAGCATGGCTGTGTTATAGCCTATGCAACTGTGGTTTGTGCTGTTTAACATTAATGACCTGGATGATGGGGCACAGCGCAAAAGAGGGGGTGCGTTTGGTAGACCTGGTGGGTGTGTTGCCATCCAGAGGGACCTCCACAGGCTGGAGAACTGGGCTGAGAGGAACCTCATGCAGTTCAGCAAGGGGAGGCACAAAGTCCTGCTCCGCGGCAGGGAAAAACCCCATGCCCCAGTATGTGCTGGGGGCTGACTGACTGGAAAGCAGCTTTGCTGAGAAGAAGCTTGGGGTCCTGGTGGACAACAACTTAGACCATGAGCCGGCAATGTGACCTTGCAGCAAAGGCGGTGGCCAACAGCATCCTGGGTGGCATTAGGAAGAGCGTCACCAGCAGGTCCATCTTCTGCTCTGCTCAGCACTGGTGAGGCCACGTGTGGAGTGCTGGGTCCAGTTCTGGATTCCGCAGTGCGAGAGAGACAGGAACATACTGGAAAGAGTCCAGCAAAGCATCATGAAGAGACTGGAGCATCTGACATGCAGCAGGAGGCCAGGAGAGCTGGGACTGCTCAGCCTGGAGGCAAGAAGGCTTGGGGGAAGCTTATCAATGTAAATACCTGACGGAAGGGAGCACACAAGATGGGGACAGGCTCTTTGCCATAGTGCCCAGTGACAGGACAAGAGGCAGAGGGCAAAAATGGAAATTCAGGAAATACCATTCAAACATAAGAAGAAGCTCTTTTTTTTTTCTTAAGTGGTTATTGGGTTGGATTTTTTTGTTGTTGTTTTGGGTTTTTTTTTTACTGTGAGGGGTAGCCAGACACTGGCAGAGGTTGTCCAGAGAAGTTGTGGAATCTCCATCCTTGGAGATATTCAGAACATGATGAGACAGAGTCCTGGGCAACCTGCTGTAGCTGACGCTGCTTTGAGCAAGGGGGTTGGACGAGATGATCTCCAGAGGCCCCCTCCAGCCTCAGCATTTCTGTGATTCTGTAGTGGGAACAGCGAAGCTGAATTATCACCCTGTGAGTAAAATCCTAGCATCTGATCTGCATTGCGGATCTGTTGTCTGCATTGCAGATTTTTGTTGCATTGTCTGCACGCATCTGCTGGTGGAACTCCCTCCAACATCAGTATAAAGTAGAGGTCTGCAGTGCAGATTGACAGCTGGGATTTTTCTCTGGAGCATTTCCCCATCTGTGTTTGAGACAAACCAGGATAACATTTTAACTTTTTTCCTCTGTAAACGGAGTGTTTTGTGAGTTGAGTGTTCCATAGAGAAGTTTATTAAAAGGCAAGCTTCATCTCCCAGTCCTCGAAAAAAAGTGGCACTGAGTTCACAGCTCAGATGCTAGGAAAGAGGAAACTCATGTGACAAGATACTAATACAGGTCTGCAAATGTAATTTAAATTTGTCTGAACAAGTTTCCTCTAAGAAGGGAGGGGAGGTGCAAATGACAGAGACAACTTCCATAGAGAAGCAGTGAAAACTTTTTTATCAGTTCATTGTGAGTTGGGTAATGGTCTTAGTGAGATTATCTGTAGCCTTAGCAAGCAGTAGTTCATTTCCAGGGTCAGCCAAATGCTTTGATCTGTTTTGAATCGAAGCCTGGTCGCAGAGGTTGCTGCTTGTTGCTTCTGCAGAAGCATTTCTGGGGGTCCTGCTGAGCTTTCTCTAGGTCTTAAAAAATGCTGCTTAAATATTGATCTTTGCAGAGATACTAGACTAAGGTGGCATCTATTTTTAACCAGTACTCTCTACTAATGTTGATGTCAACAGAGAACTTGGCCTAAAATACTACATGAGAAATTTTCCAGTGTATTTCCTCCAGCCCTGAGATAAGACAAAGTGATAGGAAAGCAAATAAGCCTGTTCTCTTATTAATCTTTCAATTGCTGAATTTCTGTGTCTGTTGATGTGCAAAATGTGATTATACTTTTCCTTTGTCTTGTCAAAGGTGAAGTCATCTTAATGACACTCCTCTGTCCACAGACACTTTCTTGGGAACTACCTGTTAAATACTTTCAGTAGCTGGCTTCTAAAATTCTCTGGTTTTGTTTGGTTTTGTTGGCCCAGGCATGGCCTCAGATGTGAGACCAGATTCTCTGCCAGTTTTATCCGTGCAGTTTTATCAGAGTACCTGCCTTTAGCAGGGCTGTACCAGTATATGCCTAAGGCAACTAAGATGTCACAAGCTGAATGGCATTAGCTAATGGAGTGCAATTCAGATGGAGAGCAAGGTAATCAATCAACCAGTTCTCTGTTCTCTTCTGAGTGCCTTCATACTTCTGTGGGAATTTCAAGGACTCTGGTGATAGAAACAAAGCACCAAAAGCTAACTTGACTCAAAATTTCAGATGGGTAGCATGAACAGCGACCATCTGTGGTTTGTTTTTTTGTTTTTGAACAGGAGATCTTTTCTGGAGAGGAGGTGAAAGAAACAGGTTTGCTATGTGACCACATTGAGCTAAACACTGGCTTTGTTGAAGTCTGAGACAAAATGCTGGCTTTTGAGGGCCAAGTATGTGCAAATTTTAGAGTAAGTCCCCATGGCTGTAGCTCTGGCTAGACAACTGCACCCATGTTCATGCTGTTTGACATCCCCAGTACAGAAAGGCTGAGTGCTGCGAGGGATCCTTGCTATTCCACAGCACCTGACTACGGTCTGCCTAGTCTTGGAGAGCATTTGTGCCATACTTGACTTCTCTGTAACCATGCGGACCCCAGGGCCACCTCACTGTTACCTTTGTAAGTGGCTCTGCCCCGTGTCCTCCTTGGCTGTTCTCTGGTGACCACGGAGGGATTATTTTTCAGTGGGATGTTACTAGCAGGACAGGAAAGGCAGGAGGGGTTCAGCTGTTTTGTGAGGGACAGCCAGAGCTGCAGGTAAGAGTGCTGAGGTGACCTGCGGTGACCTCCTCGTGCTCCTGGGTAACCAGCCGGTTCACATGCAGGGGTCTAGCTCCTGTGCCAGTTTTATGTTGTTGCATTGTGAGATTTTGTGTGATATTTTTAAAAATTGTTTTTGGGTTTGGTTTTTTTGTGATTCTTACTGAACCAAGGCCTGTCACCTCAGGCTGTTTCGGCAGAGTGACACCAGCACCCCTTGGCAGGACTGGATTTGCAGGACTGGGCTGTGGGCTAAATGAGCTGGCAGAAAGTCTGGAGTAGTGCCAGGTCTGGGATGAGCTGCCCAGTCTAGGAGGAGAGGGTTGTGGTCATCATCCTCTGTCTGCACCAAACTCACATTACCCTGTGGCCTTCCTTGCTCGGCACCCACCTGTTCAATGTCAGCATTGGAGCGTGCAGGTGTGTGAAACTACAGCCATCTGGCTTGTCCTCGACTCAGCGATGAAACTAACAGTCGCTTTCTGACAGAAGGCCATCCTTGGCTGGGCTGGGCTTGTCCACGGGTTCCCTGTTGTGTAGCATCTACTGGAGGATAGTGTCCATTTGTGTGGCACTTAGCATTTTCCTGGGATGACTGCCATAAGCATTCCATTTATGCTAGTGTCACTGATCAAGTCTGCGTGTTTTAGGGCTTTTGTCTGTCCCAAACTTGTAAGCAGTCAAGACCCAGGTGTTAGTTTAGTCTTGTGAAGCCCAGTGGCAGTTACCTGACCAGCAACCTCCTTGCTTGGTGCCCGTGTTGAGATGACATCATGACTGGTTACGGTGAGGCATCGTTGCATCTAGTTTTCTGGGTCACACTGGCTATAGCATCGTGCTGACCTGGCCATGTAACTACAGTGTTTTGGGCTATGCCTCTTCTCCAGGTGTACAATGAGTAGTGATGCTTCAAGTGGCTTGCGTCCAGAAGATGCATCCAAACTACATATGAGTGCCAACTGTAAAGTGCATCAAAAGCCCACTATTTTCAAAGCGTTACTGCTTGTTGAACAAAGGCTGGTGCCTTGCTGCAGCCTAGGCAGTGTGGACATATGGCCAACAGCCTGCAAAGCGGCTTTGAGAAGATCGTCTCAATAGAAGCAATGGAGAGTTGAGAGAGGATCGCTGAGTTCATTTTATACCTGTTTCCTGAAATTTCTTCTTCTCAGCTTTATTCCTCTTGGTCATATATTCTTAAAATGAAACTCTTCTTTACAGGGAAAAAAACAAACTTCTGGCTCTGTAGTTTCCAGGCAGCATGGATTATAAAATGAAATAACCCAACAGTATATTTAGAAGCATGCAAGTAAATGTCTCGTAGCTAAACTTAATGTAAAGGTACAGCTAATTGGAAGTAGTATGTTAACACAGAGAATAATGGTACTTATTTCCCATTTCACAAGGTAGAAGACAGACTTCAGTTAAATGAAATTGCAATGAAAATGATTATTATTTTGTTGTATTTCTGAGGAAGAAAGTAAACCTTGGAAATTTCTCAGGTGATTTTGGAACTTTCTTCTCTTGTGGGTGTTCTTTCAACTTTAAAACATTTTCATCAGAATTTTTTGATGCCTGTAAAAATAGTAATAACGTAGGAGACTAGCAATATTAGATAAACAATTGCCAATTAAATCAATCTCACTGTTAAAACACAATATGAAAATGTACACTGCAAAGCAGCATGAAAAAATGCATAGAAAAATGGTAATGCATGATTTTCAGAATCATGTGCTTTGTGATTTTTACATGCCTGTTTAGTGGTTTGTCCTAGTCCTTACCAAACAGTCGTGTAAGGAACCAGCTTTGCCAAGGACCTTCCCTGCAACACTCTCCTTGGGATACCTAGTTTGTGACAGCAAAAATGGGAATGCCATGGAAAGGAAAATGAGGAATGAGAGGAGATGGATGGTTTTCTGTGCGTGTGCATGTGGTAGGTAGGGAGAGCCCTGGACCATTTCCTGAATGTCAGGCCAGGATCCTGCTGAGAGATGCTGGTGGTCCTGCAGGATAACTCAGCCCCGGATTGTCTTTGTTCTTCAAGTGCTCTGTCTGTGAGAAGCCTGAAAAAGGTGGCATATGTTGGAAAAGCAGGGCATGTGGTACCAAGTACCTGCTTTTTTTTTACCCTGATAGGAGAGGAGGATTTGTGGCCTGTCACAGACTGCAAGTTTCCTCTCTAGTGTCAGCAAGTGGGAATTTTGCTCCTTCCAGGGCAATATCGTAGGTTGAGACCTATGAACACACTGCAACAACTCAGCCAGGAGGGAAGCCTGAAACCATACTGAGGGACAAAACTTAGCTGCTAGAAGAAGCATTAGAAACTGGCAGTGAAGTTTGTCATGAACAGGTCCAGTGAGGAACCGGCTATGTTGTGCTCATCTCTGAGGAGATGCAAAACCCACAGCTGAATACTAAGCAAAAAGGGGGAAAAAAGGAGGAGGAAGAAAAAACCAAGCAGCATCGTTTGGAGGAAAGCACGTATTTTTCACTCTCATGTAGAATACAGGAAGTTGGTTTCAAATGTTTTGTTGTTGTCATTACCTCTTTGATAGGAGTAGTTCATGCTGCTACAGGAGAATCACAATTAAAACTGATGAGGGTGTGAGGGTAGCGTCCATGATAGGAGGCAGCGCATTCCCCTCTCTCTGTGTTGGCTTGCAGAGCCTCGCTCCTCACTGAGGGCACACAGGCTGCCACACTGCTCTGAGCGTGGAGGCAGGTGATTTTGATGCTGATGGTCATGCCCAGCTCCTCTTTCATGTGCCACAGGTCTGTGACTAGCTGATGAGTGTAGCTGCCCATTATGTATATGCAACGGGAGAGAAGAGGGCTGTTTTGCTGGGGCTCTACAAAAGCTGTGGACAAGAAGACCCAATGACAGAGGAGCGATAGCTCTGGTAAGCCAGACCTCTATGCAGTGTCTAATGTTAGTGTTTATCTGACCAGTGGGTAGCTGGAAGTGTTGTCAAATGGCAGATAAAACCCTAAAAACGTGCACTGTGACCATCCTTTTAGGATTCGTTGCAAGTAACCATGGGGCTAGGGATGCAAGAAGTCCGTTTTTATTTCCCTGCTGTTCAGTTCAAGAGTGAAATCAGGAATAGCTTTTAAGTGAGAGTCAAATGGACTGCAAGCCTGTAGATGAAACGAAATACAGGGATGGAGACTCTGACCTTGTCTATCCAGAAAATAGCAGTGATTTAGAGATCAGTTTATGAACTTATTACTTGCATCTATTTCATTGAATTCAGTAACTGATGTGTGCAGCATTCCCTTTCTAGCACACCTGGGTGGAAGAAGATGTTATCATGCCAGTTCAGGCACTCCTGCAGCAGCAGGAAATGATGAATAGAATAGCTGTTGTTTTCTTCCTTCGCTTCCTCTAGATGAACATCTGAAGTAAGGCAGAGGGGCATCTTTCCACACTGTCATTCTGTGTATTTCTCTTTCTTCAGCCTGTTTCCATTGTACTTTAATTTTGTGCAGAAGTGATGGCTTGCCCATGACCCCTGGCTGATGGTTGTTCTCTCATTTGGCCCTTGTCAGGGCAGAAGCAGGCGTACTGTGATTGCTTTACTCACCACGTTAGGCTATCAACCAGCATTTGTTGATCACTTGTGCGCTTGCAGATTTGAAGTTGTCATTCCTTCCATTTGCCACAGTTCTCTTTTCTTTTTTTCTTTTTCTTTTTTTTTTTTTTTAAAGCTTCTGGCACGGGACACAGCCCTTGCTATACTTCAAGTAATCCTCTCTGCACCCTTCCCAAAATTCATGGCTATTATTCAAGAAAGCAAAGAAGGGCTCAATGAACAACACTGAGGCAGAAAGAATGAAGTCCTGACAGTTTATATTTAACCGATGGCATTTTTAAAAATTCCTAATTAAATACCACAACCTTTTCTCATTTCAATTGTTGGCAATAGTTTTGCAGTAGCCCAGTGTGAATTTACTGTTCTCAGGCAAGAGAGGGGCCCTGTTGGTGGGAGAATTGTGCGGGTGGTGTAACACATCGATCTTCCAGCTCACCTTCCTGTTATTCAGATGCCAGAGTTTGTGATCAGTTGTATACAGCAAGTTGCCTATATTTGTGTTCCACATTTTGGTGGCACTTGCAAGATACCTACTGCTATGTCTTGTATTTTGCCACTAGTATGAGATTGCTGCTGAGCTGCTTCAACCTTGTGGAGAATGAAGTCATATATGTAAAAAGTAAATTATTTGGCATGTGCTTGACTTGCTACCCTGACTTTTTATGATGTTGTGAGTAAAATTCAGAGTGTTTGTCCTTACCTTCAGTGATCTGGATTGGCTGTAGTTCAAGCTGCAAACGAAGGCTGTGGTCAACAGCCTTCTGGACAGTGGAGCTTTTTCTCCAAGCGTACCAGTCTGTATAGAAAATGGAAATAACGTTAGCTTTCAAGGGTTTTCTGCATTTTAATGGAAACTTACAATTCTGGACAAATCCTGTGTGCAAAGGTGGCTGGGTTAAAATCTAAGAGTGACTCCTAGGCAACCAAGAACAAGGGGAAGTTTGACAGAAACTGGTCCAAATTCATGCAAGCATTTGGATGAGTTAGCACATTTTATTTTTTTTTAATAAGCTTGAGGAGATCTTCTTGGCCTCGTTAAGGTATCTTTCAAGGTTGTTAGTTCCTGCAACAGAGAGGTTTCTGTAGTCATCCTGAGCCCTTTCAAGCATGGGCTGTTTGGCTGAGCAACTTTAATTGAGGAGTGAGGAGTTTGTGGAGTCTGCTATTAATAGCTGAGTACTAATAAGGTGATCCAGGAGAATGTAATAGTTTATGAGGTTGGGGGGGGGTGGGGGGTATAAAAGATGTGCAGGGGGGGGAAATATTCCTCAGGTGAATCATTCTGATTTAGATAAATGGTTCTCATTCCACCTCCCAAAATGTGGATTAAATATTCAGAACAAGTAATTGTGAAGTAATGGGCAAAGCCTGACATGCACCTGCTGCATCATGTCTACCTCTTAATGAACAGTAAATGATGCAGCTGCTTTGCCACCCTGGGTGTGTTTAGCTACAGAAGTGGGGAGATGGCAATAGAGAGCTGTGATGAGGCTGTGGTAGGTTTCTGTTTTTTAACAAAGGCTGCCAAGTGTCAATGTGTAATTTATGATCGTTTCAAGAAAGGCTGCTTTTAGATTGAATATAGATGGGAAACAGGTGTGTCCTGTGTGGCAGATTTATGCCCGAAGTCCTGTACTTTTAAGAATATAAGTGAAATTTGAGAACAAGTAATTCTTAAACCATATTTACTCTGTCCACTGTAAGTTAGGAGTAAGTAGGTGCGTATCAGAGTGATAAAGGAGAAGTCAGATGCTGTTACCGGGTTTTGCTGAATGAACCTAGTCTATAGCGTCTCTCTTGGTTCTTCTCCTGGAGACAACCTAGTGCTCTCTTTTTCCCCATCTGCATGGAGATACTGTTGCATTTGTTTTTTCCTTGATGGCAATTTTGTTGCCCAGTTGACAGCTTAAGAAAATTTCTTCTCTAAGCAAATTGCCTGCAGTTTGCCAAGGGCAGGACTGAGGCTTGTGTGGGAAACCATCTTGGTTGTTGTTCATTGCTGATTTTGTTTGGTGTCAGAGGTCTTTGCTGTGCTGGAGGTCTCAATTTCAGGACAGAGTGACAATTAGAGCAGTCAAAAATTCCCTCCTCCTTTTGAGGTTCCTTCCATGTTGATGCAGCTCCCCAAACGTTTTCCAGAGGCGGGCAGCCATATAATTTGCTGGAAAAGCAGTAAGGTAACCTTCCAGGCGCTCTCTACATTGCTTGTCTTCTCAGATCTCTGAGAAGGGATTTGATGGTGGGGAAAAGAAAGCAGACTAGAAGCAGAGAGTACGTGTCATTTTTGCATAGCTTTTTTTTCGGTACCGTGGTTCTAGAAGAGGGCAGGGTGTGGTGTGTGAAAGCCAGGGCAGATAAAATGTTAGTACACAAACTTCCTAATTTGTCTTTCCTTCCTGTACAAATAAGCCAGTACTTTATCATGCATGAACACAGCTAATGTTGATGAATGGTGAAACCATGTAGCATGGAGGCAGCAGTGTTTTGGGATTACCATATTCGCCAGTGGATACCTGCAAGTGCTGCAAAAGAAAGAAACAACACGGAGAACATGTAGGATGTGACTGATGCGCCGTTAGCCCACGTGCTGCCGAGCAGAGACAGCCTGTGACTTCTGTGTCCAGAGGGACTATTTATTAAGGAGAAAATGTACAATTGTTTTGTGCATCCTTCAGGTGGCTTGGATTACGCGGCTTTGCGTGCTCACAGCAGCATAATTCCTCTGGGAATGTCCACCCAAGGAGAACCGATGTGGATGTGCAGAGCTCTGAGGTGTCCCGGGAGTTGTGGAGTGGCAGGGCTGCAAGGCAGCAGGAGCATGTCTTTGCTCCCGCATGATGCAGAGGGCTGCATGCAGAAACATAATAGCAAATTGTAGATCTTTGTGGGTCCCAAGCAGTGTGAAACATCTGCCCGTTGTCCTTTTAGGCAGTAGTGGGGTGGAGGAAGAGATCTCCATAGCCAATACCTGGTCTATGGGTTTTTTCCGTGTGGGCAATGAAAGGATATGCCTTGGCATTTTTGAAATCAGCATTTTCTACTTGTGTGTTTTTCCATCCAGCCTGAATTTTCAGTGATATTAAAGCATCCTTTTACCTTCCCTGGTAATGGAAAAGAGTCTACACTGGCACATATCGCATTGTGCCCACCTCAGGAACATTGCGCTCAGTGAAAGACCTATGATGTAAATGAGCATCTGACTGGTGGATTTACAGGCGAGGGATGTTTTGGAGTTGCACATACAACTGGACTGCTGTAAAACTTAGAGATGTTTTAAAACTCAAAAAGTGTTTTTAAAACCTGAAATCAGTTGTTTGTTTTGAGTGGGCCCATGTTTAGAGATGGAAATATTGAGTACAGTGTAAACCAGTTGGAATTACAGAAATGAAGGGTCTCACCCAACCGGCTTACCAGTCAGTGGTGGAGATGTAAGGATAAAAATGAAACAAATTGCAAGTTAACCTCTTAACACTTTGTTGTACGTCTGACAGACAAATCACTGACCTACCTGTGCTGATTCCCATTTTTCTATGATTCATGTACAAATCCTTGCACTCTGCAGAGTGCGTGAAAGATGGTCAGCCTTTCAAGCCATATCACTGTGTAATCTTTGTATTAATCACAGAGCAATAACTTGAAATAACATTCAGGGTAGGTGAAAACAGCCTTGGACTCTAGCCTTTCTGTTGTCATCTTCACCTCTGGAAAGAAACTAAAACTATAAGGTGTGTTGCAGTGAAGCTTACAACTTGCAGTTGAGTGAGTAGGTGTATACTTGTTTTCTCACGTTGAGATATGTTTCTTCAGCTATGAAATGAATAACTGATCATTTGAAATGAACACATGCATATGTATTTTATAATCTGAGGTATGTAGTTACAGGACAGTAAGTTCCATGCTGGTGGATAGCAGTGTAAAGATAATATACAGCAGGTTTTTCCAATAGCTCAGTTAACTTTATGACTAGAAAACTTGCTTCCAACAATTACGAACTGAGTTTCAGAAGAAAAAAAGCCATCAGTTCAGTGTGAAGTATTTTCAATGCTAAACTGTGTGCATGTGTTTTTCCTTTGGAGGCAGGGCTACAAACCATGCAGAAACACACCAGCATACTTGAAGAGCTGCTGACATTTACTACTTCCTGGTAATTTCTTCTGGAGAAACAAACAAAACCCCCATCAAGCCAAAACACACCCTAAGGGGCAATACCCTGTATTTGTCAAGTATGTACAAGTGGAGAAGGACTGTTAAGTACTCAGCTCAAAGGAGTCCTCTTAGCTGCAGATTTTTGAAAACAGTTAATAAAAGCAGCAGCTCTTGCTCTTGAGAAGAGTACTGTCCCGTTTCAGAAGGCAAATCCTCTTCTGCTTTCTCCCTTCTCACCCAGTAAATTCACTGTATCACGTGCATCTTAGTCCTGTGTTTGTCTGCGCTGTGGATAGAGGATGCAGCACCCACCCTGGATGCACCAAATGAGACTGTTTTAGCCACCTCGTTAGCCTTTGCACAGGCATTGTCTCACAAATGCCAGATTCTGTAGGTGCGGGTACCTGTGGGAATCCTATGTATACCTAAGGGTTGACCAGCTGATGTTGCCAATGAGATGGTATTCAAAGCAAGCTGTGATGAAAATAGCCCTACTAAGATAAGTTGCTTGAAATGAGTATGCGTATATGAAGGAATGAATACTGATAAGCAGTGCAGGTAATTAAGAAAGTGCATAAGAAAGGTCTCTGTGCATACAGTGTCTGGCACAGGATGCACGTTAGGCATCTATCCATCAGGTAATTTTAGCAGAGCTTGAACCAAAGGAGACTCCTTTTATTTTCTTTAAAACACTGAGCTTTGTTTTTCTTAATACATCTGCCGAGGTTTTGATTAATTTTAGAAGTCCTGATCTCTAACTGGCCTAGTTTTTCAAGCTAAGGAGAAGAAGCTTAATCTATGACTATTTACCTTCTGCAACGTGGTAATACTTTCTACATCAGCTTTTATGGTATGCAATTTGATTATGGAACAGCTGCATAATAGCTTGACTTAAAATCCATTTTACATGAAGAGGACAACTTTAGGAGTACAGATACGTAGAGCATATCCATGATGTTTTGCTAACTGAAGGGGACATGCAAGAGCATGCTGTGAAATACCATTCACAAAGATATTTCTAAGTGTACCAAGGCGAAATCGTACTGTACTCGGTGAGCAACCTCAAGTAGGATCCATGGTTCTAGTGTGAGGCAGAGGGGCATATGTGTAAAAGCGATGAAATATGTACCCCAAGAAGTTATAAATAATAGGGAAGTTTGGTTAATTGGTGTAAACGGTGAACATTGGCAAACATAACTGCAATACTCTTTCTTGGGAAACGGAGAATGAAAATAGCTCTGGTGCTATTTTGTTGCGAGTTTCTTTGACCTGTGAATCAGTCTGTTGAGCCACAAGACAGCTCTGGAGTAAATTATTGGAATTAAGTTTTTTCAGTTTTTCCCTGGTTCTGTTCAGAGCAGAAGGGATGAGATATATACATAGGTATGTATGTTAGAGTTTTGATAAAATGCATTTAAATCTTGAGTCTGTTAGAACATTTGGTCTCGTGGGGAGCAAAGCTTGGGTCAGTTAATGGGTTCTTGGGTTAGATGATGTCTGTCTGGCATTTGATAGCATTACTTGAAAACCAAATGCATGATTTATTTATCCGCTTTAGAGAAGGAGACATACAGGAACATAGGAAGGCCGAGAATTACATGGACTGCGAAGTATTTTATTTGGGCTTTTGTCCAAAAAAAAAAGTGCCTTTTCAGTAAACTGGTAAGATGTAAGGGCTCAAAAAATCATCGAGAGGGTAAGTCGACCAGACTGAGTGGAATTCTACCAACGATGCGTTCTGTGTTAACTCTAGTAATATAAGAGGTAGTTGTACCCATGTAGCAGTGCTATTTTTATTTCTTTAAAAAGATGCTGTTGCCTCGTACTGGGAGGAATCCAAGTCCCATAATGGCCCAACATTCCGAAAGTCGAGGTGGGGAAGATCTGCTAGTGCAAGTAATTAATGAACAGGCAATACCTGGTGAGGGTGTGTTGGTACGGCTGGTGGAAAGCGCTCTCTGTATGTGCAGTGGACAGTCTCAGCAGTACCCCGCTTCTTTGGAGGCAGAGAACTACACTGTCGCTCTTGGCATCTGTTTTGTCTGGGATGTTTTTAGAGGAAACGCGTTTCAAAGTGTACTGCCCTGCTTGCACGTGCTGGAGAGGTAGCTTATGGCTGTTGCTTCCTTGGTAAGAGAAGGAGGCAGCAGTGCTGTGCGTGGGGTAGGTGTGTAAGCAGGGGGTGAGCTGGCAGCAGGGCTCCTGCCTGCGTACTCCAGCCCCAAGTGTAGCCCTGGCCACAGGTGTCCAGATATAAGTGTGGGGGCACAGCACGGAGGGAAGGGCCTTGCCCCTGTTGCTCAGAGCCCTTCTGCAAACCCCACGTGTCCCCCACGTCCTGTCCCAGACTGCTTCCCACAGGGAGAATCTTGCCGCCCCGCTCCTTCCAGAAGGTGGAAGGGGAGTGATAATGGAGACTATAGTCGCTAATACAGACTTGCCCAGTGAGTCGTCATCGCAGGCGTCTTTGCGCCTCGCCCTGTTTGGCAGCCCCTCACTGCAGAGCCCCTCGCCCTGCTGCAGAGCCCCTCTTCTGCCCCCTCCCAGGCTCCCGCGCCTTCCAGCTCAAAACTCCTGTCTTCTCTTCCAGCCCCAGCTTCTGGCACCGATTTCCAACACTCATCTCCCAGCTGTACTTAGAAAAAGGTCGTTCAGAAAAGAGCCCCGCAGCTTAAAAAAGAGGACAAGGCTGAGAAAGATGGACCCATTGTAGACTTTGTCAGGCCCTTTATTTATCCTGTGATTAAGGTTGGGGTGACAGAGGTGTCGAACTCTGCAGAAGAACATTGCTGCTGTGGCAGAAGGTGCTTCAGAGGTAGGAGACAGCTGGAGCCCGCACGGGCAGCATTTGGAGGGGGCCAAGGGAAAAGGTGCTGGAGAAAGAAGGATGTGTTTCTGCATCTGGTGACCTCTGTGGGATTGTGCTTGTTGTCACAGGGTCATTTACGGTGTTGTTTCAAGGATGGGGTCTTCATGCTTTTAGTCGGGTAGGAAACAGCAGTACTTTAGCTTACATTTCACCTCTTGTTTTTTCTTTCATACTGTCTGCGCAGAGAAAGCGCAGGCTGGATTTAAACTGGGGCTGCTGTTTTCTCCTGGAGATTGGTGAAACTTTCCTTGAACAGAGAGCAAAAGGAATTTGTTGGAACTTTTGCAATAGCAGTGATGTGTCAAGGTTAGAAAAAGTCTAACCATGCATCAGGCTCCAGGGTCTGGCGGTACAGGAGAAAAAAGTTTGCCTGAAAATCAAAAATGTTGTCTCTGGAGTTCAGGAATGCATTTTCCTTTTGACTGTCGTGGGAAATGCAAAGCCAGGAACTGGCCCAGCAGTAAACTGATTTGGGGCTCGATTTCTTCACCCTTACACTGAGCACCTTATTTCAGAGGGCCTATTCGTGAAAGCAGCAGTAGTGCTCACGGAGGAGGATGCTGTTCTGTTCAGTAGAGGGGGCAGAACCATCACTTCTGAGGCTGCTTGAGCTACTGCTTGCTTTGTAAAGCAGCACAGCAACCTTCCTTCCCCTCTGCTATTTTCTTTCTTTCTTTCTTTATTAAATAAATGGGGTTTATTTATTAAAAGTGAACTGAAGGATGTGCTGTGAACACCAGATTAACATGGCTATGCAAACGAAGGCCCCTGGTATTTGATAACTTACCTAGTGAGTGTGATTGCCTGGTCACCAGCTGTTAGAGTGAATCCTGGCGGAGAACAGGCAAAGGGGAAAGTCATCACTAGATTAAATAAGAAGGAAGCAAATAAAACCATCAATAACTCCCTAACAAAATACTTACCTCCCTGTCATCCTCAGGAATCCATTTCTTGTAGTTCTGCAATTCACTGTTTTCTCTAGCTGAAGAAATGGTGTAATTATATTAAAAAAAAAAACCTGCTGAAAGGATATATCCATCACATAAAATGTGCATAGAATGTCTTCATATGTAATGTTTTTTTTTACCCAGGCATATGAAAGGTACCTTCTTCTAAAAGAGCATGGTTGTAGATTAGTTCATGTATTCCTAAATACAGCTAAGTAAGCTGTCAACTTAAAGATTTGTCTAAGTTAGTAGCATTTCTCTTAAATACAGCCTGTTAATGTTAGCATAAATGAATGGAAGGAGATAAAGAATGCTGTGCGCAACTGTGACACAAGCTACGTTCAGGTGAGACTACTAAAAGAATTAGTAGCCTCAAACAGGAAGGGGGGAATTGATAGCATATTTCCATACATTCTGTATGGTATGTCTAAATATTTTGATGGTTTTAATATTTTGTACCAGCTGTGGAAACTGGTTTGCTGCTAGGTGACTGTAAAAGGGAGATTTGGTAAATAATTGAAGTTTGATTTCACCGGAGCTCTGATTCTTAAAGTCGCTTTCCTTTGCCGTTTTTTAAAATGATGGCTGCATCAGCCGGACAGATGGCACTGTCGAGGGGCTGCAGCTGAGCACCCCCGGTGCTGCTCCCAGCCTGGATGACTCATCTCTCCAAGGCAGCTGCACCCAGGAGCACTCTGCCACCTGCTCTTCCAGACCCGGCGTTTCTCATTCAAACTGAGATGACGCGTCGTGTTGAGCCACGTGCAAGTAATTTCTATAGGATTGGCTTAACATGCAGTAGTGCCGTCTGCCTGCGCACGGTTGGCTTCCACCGCTGGTCAATGGGAGTCTCTGCTGACAAATAAAAATGGAATTGAATAGAAGGGAATTGAAAGTCAAAAGGGCCCTGTAATAATTTTAGAGTGCCTGAGGCACCACGCTGAAGCCCTGGCATTATAAATAAGGGTAATGTACTAGAGACTGAATTGCAGTCAAAGCAGCTGTAAGAACGTGGAGTGTGTGCTGAGCTTCTTTAAGGTGCGTGGAGTTAGATTATGATCTGT
The DNA here is from genome assembly GCF_929443795.1 of Astur gentilis. Classification (NCBI taxonomy): domain Eukaryota; kingdom Metazoa; phylum Chordata; class Aves; order Accipitriformes; family Accipitridae; genus Astur; species Astur gentilis. The sequence continues at coordinate 18,403 of NW_026061075.1, read as the reverse complement.
AGGCAGTGCAGGCAAATCAATATTTGCTCACCGATGTATGTCGTGACCTTAAAGCCTGTGATTAGAAAGACCGAAGGGATGTGGGGAATGTGAGATGAAGGCTCCAGAGCCAGGAGTGTGAGAGCTGTATTGGAGCAGCCCGACCCTCTGGTTTTCTCAAAATGTTTCCAGGGGCTGAACAGTGGAAGGGGCTGACTGTCGTCCCGGCTCACGGCGTCTCATCTCCTGGACCGTCTGTGTGATGATGTAGTCTGCTGACCTCTTGCTGCATTTCACAGTAATTACATCTACCTAAAATACGGCGTTTAAAAAAACCCAAACAAACCCCTGTTTATGAATAAGGTTGGTGGGAGGATGGGAAGAATCCGAATGTCCTGGCTGAGCTCACTGTTCCTGACATAAACTGGAGTAAATCCAGTACTGTCACTGGGCCCGTGAGTGTTAACAGCAGCTCATGGCAAATTGCACGGGCTGCCCCAGAAGGGCTGGAGCTGAGTCGGAGGGTCAGGCAGGGGAAGCGTAAGGGTTGGCCTTGGTGCCTGCTGAAGCTGGGCAGATGCTGTGGGCCAGCCTTGGGACAGCTGGTACAATGGGACGGCTTTAATAGCTCGATGGTGAGGCGTGATGGCAGGGAGGAGAGCGAGCGCTTCTTGAGTTGGGACTCAGTGTCTGATTTCAAGTGCTGGTGGCTGAATTTACCAGCTCAAGGCATTTATTCCCTAATAACCCTCTCAGCCACCATAGGCTGCATGTGTCTTGCTTTGTGCCATGTGCAGGATGACAATCCCTTTTTCTGCAAAGGTAAATGGGCTTGGGAAGAACAGCAGTTAAAGGATGCCACTTACTGCTGCGTTTTGGGTGCAGACATACCCACAAATCTTGCTCCCACCAAATTGTAGCATGCATGGAGAGCTTTACTGGTACATGGGTGTAAATCTTCAAGCCCCCAAGCTGAAATGTACCATTTGATAAAGTTTCCAGGCACTTTCTGGCTGGTGCAGTGATTTGGTTTTTTTTTTTTCTTTCTGATTTTTTCTCCTTCCTTGCTGGTCTTACAGCTGCCCAAGGTGCAGCCAGAGAAGTGGAGGAGGGTCCCTGCCTGGCCTGCAGCTCCCTCCCTCGCCATTCTTAGAGTGATTTGGGGTTATTTTGCTGTGTCAGTGAGGCAAAGCTGGGCTCTTGGGGGCTGAGGTCAGTGGGACCCGAGGAAGGCCGTGATGGTCTTGAGGCTTTGAAGGGCTGTGCACCAAGCCCTATCCCCGCTGGAGGGGACCCTGGTGGTGTTCAAGACGAAGGCCTTGCAGGCCTTGCTGTCATGCGTGTCCGTGTCCCCCCCGGCCCCCAAGGTCTGTCGTTGTCGCAGGGGCTCTGTGTTGCTTTCTGCGTGGGGCCGTGTCTGTGAGTCCTGCAGGGACCTGTCTGTCCTGGCTTCCCCACCCCTGGGGAAGGGGAGAGGGGAGTCGTCCGCGTCCCGCCCCACCATTGCCTGCCCCGCTGGTGGTGACTGGGCCCTGGGGGTGGCTCGGTTCCCCTCGGGGCTTTCCCTGGCTCGGATCTGGGGCTCAGCGGGGCTTTTGCACCTCTTGGGTGCTGTTTCTTGGTGCCCCCTGCTCTCCCTCCCCGTCCCACACAGGCACGGAGCGGTTCTGGAGAAGGAGCTTTTAATTGAAAAGACAAGAGAAAAGGTCCCATCCAAGCTGGTCTAACACCTCCCTACCCCCCTCCCCGGCCCCCCCTTCGACAGATACCCCCCCCTCCACTCCCACCCCCCACTCCCCCCATCTCCATCCCTCTCACCCCTGTCTAATCCCCACCCCCCCCTCACACCCTCACGTTGGCTGCCAGAGCCCTGCGCTTGCTGGGTGGCATTGGCAAGGAGCTCTGCACTTGCCTCTTCCTCCGCTTGCCGGCCGTGGCAGGTGGGGACGGTGGCAGGTCCATCCCCGCATCCTGCCACGGCTCCTGGGGCTCCATCCCGCCACCGTTGACTATTTTGAGGCTCAGCATAGCGTCGCTGAGCTCGGGGATGCAGTAGTCGGGGGTGAGCATCTCCTCAGGCAGCGAGAGCGAGCTGAAGTCGCAGTCGGGGGTGTCTGTGCCGGTGCCACCAGCGTCCCCAGGCATGGGGCTGCTGCTGGGAGCATGCTGGCTGACCGCCAGCCCGCCCAGGGAGCAATCAAAGAGCCTTAGGGCCTCTTGGAGAGCCACTTTCTCAGCCACGGCAAGGGCATCTCCATGGGCTTGGCTGGGGGGGACGTCGCTGCCTGGGGGTGCCCCTGCAGGGGTGGCCGCGCTGGAGATGTTGATCTTCGCCAGGGGCCCCTCGATGTGCTGGTAGCTGGGGATGGCTGTCAGCAGCAACGGAGGGGCTGGGGCCACCCCACTCCTCTGATTTTTGTAGGGTGCGAGGTATCGTGGTTGGCCCTGGGGGGTCCCTGGGGCTGCCCAGGCCAGGGGGGCCCCGCAGCCCCCGGGACCCCACAGGGCAGCACCCGGCAGAGAAGTGGCGCCTTGGCCAAGTGTGGCGGTGGCCGGTGGAGGCAGGTCGGTGGTTGTCCACTGGATGCGGAAGACCCGGGGGTCGAAGAGGCAGCCACATGGAGCCCTCTGCAGACCTGTGTGGGTGAGGGGGAGCCGTGCTGGGCCGGGGTGACTGTCCAGGGGCACCTGCTGAGCCGGCCCCGATGGCTGACATCCCCCAGCTCTGGGCAAGGGGCGTGGGGAGCTTGTGGCCGGGGCGATCCCCACGGGGTGAGCCACTGTGCCGGTGGGACGGGGTTGCAAATCGGGGAGGAGACTCACATCTAGGAGGTGAAAGGGGAGAGGTGGCCCCAAATATTTGGGGAATTCTCTGCAGATGGGCTTTACTGGGCACGCGCTGCCCGGGCGAGGGCAAGGATGCTCACCGGGGCTTGCTGAACCCCCATGCGAAAAGTGCCGGGGGAACGGGTGTGATGGGGATGGTGAAGGTGCCAGAGCAGACTGGGGTGCCATACCTGCTGGTGGTGCCTGGGGTGCCCGGGCTGCAGGGAAGGGCTGCTCCTGCGTGGGCAGGCGGCACGGGATGGCTGAGCCTAAGAGAATGAGACCGGAGTGATGGCTGGCGGTCACCACTGCTCTTGCCCCGCAAGAGCGTCCCTGGGCTGCAGGGGTTGGGGTTGGTCCCTACCTCAAGGGTAGAAGGTTTTGGGGAGCACGAATGGCTGGAAAAGCTGGGGCGCTGGGGGGCCCCAGGGCCCAGGCAGTGGGAGCTGCGTTGGTGGCCGCGCCATGGTCCCTTGTGGCTGTTGTCTGCCAAGGACTCTTTGGCGTCTCCCCGGAAGGAATGCGGGGGCTCCCTGTGTTCCGCCCCACCCCCAAGAGCCTCCCCAGCTCCTCCTGGGGAGGGAAAGGGTTAAGGGAGGCTGGGGTGCCCCCCGGGGCCTACAGGCGGCTCTTGGGGTCTGCGGGTGCAAATGCTCTTTGCCTTTCAACAGTATTTTTCCGGTGGGGGAAGAAGAACAAGTTGATTCAGCCGAGCCAAGCGGGGACCAAGCTGCAGCCGCAGCCTCCTTGCGCCAGATGGCAAATGCGTTTGTGACTGTTGCCCACGCTTCTGTTTGCTGCGTTGACCGGAGCGAGGCAGAAATAGGAAAAAGGACCTCGAGGGCGCGAAGGAAGGTCACGCGGTGTCGCTCAGTGGCACGCTTTCCCCCAGCCCTCGCTCCAGTAGTGCTGTCAGGTCTTTCAGTCTCCTGCTGGGAAAAGCAGCAGTTCTGGATTCCCCTGGGAGGGGGCGGCCCTTTCCCTGGGTGCGTGACACCCCGGAGGAGACGGTACCCGCCGCCGCGTGCTCCCAGAAAAGGACTGGATTCTGCCCAACGTCCGGTGTCGGGGCGCTGGGGCTGTTTGCGCTCTACGGGATCCCAGGGATGGGCTTAGTACATCCCCTCCTCGTGCTTGGAGGATTCAGCGCTAGCAAGGACATCCCAAGGGTACCAAGGACACAGGCCTCTCGCTCCCGCTGTGTGAACAGTGTGTGGCCTGGGGGAGTCGGGACAACTGCCGTGAACCGGAGGCCAAAGATCTCTCTTGGCCTGTATCCTGGTAATCAAAGAGATTGTGCTCTGTTCGTGAGGCACCTCTGGCTGCAAGATTGTGCAAGGCCATGTGCTGCGTAACTTGTGGCAGGGACCGATGCTGGGGGCGTGAAGGCAAGCGCGCTTCTAAAACCATAAAACTCCGTTTCATTTCAGAGCGCAGCTGAGCCACCCCGCTCCTCAAGACTCTGCCATCTGCTCCGCTGTGGCTGGGACCGGGCAGTGCTGCACATCCCAAAGGCCACCAAGTCACACCCGTGTCCCTGCTGCTTTGCCGGGAGCTTCTGCGATGCAAGCGATGTTCTGGGGGCTGATCTCTTGGACTGCAGCTACTCTGTCCCTGACCGGCAGCTGGCCAGGAGGGTTGTGTCCCAGGTGGAATTCCACCTCTCTGACGAGAACCTGGCCAAGGATGCTTTCCTCCTGAAACATGTCCAGAAGAACAAGATGGGCTTCGTCAGCATCAAACCGCTGACGTCCTTGAAGAAGGTAGGCAGCGCGTTGCATTGGCCAGCCGAGGTGGGAAGTGGCCTCCACATGGAGGATGCCTGGGTGTCTGGGTGTGCTCTGGCTGTCTGCGGTGAGGTGTACGGGGAGGTCCAGGCTCTGCTCAGGCCGCCTGTGTCCCGGCAAAGCGCTGGTGGTGCAGAGCTGGGTCCTGCTCTCTGCCTTCAACGTGCTGCAGCAGTTCTCCACCCAGGGAGGGTGGCTGGGGAAGCGGTGAGCAGTCCTCAAACCCCAAGCCCAGGGCTGGGTTCGCCTCTTCTGCCCGTGGTTCCCCCAGGCTGCTTTGAGAGAGGAGAGCTCGTTCTCCAGCGCTGAGGCTCCTTTACGTTTGGGTTTGGGGCTTTCTCTTTTCTTTTGTTTTTCCTCCTCCTCTTGAGCAGAATAAACCTCTGTGGTCCCCGAGAGCTGCGGGCGGTGGCGGTGCAGCTGCTCAAGGGGACGGTTTTGAGGCAAGGACAATGCTTGGGGCGAGTCAGTGTGCGAGGCGAGACACTAAGCAGCAGCGGCACTGGGAGCTGCGCCGTTCTGTTGCTGACGTCACTGCGCCTGCCCGGGGTCCAGCGCAGCTCCTGCCGCCCCAGCGGCACCACTGGGACTGCCCGAAGGAAGGGGCTCGCTCCCCCCCCAGCCCCCCGTGGTGCTGGGAGACCACCCCGACAGGAACCTCACCCTGCACCTTCTGAAAGCCAGACACGGAAAGCTGAGGCTGCTTCTCGAAGGTGCTGTTGGCTGCGTTGCTCCCAGGTCGTGGAGCTCGCATGGGAAACGGGCAATAAAGAGGGCTGAAGTTTCCAGGCACTTTCTGGCCGGTGCAGTGATTTGGGGTTTTTTGGGGGATTGGTTGGTTTTTTTTCCTTCTGATTTCCGCGCCCCCCTCCAGCCCGCCCGGAACTTTTCGGTCTTGCAGCTGCCGAAGGCGCAGCCAGACAAGCGGAGGAGGGTCCCTGCCTGGCCTGCAGCTCCCTCCCTTGCCATTCTTGGGGTGATTTGGGGTTATTTTGCTGTGTCAGTGAGGCAGAGCTGGGCTCTCGGGGGCTGAGTGCGCTGGGACGCGAGGAAGGCCGTGATGGTCTTGAGGCTTTGAAGGGCTTTGCAGCGAGCCCTGTCCCCGCTGGAGGGGACGCTGGTGGTGTTCAAGACGAAGGCCTTGCAGCCCTTGCTGTTGTGAGTGCCCGTGTCCCCCCGCTCCGGCCCCCAAGGTCTGTCGTTGTCGCAGGGGCTCTGTGCTGCTTTCTGCGTGGGGCCGTTTCCGTGAGTCCTGCAGGACCTGTCTGTCCTGGCTTCCCCACCAAAGGGCTGCTTCCCCTGGGGAAGGGGAGAGGGGAGTTGTTCCCGTTCCCGTCCCCCCCCCCACCATCACCTGCCGCGCTGGTGGTGACTCAGGTCTGGGGGTGGCTGGGTTCCCCTCGGGGCTTGCTGGCTCGGATCTGGGGCTCGGCGGGGCTTTTGCACCTCTTGGGGGCTGTTTCCCAGTGCCCCCCGTGCTCCCTCCCCGTCCCACACAGGCATAGAGCGGTTCTGGAGAAAGAGCTTTTAATGGGAAAGACAAAAGAAAAGGTCCCACCAAAGCTGCTCTAAACCCACCCTATCCCCCACCCGCCTCCCACCCACCCCCTCAAACCCCCCCAACCAATCCACCCCCCTCCCCTCCCACCCCCCACTCCCCCCATCTCCATCTCACCCCCGTCTGATCCCCCCTCACACCCCCATTTCGTTTGCCAGAGCCCTGCGCTTGCTGGGTGGCATTGGCAAGGAGCTCTGCGCCTGCCTCTTCCTCGGCTGCTCTGCCGTGGCAAACGGGGATGGTGGCAGGTCCATCCCGCATTCTTCCGCGGCTCCTGGGGCTCCATCCCGACGATGTTAAATATGTTGAGGCTCAGCGTGGTGTAGGAGCTACCCTCCTAGACAAGACACGGTATCCCTGTGTTTGTTGAGCTGCCAGAAACAAACTGAGTGTCACACACCAATGTGAATCCTGTGTTCCAAAGTGAGGCCTTTGGAAGAAAGGGCTAATGCAAACCAGCCAAAGGGATCTTCTCTGTAGGGCTAAGGCTGCATTTTGCCAAAGAGTTGCCTGCTACTCCAGGGTGTCCCTTGCCACCTGCTGACTCTGACATTTCTGTCACGCGCAAACAAACTATCACGACTAGATGAATGAGCAGCGCAGTTTATTAGAGCAACGGTACAGGTGCTTTTGGATTGCCCATGAGAAATAGACTGTCTGCAAAGCATGTGCAGGTGGCAATACAGTCGCCTACAAGTGCATGAAATGATGAAAGAAAAGAGCTCTGAAAAATTCTAAGTTTCCCGGGGAAGGACTCAGTACAGCCGAGTGTTCGAATCTCACGCAATAGGCATCCGTATGGCGGGGGGGGAGAGAGGCTTTTCTTATAAGGACCGGAGATCCCAGGTAGCAGCCCCAGACTTGTCTAATGAGGCTACCCAAGATGATTCTTCTCTTTTGCAGGAAGCTCTCTTCTGCGGGATCAACTCAAGACTGCTCCCAGGCGTCTCCCAGAATGTTTTGACCTCCGCGTTCGGGACCGGAGATCCCAGCTACCTGCCCCAGGCTCCTCCAAGTAAGTAGCTCGAGACATTTTTGTTCTCCTGTAGAGAAATCTCTCAACTCTGACAGCCACCTGAGACTCCTCCCAGGCATCTCCCAGAGTCTTCTGTCTTCTGCTTTACCTACCTAAGGGGTCAGGTAGAAGCCCCAGACTCCTCCAAGGAAGCTACCGTTGAGGTTTTTTTCTTTTTTGGAGGAACCGCTGCCCTCCGGGATCCCCTGTGATTCCTTCCAGACGTCTCCTAGAGTCTTTTGGCCTTTTCTTATAAGGACCGGAGATCCCAGGTAGCAGCCCCAGACTTGTCTAATGAGGCTACCCAAGATGATTCTTCTCTTTTGCAGGAAGCTCTCTTCTGCGGGATCGATGCAAGACTCCTCCCAGGCGTCTCCCAGAATGTTTTGACCTCCGCGTTCAGGACCGTAGATCCCAGCTACCTGCCCCAGACTCCTCCAAGTAAGTAGCTCGAGACATTTTTGTTCTCCTGTAGAGAAATCTCTCAGCTCTGACAGCCACCTGAGACTCCTCCCAGGCATCTCCCAGAGTCTTCTGTCCTCTGCTTTAACTACCTAAGGTGTCAGAAGCCCCAGACTCCTCCAAGGAAGCTACCGTTGAGGTTTTTTTCTTTTTTTGGAGGAACCGCTGCCCTCCGGGATCTCCTGTGATTCCTTCCAGATGTCTCCTAGAGTCTTTTGGCCTTTTCTTATAAGGACCAGAGATCCCAGGTAGCAGCCCCAGACTTGTCCAGTGAGGCTACCCTAGATAATTCTTCTCTTTTGCAGGAAGCTCTCTTCTGCGGGATCAACGCAAGACTCCTCCCAGGCGTCTCCCAGAATGTTTTGACCTCTGCGTTCAGGACCGGAGATCCCATCTACCTGCCCCAGACTCCTCCAAGTAAGTAGCTCGAGACATTTTTGTTGTCCTGTAGAGAAATCTCTCAACTCCGACAGCCACCTGAGACTCCTCCCAGGCATCTCCCAGAGTCTTCTGTCCTCTGCTTTAACTACCTAAGGTGTCAGCAGCCCCAGACTCCTCCAAGGAAGCTACCGTTGAGGTTTTTTTCTTTTTTTGGAGGAACCGCTGCCCTCCGGGATCTCCTGTGATTCCTTCCAGATGTCTCCTAGAGTCTTTTGGCCTTTTCTTATAAGGACCGGAGATCCCAGGTAGCAGCCCCAGACTTGTCTAATGAGGCTACCCAAGATGATTCTTCTCTTTTGCAGGCAGCTCTCTTCTGCGGGATCGATGCAAGACTCCTCCCAGGCGTCTCCCAGAATGTTTTGACCTCCGCGTTCGGGACCGGAGATCCCAGCTACCTTCCCCAGACTCCTCCAAGTAAGTAGCTCGAGACATTTTTGTTCTCCTGTAGAGAAATCTCTCAACTCTGACAGCCACCTGAGACTCCTCCCAGGCATCTCCCACAGTCTTCTGTCTTCTGCTTTACCTACCTAAGGGGTCAGGTAGAAGCCCCAGACTCCTCCAAGGAAGCTACCGTTGAGGTTTTTTTCTTTTTTGGAGGAGCCGCTGCCCTCCGCGATCCCCTGTGATTCCTTCCAGACGTCTCCTAGAGTCTTCTGGCCTTTTCTTATAAGGACCGGAGATCCCAGGTAGCAGCCCCAGACTTGTCTAATGAGGCTACCCAAGATGATTCTTCTCTTTTGCAGGAAGCTCTTTTCTGCGGGATCAACGCAAGACTCCTCCCAGGCGTCTCCCAGAATGTTTTGACCTCTGCGTTCAGGACCGGAGATCCCATCTACCTGCCCCAGACTCCTCCAAGTAAGTAGCTCGAGACATTTTTGTTGTCCTGTAGAGAAATCTCTCAACTCCGACAGCCACCTGAGACTCCTCCCAGGCATCTCCCAGAGTCTTCTGTCCTCTGCTTTACCTACCTAAGGGGTCAGGTAGAAGCCCCAGACTCCTCCAAGGAAGCTACCGTTGAGGTTTTTTTCTTTTTTTGGAGGAACCGCTGCCCTCCGGGATCTCCTGTGATTCCTTCCAGATGTCTCCTAGAGTCTATTGGCCTTTTCTTATAAGGACCAGAGATCCCAGGTAGCAGCCCCAGACTTGTCCAGTGAGGCTACCCTAGATGATTCTTCTCTTTTGAAGGAAGCTCTCTTCTGCGGGATCGACGCAAGACTCCTCCCAGGCGTCTCCCAGAATGTTTTGACCTCCGCGTTTGGGCCCGGAGATCCCAGCTACCTGCCCCATATTCCTCCAAGTAAGTAGCTCGAGACATTTTTGTTGTCCTGTAGAGAAATCTCTCAACTCTGACAGCCACCTGAGACTCCTCCCAGGCATCTCCCAGAGTCTTCTGTCCTCTGCTTTACCTACCTAAGGGGTCAGGTAGAAGCCCCAGACTCCTCCAAGGAAGCTACCGTTGAGGTTTTTTTCTTTTTTGGAGGAACCGCTGCCCTCCGGGATCCCCTGTGATTCCTTCCAGACGTCTCCTAGAGTCTTTTGGCCTTTTCTTATAAGGACCGGAGATCCCAGGTAGCAGCCCCAGACTTGTCTAATGAGGCTACCCAAGATGATTCTTCTCTTTTGAAGGAAGCTCTCTTCTGCGGGATCGATGCAATACTCCTCCCAGGCGTCTCCCAGAATGTTTTGACCTCCGCGTTCGGGACCGGAGATCCCAGCTACCTGCCCCAGGCTCCCCCAAGTAAGTAGCTCGAGACATTTTTGTTCTCCTGTAGTGAAATCTCTCAACTCTGACAGCCACCTGAGACTCCTCCCAGGCATCTCCCACAGTCTTCTGTCTTCTGCTTTACCTACCTAAGGGGTCAGGTAGAAGCCCCAGACTCCTCCAAGGAAGCTACCGTTGAGGTTTTTTTCTTTTTTGGAGGAACCGCTGCCCTCCGCGATCCCCTGTGATTCCTTCCAGACGTCTCCTAGAGTCTTCTGGCCTTTTCTTATAAGGACCGGAGATCCCAGGTAGCAGCCCCAGACTTGTCTAATGAGGCTACCCAAGATGATTCTTCTCTTTTGCAGGAAGCTCTCTTCTGCGGGATCAACGCAAGACTCCTCCCAGGCGTCTCCCAGAATGTTTTGACCTCTGCGTTCAGGACCGGAGATCCCATCTACCTGCCCCAGACTCCTCCAAGTAAGTAGCTCGAGACATTTTTGTTGTCCTGTAGAGAAATCTCTCAACTCCGACAGCCACCTGAGACTCCTCCCAGGCATCTCCCAGAGTCTTCTGTCCTCTGCTTTACCTACCTAAGGGGTCAGGTAGAAGCCCCAGACTCCTCCAAGGAAGCTACCGTTGAGGTTTTTTTCTTTTTTGGAGGAACCGCTGCCCTCCGGGATCCCCTGTGATTCCTTCCAGACGTCTCCTAGAGTCTTTTGGCCTTTTCTTATAAGGACTGGAGATCCCAGGTAGCAGCCCCAGACTTGTCTAATGAGGCTACCCAAGATGATTCTTCTCTTTTGCAGGCAGCTCTCTTCTGCGGGATCGATGCAAGACTCCTCCCAGGCGTCTCCCAGAATGTTTTGACCTCCGCGTTCGGGACCGGAGATCCCAGCTACCTTCCCCAGACTCCTCCAAGTAAGTAGCTCGAGACATTTTTGTTCTCCTGTAGAGAAATCTCTCAACTCTGACAGCCACCTGAGACTCCTCCCAGGCATCTCCCACAGTCTTCTGTCTTATGCTTTACCTACCTAAGGGGTCAGGTAGAAGCCCCAGACTCCTCCAAGAAAGCTACCGTTGAGGTTTTTTTCTTTTTTGGAGGAGCCGCTGCCCTCCGCGATCCCCTGTGATTCCTTCCAGACGTCTCCTAGAGTCTTCTGGCCTTTTCTTATAAGGACCGGAGATCCCAGGTAGCAGCCCCAGACTTGTCTAATGAGGCTACCCAAGATGATTGTTCTCTTTTGCAGAAAGCTCTTTTCTGCGGGATCAACGCAAGACTCCTCCCAGTCGTCTCCCAGAATGTTTTGACCTCTGCGTTCAGGACCGGAGATCCCATCTACCTGCCCCAGACTCCTCCAAGTAAGTAGCTCGAGACATTTTTGTTCTCCTGTAGAGAAATCTCTCAACTCCGACAGCCACCTGAGACTCCTCCCAGGCATCTCCCAGAGTCTTCTGTCCTCTGCTTTAACTACCTAAGGTGTCAGCAGCCCCAGACTCCTCCAAGGAAGCTACCGTTGAGGTTTTTTTCTTTTTTTGGAGGAACCGCTGCCCTCCGGGATCTCCTGTGATTCCTTCCAGATGTCTCCTAGAGTCTATTGGCCTTTTCTTATAAGGACCAGAGATCCCAGGTAGCAGCCCCAGACTTGTCCAGTGAGGCTACCCTAGATGATTCTTCTCTTTTGCAGGCAGCTCTCTTCTGCGGGATCGATGCAAGACTCCTCCCAGGCGTCTCCCAGAATGTTTTGACCTCCGCGTTCAGGACCGGAGATCCCATCTACCTGCCCCAGGCTCCCCCAAGTAAGTAGCTCGAGACATTTTTGTTCTCCTGTAGAGAAATCTCTCAACTCTGACAGCCACCTGAGACTCCTCCCAGGCATCTCCCACAGTCTTCTGTCTTCTGCTTTACCTACCTAAGGGGTCAGGTAGAAGCCCCAGACTCCTCCAAGGAAGCTACCGTTGAGGTTTTTTTCTTTTTTGGAGGAACCGCTGCCCTCCGGGATCCCCTGTGATTCCTTCCAGACGTCTCCTAGAGTCTTCTGGCCTTTTCTTATAAGGACCGGAGATCCCAGGTAGCAGCCCCAGACTTGTCTAATGAGGCTACCCAAGATGATTCTTCTCTTTTGCAGGAAGCTCTTTTCTGCGGGATCAACGCAAGACTCCTCCCAGGCGTCTCCCAGAATGTTTTGACCTCTGCGTTCAGGACCGGAGATCCCATCTACCTGCCCCAGACTCCTCCAAGTAAGTAGCTCGAGACATTTTTGTTCTCCTGTAGAGAAATCTCTCAACTCCGACAGCCACCTGAGACTCCTCCCAGGCATCTCCCAGAGTCTTCTGTCCTCTGCTTTACCTACCTAAGGGGTCAGGTAGAAGCCCCAGACTCCTCCAAGGAAGCTACCGTTGAGGTTTTTTTCTTTTTTGGAGGAACCGCTGCCCTCCGGGATCCCCTGTGATTCCTTCCAGACGTCTCCTAGAGTCCTTTGGCCTTTTCTTATAAGGACCGGAGATCCCAGGTAGCAGCCCCAGACTTGTCCAGTGAGGCTACCCTAGATGATTCTTCTCTTTTGCAGGCAGCTCTCTTCTGCGGGATCGATGCAAGACTCCTCCCAGGCGTCTCCCAGAATGTTTTGACCTCCGCGTTCGGGACCGGAGATCCCAGCTACCTGCCCCAGGCTCCCCCAAGTAAGTAGCTCGAGACATTTTTGTTGTCCTGTAGAGAAATCTCTCAACTCTGACAGCCACCTGAGACTCCTCCCAGGCATCTCCCACAGTCTTCTGTCTTCTGCTTTACCTACCTAAGGGGTCAGGTAGAAGCCCCAGACTCCTCCAAGGAAGCTACCGTTGAGGTTTTTTTCTTTTTTGGAGGAACCGCTGCCCTCCGGGATCCCCTGTGATTCCTTCCAGATGTCTCCTAGAGTCTTTTGGCCTTTTCTTATAAGGACCGGAGATCCCAGGTAGCAGCCCCAGACTTGTCTAATGAGGCTACCCAAGATGATTCTTCTCTTTTGCAGGAAGCTCTCTTCTGTGGGATCGATGCAAGACTCCTCCCAGGCGTCTCCCAGAATGTTTTGACCTCCGCGTTCGGGACCGGAGATCCCAGCTACCTGCCCCAGACTCCTCCAAGTAAGTAGCTCGAGACATTTTTGTTCTCCTGTAGAGAAATCTCTCAACTCTGACAGCCACCTGAGACTCCTCCCAGGCATCTCCCACAGTCTTCTGTCTTCTGCTTTACCTACCTAAGGGGTCAGGTAGAAGCCCCAGACTCCTCCAAGGAAGCTACCGTTGAGGTTTTTTTCTTTTTTGGAGGAACCGCTGCCCTCCGCGATCCCCTGTGATTCCTTCCAGACGTCTCCTAGAGTCTTCTGGCCTTTTCTTATAAGGACCGGAGATCCCAGGTAGCAGCCCCAGACTTGTCTAATGAGGCTACCCTAGATGATTCTTCTCTTTTGCAGGAAGCTCTTTTCTGCGGGATCAACGCAAGACTCCTCCCAGGCGTCTCCCAGAATGTTTTGACCTCTGCGTTCAGGACCGGAGATCCCATCTACCTGCCCCAGACTCCTCCAAGTAAGTAGCTCGAGACATTTTTGTTCTCCTGTAGAGAAATCTCTCAACTCCGACAGCCACCTGAGACTCCTCCCAGGCATCTCCCAGAGTCTTCTGTCCTCTGCTTTACCTACCTAAGGTGTCAGCAGTCCCAGACTCCTCCAAGGAAGCTACCGTTGAGGTTTTTTTCTTTTTTTGGAGGAACCACTGCCCTCCGGGATCTCCTGTGATTCCTTCCAGATGTCTCCTAGAGTCTATTGGCCTTTTCTTATAAGGACCAGAGATCCCAGGTAGCAGCCCCAGACTTGTCCAGTGAGGCTACCCTAGATGATTCTTCTCTTTTGAAGGAAGCTCTCTTCTGCGGGATCGACGCAAGACTCCTCCCAGGCGTCTCCCAGAATGTTTTGACCTCCGCGTTCGGGACCGGAGATCCCAGCTACCTGCCCCAGGCTCCCCCAAGTAAGTAGCTCGAGACATTTTTGTTCTCCTGTAGAGAAATCTCTCAACTCTGACAGCCACCTGAGACTCCTCCCAGGCATCTCCCAGAGTCTTCTGTCCTCTGCTTTACCTACCTACGGGGTCAGGTAGAAGCCCCAGACTCCTCCAAGGAAGCTACCGTTGAGGTTTTTTTCTTTTTTGGAGGAACCGCTGCCCTCCGCGATCCCCTGTGATTCCTTCCAGACGTCTCCTAGAGTCTTTTGGCCTTTTCTTATAAGGACCGGAGATCCCAGGTAGCAGCCCCAGACTTGTCTAATGAGGCTACCCTAGATGATTCTTCTCTTTTGCAGGAAGCTCTCTTCTGCGGGATCAACGCAAGACTCCTCCCAGGCGTCTCCCAGAATGTTTTGACCTCTGCGTTCAGGACTGGAGATCCCATCTACCTGCCCCAGACTCCTCCAAGTAAGTAGCTCGAGACATTTTTGTTCTCCTGTAGAGAAATCTCTCAACTCCGACAGCCACCTGAGACTCCTCCCAGGCATCTCCCAGAGTCTTCTGTCCTCTGCTTTAACCACCTAAGGTGTCAGCAGCCCCAGACTCCTCCAAGGAAGCTACCGTTGAGGTTTTTTTCTTTTTTTGGAGGAACCGCTGCCCTCCGCGATCCCCTGTGATTCCTTCCAGACGTCTCCTAGAGTCTTCTGGCCTTTTCTTATAAGGACCGGAGATCCCAGGTAGCAGCCCCAGACTTGTCTAATGAGGCTACCCAAGATGATTCTTCTCTTTTGCAGGAAGCTCTCTTCTGCGGGATCGACGCAAGACTCCTCCCAGTCGTCTCCCAGAATGTTTTGACCTCTGCGTTCAGGACCGGAGATCCCATCTACCTGCCCCAGACTCCTCCAAGTAAGTAGCTCAAGACATTTTTGTTCTCCTGTAGAGAAATCTCTCAACTCCGACAGCCACCTGAGACTCCTCCCAGGCATCTCCCAGAGTCTTCTGTCCTCTGCTTTAACTACCTAAGGTGTCAGCAGCCCCAGACTCCTCCAAGGAAGCTACCGTTGAGGTTTTTTTCTTTTTTTGGAGGAACCGCTGCCCTCCGGGATCTCCTGTGATTCCTTCCAGATGTCTCCTAGAGTCTATTGGCCTTTTCTTATAAGGACCAGAGATCCCAGGTAGCAGCCCCAGACTTGTCCAGTGAGGCTACCCTAGATGATTCTTCTCTTTTGAAGGAAGCTCTCTTCTGCGGGATCGACGCAAGACTCCTCCCAGGCGTCTCCCAGAATGTTTTGACCTCCGCGTTCGGGACCGGAGATCCCAGCTACCTGCCCCAGACTCCTCCAAGTAAGTAGCTCGAGACATTTTTGTTCTCCTGTAGAGAAATCTCTCAACTCCGACAGCCACCTGAGACTCCTCCCAGGCATCTCCCACAGTCTTCTGTCTTCTGCTTTACCTACCTAAGGGGTCAGGTAGAAGCCCCAGACTCCTCCAAGGAAGCTACCGTTGAGGTTTTTTTCTTTTTTGGAGGAACCTCTGCCCTCCGGGATCCCCTGTGATTCCTTCCAGATGTCTCCTAGAGTCTTTTGGCCTTTTCTTATAAGGACCGGAGATCCCAGGTAGCAGCCCCAGACTTGTCTAATGAGGCTACTCCAGATGATTTTTCT
Organism: Astur gentilis; assembly: GCF_929443795.1. NCBI lineage: Eukaryota > Metazoa > Chordata > Aves > Accipitriformes > Accipitridae > Astur > Astur gentilis. The sequence continues at coordinate 2,997 of NW_026061075.1, read as the reverse complement.
CCTTTGGACGAAGCTCTTTCCTCTGGGATCCACCTTTGACTCCTCCCAGTCATCTCCCAGAATCTTTTGGCCTCTACTTTACGGACCTAAGATCCTAAGAAAAGATAACTATGAAAAGGCCAAAAGGCTCTGGGAGATGCCTGGGAGGAGTCACGGGTGGATCCCAAAGGGGCGAGCTTCCTCCAAAAAAGAGAAAACCTCAAGGGTATTTTCCTTTTAGGAGTCTGGTTCTGCTACCTGAGGTCTTGCATGAGCAGCAGGCAGTAACCTAGCCAAAATCGACCGGAGGAGGCCTGACAAGGGGTCCTGCTCAGTGCTGCAGAGGAAGGCAATAAACCCCCGGGGCCCAGTGCCAATCTGCGCCAGGGGAAAATTCCTTCCTGACCCCAGAGCTGGCGATTGGCTATTCCCTGAGCACGTGTGAGCAAGACCTGCCTCCTGGTCCTGCAGGCCGGATAGGCCCCCCAAAGGATGCCCAAGCCCTGTTCTCCCTGAACCTGGAGCCATCTTGGGGCTTCCGAGAGCAGCCAAGTGCCCCCAGCCTGATCGGCTTTGGGGGCAATAATCCTTCCCACGCCTTCGGCCCACCAGCGGGTGCTCCAAAGCACTGGGAGCCCTGGCAACATCTCTGCATCCCACTTCTTACGGCTGCTGCCACTGGTTCCGCAGGGAGTGAGGACGGCGAGCTCTGCAGTGCTCCTCAAGAAGACATTCCCTTGGTCTTGCCACAGCTCCCCATCCAAACAAGCCTGATGGCCTCGGGCACCTCCAGGGCTTGGTGGTTCTTCTCGTCTCCAGCAGCCTGGTCCAGCTTCTGGTCTTCCTCCCTCAGCACTGGGCAAGGAATTCCAGCGGCTCCTCACGGACTTCCTCTGGGATGTCTCTGGGCCGCCTGCCAGGCAGACTGGCAGTGGGACAGGGGAGGCTGCCCCTTTTATAGTGCCCCGGGGCATTGTGACTGCTGCGTTGCCGGGTGGTGGCACTGTGACACAGGGTGGGGGGTGAGGGGGCCCCCTGTGCGCAGCGCTGCCTGCCGCCCCTCGGCCCAGCATCCTTGGGAGGAAGGCCTTTGGGGTGCCGGCCCCGCGGGCTGTGTGGCTTTACTGAGTCCAGAAGTTTGGCAGAAAATAAACTGCCTTGCGTTCCAGCTTATCCTCAGATGTCAGAGGGCCTGGGGACGGCTAGGTTTAATTTCTTTCTGAGCGATGTCCAATTTGACGCTCTAAGGGCGGTCGCGTTCAATATGCTGAGCTATCACAATGAGGGATGCCCTTAATAGCGCACTGTACTCTCGGCTTAGCTGTGTTCAATGCACGAGAATGACCAGACTTAGGGAGTTTGGTTGCACAAACGAACTATCACGACTAGATAAATGAGCAGCGCAGTTTATTAAAGCAATGGTACAGGTGCTTTTGGATTGCCTGTGATAAATAGACTGTCTGCAAAGCACGTGCAGGTGGCATTACAGTCGCTTATAAGCGCATGAAATGATGAAAGAAAAGAGCTCTGAAGAATTCTAAGTTAGAATTCTAATTCTAATTAGAATTCTAATTCTAATTAATTTCTGTTGTAGGCACCCGTTGCTTTGGCTCCAACCACCCCTGAGAGCGCGGCAGAGCCCCTGGTGCGCCCAGAAGAGCTGGCAAACCTGTCAGAGGAAAGATGGTAAAACGAGCTCGCTTTGGTTAAAATCAGAACCGACTCCAGTGGGTCGTGCCTTTCCCTACCTCATACCGCTGTGGGATGAAAAGGTTTGCAGGCTCTCCCCAGGACAAGGAGAAAAAGAAAAAACGAAAGAGAAAACAGGTCTGGGGAGAGAAGAGTGACAGACACGCAGAAAAGAGGAGGAGGAAGAGAGAAAACGTTTTTGGGGACGGACCGGTGAAAAGATGCAGGAAGGTCCAGCAGTTCAGGAAGCCCAGGTGTGTACCAGGCTCTGCTGCCCATCTTTCCCAACTCTCAGCGCTGCTGCAAGTCAGTCCGACCTGCTGGCAAGGGACGGTGCTGCGCGGGGCTTGGAAATAACTCCATGGCCGCTCCCCAGGGGCTCCCCATCGAGCCCTGCTGCGTGGCACAGGGGCCCTGTGCATCTGTGCATGCATGCAGGTCTCTAAGGGCATTTCCCGTGGGCATAAGGCGCCAGAGCCGTGCCCTGGTTGATGCCAGCCATAGCTCTCTCTTCTGGGCTATGAACAATTCCTCGTCAACGGTGTTCCCTAAAGAAAGGGGAAGCGAGTCATGCCTATTCCTGCCTTCATGGGTTTATCAGTGCTCTCTGACTCTGTCGTTGTAGGTGCCGTTTCCCTGTTACTGGCTGAAGCCCTGTGACTCCCAGGCCCGCCCCCCGCCGCAGTTGATGTTTGCAATAAAAGGATCTTTTCTCTCTTCTGAGTGTGTCTGCCATACGATATTCTGGAGTAGGTAGATGGGGTTTTGTGATGAGTCCTCGGGGAGGAGTCTGGGATCTTGCCTTGTCCCAGCATCCTTTCCCGCAGGCATCAGGGCTGAGTTCAGGTGTTTTAGGAGTGAAACCAAAGCACGGACTCACACAGGAGGGTGGAGGTTGGAAGGGACCTGTAGAGTTCCTCTGGTCCAACCCTCCTGCTCAAGCAGGCTCACCTAGAGCAGGTTGCCCGGGACAATGTGCCCTTGGGTTTTGAACATCACCAAGGTCAGAGACTCTGCAAACTCCCTGGGCAACCTGTGCCAGCGTTTGACCACGTCGAGAGGAAAAAGTTGTTTTCTCATGTGCAGCTGGAGCATATCATGTGTTTTAATTTGTGCCTGTTGCCACTGGTGCTCTCACTGGGCACTCTTGAGAAGAGCCTGGCTCCCTCATCTTCATTCCCTCCCAGCAGGGATAGATAGATGATAGATTGATAGATCGATAGATAGATAAGAACCCCCCCGGCTTTCTCTTCTCCCCACGGCAGTGTGCCAGCTTAAAAGCACCAGGGCAAAGTCGGCTTCCTTGAGGCTCCTTGTTTTGCAGGTGAC